>NC_134439.1:2711774-3048000 GCF_030867145.1 Opisthocomus hoazin | reverse complement strand
CACAAAGATGTTTAAGGGACTGGAGCATCTGACACACGAGGAGGGGCTGAGTGCTGGGTTTGTTCAGCGTGGAGAAGAGATGGCTCAGGGGTTCTATCAATGGGTATAAATGCTTGATGGGAGGGAGTGAAGAAGACAGAGTCAGATGCTTCTCAGGAGTGCTCAGTGAAAGAAGAGACCATGGGCAGAAATTACAACGCAAGGAATTCCATTTAAATGCAAGAAAAACCTTTTCTGTTGGGAGGCTGCCTGAGCACTGGGCCAGGCTGTCCAGACAGGTTGTGGAGTCTCCACCCTTGGTGATACGCAGAGCCCGGCTGGACACGGCTCTGAGCAACCAGCTGTACTTGACCCTCCCTTGAGCAGGCAGGTTCAATTAGGTGTATCCAGAGGCTTCTTCTGACCTCAGCAGTTTTGCAAGGGGGTTTGGAGGGAGCGTCCGCACCTCACTGAATAACGTTTTGTGATCTCAGAGCAGGAGTGCTGCCTAAGCACACGGTAAATCCTCTCTGCACTGAGAGGAAAGCAGAGGTCTGAAGTATTTTCCTTTTCTGCTGACATTGGAAACGCTTGCCTATCCAGCCCCCATGATCAATGGAACTCCACAAGGAAGCTGTTCCTCTGTGCCCTGCCCTTTGCATGCTCTTCTGCTGCGATGTATCCCAGGGAATGTATGGAAATGGCCATGCGATCCTGAAGCTAGTACATTTTCCCCAAAGCAAAAGCATGCATGCAGAAATCACTAGTTTGCCCTGTGAAAGTTGAAGTTTTCCGAAGCCCTGGGGCAAGATCCATCTCAGCTGACATAAAGGGTTCTTGTTCAGAAGTTAAATGATTAAACAGTGCTACCTCTCTTTGGATCCACTTGCTAGCATGCTCCCCACCTTATTCTCAGCCATGGGGCTAATCCAGCTGTGGTGTGGTTATCCAGCAGAGAGGGCACGCTACAGACGTCGTATTGCGAGAGTAAGAAAGCGATGGGACAAGCACAGGTGTCTGAGTGAACGGAGATTCATTTTGCCAGCCTGCATCAGAATTTGCATCTCTGCTCGGGCGGAGGTGCTGCTCTCAGCAGGAAAGCTGCACTAGCAGCCAGCTTCCAGTAGTTGTGGACATTTTGAACTCTCTTTGCTAAATGATGCACAGTTGTTTAATAGCTTTTTACTTTAGGTAATTGTTTCAGTTAGGATGTTTTTAAAAACCTTTTTATAAGAGGAAGTGGACTCCAGAATTAGTAGCAATACTTAGTTAATAACAGCAATTGCTTTAAAACACTAAATGAAAGAGCTAGTACAGAGTTAAAAGGTGCTCTGTGTCTGCACCAGGCCATCCCAATTCACTCGATTTCTCTGCGTGCTTTCCCTCCTACCATCCTGACTTATCTCACCGGTATCTTAATTAATTCAGCTTTCCCACTGCCAGCTTGGGAACAGAGAGGCTCTGTCCCTGTTGTCACCATCTCAGTCTAGATGACACTTGAGGCCACACTCCCTTCGCATCCAGGTGACAGGCCTGTTAATTAGTGGACAGCGTTATTCATATCCAGAGTAAAGCAGCAGCAGCTCTGGGCAAGGAACCACACTTGTAAGGAGCACTCGAGCTCAAACACGAAGCTTGCATGTACAGGGCTCTAGAAACACTAAAAGAGGAATTTGGAGGTGTCTCACTGTCTGTGTGGACTGTGCTCTCACAGGCTGGTGTAACTCCCGTGACTCCAGCAGTTTGCGCTGGATTTACCCTGGGATAACTCCAGCTTGCTCTCAGTGTGTTCGGCACATACAGAAGTTGGGAGGTTGGTTTGGGCCTGAGGCGAGGGCTTGCATCTGTTTGATTTGTGCACAGCTTATTCATTTCATGAGCTCGCCTGGCTGTTGAGTGCTGTGTCCATTGCCATCAGGGCTGTGACAGCAGAGCTCGGCCGCCTTTAGTAGGACACCTTCCAGCGGCAAGGCTTGGTGTAGGACTGTTGTGGGTCATAGGCAGCCATAGCTCTGAAATTAATGCCCTTTCAAAAATGACTCAAAGTGTCCTCTGATCGACTGCAGGGTGTTGCTGTTGGCCCAGAGTGAGCAGGTTTGGAAATCAAACGTTTAAGCTCAGGTTCAACAAAAATGGGATGATAGGGACAGTGCTTGCGGGGGCAGGGGGCTGCATGCAGGGGTGTACATGCTTTCATTCAGTCTCTGGTCTCATTAACACATGAGCACTGGCTGGAAATCTATCATCTGTTCAAGGAGAAGGTGGTAGAAGGCACCTGATAAGGTAGAACAGACAAAGCCATTAACCTGAAAAAGCAGACTGATGTTCTCTTCCTGCTAAAGCCTATCAGGGCATATGACAAGAGACACAGACGCATCCCGGTTGCAATCTCTACTCACACAGAAGGGAGACATCATTGCACAGCACTAGACTCCTTATTTCAGGAGCAAGAGGCTTGAAGGAGAGCGTCTCTGCCTACCTGCAGACCGTGTAAGGCCACCATCAATTTGATCTCTCTAATGCTGGTCCTTATGAAGCTGAACAGTGCTGTCAGTCCCACCACAGCAGGCAAATGAAGTGCCTACGTGCCATCAAACGCCTTTTCTCCCTGCTGTGGCGGAGCGTACAAGCTCACGATGCAATAGAAGGAGAGATGCACCGTGGCATAGAGCAGAACCTGTAGCTAAAACAGGAGAGGTGGGAAAGCCCCTAATGTACCGCTTTGTGATGGGGAGCTCCACCTTAGGAGAAGCCTACAGCAGGGTAGGAAGCTGGGGATCGAGGTGACATCCTTAACTGAGGGTCAGTTCTTCCCCATGCCAACGTGCCTGTATCCTGGCCCCCACGGCCGAGGAGGGCTGCGCTCTGCAGGGGATATCGTGAGCCGTGCAGGGGGCCAGTGCTCCCTTGGTCTCCCAGGGGCCATCCTGTCAAGGAAGCGCCTTGGTGCAGGACCATGCTTCCTCTGTTAGACCAGCGAGTCTGAGCAGTTGCCAAGGATGAGATATTTTAAAAAGTAAGATTGGGAGGATGAAAAGGGGATCATTCTTTCAGCAGCATGCAAAGCCATCTGTCCTCACAAGAACTGGAGAGATACACAAGTTTTTCCATTCTTTTCGCTTCTACATCTGCCATTTCCAAACTAAGGGCACATTACATTCTTCCTTTGAGCCTTGAAGGGCAGGTGATCACCTGCCTTGCAGGTAGCTGTCTCCTTGCATCAGCTGAGTATCTGCCTTGTGGGCATCACATAAATCCACCCTGGTATAATATGCCTGCAAAGCAAGTAACAGAGGTTTCTCTTTCAAGCTCTCTGCATCAGTGTAAATGTTACTGTACAAGTGTATCCAAGAACCTCATTTACCAGTTTAGAGTTCCTCACAAAATATATGAGCTGTTGGACTTCTACACATGTATAATATTCCCATAGCTACTAATTATTAATAACATCCTGTAATGAAGGCTAACAGTGTGTCTCTGGAGGGAGGGAAAGAGGGTTCTGTAGCTTTTGGGTCCAGCCACACTGTTTATTTAGCAACAAACTTGAGGTCTCTTGATCAGCCCAGGATAAGTAAACTGCCCCTTTCAGCCTGCAGTAGGCAGGGTATGTCTGTTCAGGAGTTTCACCACTCTTTGTACTCTTACTCCGCTTGCTTTTGAGGGAAGGGGTTAAGGCAGTGCCCACTGCTGCAGGTCTTTTCTTGTGATGCTAAAGCAGCCGTCCCGTTTGCTCCATCGTTCCAATCAGACACACAAAAAAAGCCTTACAGAATAAAGTTGTTCATTCTTGAAGTCTCTGGTGATACATTGTGGAGGGCTGAGAGGGATCCTGTTCCTCGCAGTTCTGTCCACGCAGACTAGCTGAGGGGATCTATTCTCTTTGATTTACGATGATCAATGCAAGAGTAGAACAAGATGCCTTTGGGAGTTGTAAGAAACTAGCATGATACAGAGGTATTGTAAAATACTTTTCCCAGGGCTGAAAGGAAACACATCTATTGTGGGTTTAGAGTGCTGATCAAATATGGTCTGTTTAATTGCACTTCTGAACCATCCTGTCCTCTCTCTTTCTCTCTGCTGAACCACGATTACGGCTTCCCTGGCTCAGTGCGTCTCAGCCTGTCACGTCATACCAAGCCCATGATGTGACACAGGGGAATAGGAGGTGACAGGGTAGGAACAGCCTGATGGGCTGCGAGGCTGGGAACAGAGGTGAAGTGAGCTATTTTAGGATGGGATGCCAGCAATTGACAGATGATATAAAACAGACCTGACAGATGAAAGGGCCAAGCTGCTGTTTTCAGCCTTGGCAGAGGAACTTATTGACCTTTAAAGATGGTTTGGCACATCCCTCACTGCCGAGTCACAGCAACCCAGCAGTGAATGGGTTGATCTCACTGCCCGTGGAGGGAGGATGCTGTCACGTTTAAGGCATGGTATGCTGGAGAAATAGTTCAAAACTTGGCTGTTGCATTGGTCTGCAATAGGCCCGGGAGCAAGTTGCTCCGAGCTGGAGTCACCTTAGATCTGGATACTGAGCGGATGTCTGAGACAATAATTTCAGCTCCTTGTAGTGGAGAGAGACAAGCATGCCCCAGGGGTGGTACAGCCCATCACAAGACAGACAGCTGAGACACCTGGAGATGAACTGCCGTCTGGTGCTCCCACATCTCTGTACAGGCTTGTGAGCGTGTGTGTGTGGTGGAGGACGGGCAACTTGTATAGGTGCAGACACTTAACAATGAGGTGTCTCTGTTAAGTGAGGTGAATCCCACCCTTTGCATCTCTGCATGTCATCTCCAAAAAGGCATGACTAAACTCTCTTGTCTCCATTTGTCATGAAAACTCTTTAAAATCTGCATGTCTTGTATGATGCTTATTTGGAAGTAGGATCTGGGCCACGGCTTTCAGATGAGTTTTTTACTTCAAGGTGGAACTTTGACGCTGCAAGGTTTTGAAGTAAATCTCCACTATCCTGACCTGTCTCTGTACCATCCTCCATCTGCCCCAGTGTCAAACACAGCATTTTGAGACCCAGTGAATCAGCTGTTCTCCCACTTTAAGGTGAAGCAGGGATTGCCTTTAGCTCAGGAAGCTGTTGGAAATATCCGATGCCTAAGTGATATCAGAGAAAACTTGAATAAAGCAAAGGCATACAGGGCTTCTGTCACTTATGCTTTGACTAAAGTTGCTTTCTAATACAAGCTACTCAGAACCATGGAGGTTTGCTGGGAGACTATTTGCCTTGTGGCATGAAACAATTCCTTTGACTCTTAGTTGTATTTTCTATGAAATTATAGCCATAATACATCTTCTGCAGATGCTGTTGGGACAATACGTAATACTCAAGTCTGCCCTGGGGTAAAAAGGATTTTCCATAGATTGTCAGAGTGTCTGTGCTTTATGGCATTGTTGCTGCTAGCCGTAGCAGGTTTGTATTGACACATTTCATTTCACTTGCCATGAGAAAAAAAATGAGTTAACTGTGAAGAATCCCCCTTTGCCAGTGTCATATTAGCCAGGGCAAATGGTCCTATCAAATCAGCTTTGGATATGAAATTCTTCTCCCCCTCCTCCCAGATCAGTAAGGAAGGATTAAAGAATCCATAATTTTTTTTGAGGGATAATTTTCTTTACCTATTTGGTCTGAATTCAGTCCTTTTTTAGAACTAAGTCATCATAGGAAATTCAGGTAATTTTCAGAGTTTACTTCCCACTGCTTGTTCAGAAGTGATTTTTGGCAAAGTGAGGGCCCAAGGTGTTTCCCAAATGGAAAACTTTGTGCTTAGTCTTAGAGAGGGAAGCTCTGTGCATCCTTCCTGTCCCAATCCATGGGAGAGCTCTGCACCCAGTCCATAGACTACTATTGCTTGTCAGATCCAAATCTGCAGCATGAACGATCCATCTCCAGCACCTTGCCAGAAAAATACCGCTTTAATTTAGCAGCATGCCAGAGGAAACTTTTAGGTGTGACAAGGCAGGATTTGGGGATTTTTTACACATTGTGAAAAGGGAAGAGAGAGCATCTCCCTCCTGAAGGCTGCCTGGCATCCTATTTGTAATAGATCTCAGGAGATAACATCCTTCTCTTTAAGTGTCTCCCAGAAGTCGTTCTCAATAAAGCTGTAGTGAATCCTTCCCAAGGGCACGTTTGTGCACAGTCTCATGTCTCCCCATGATACGATCTTGTGAGCAAGTTGCAGTTTAAAGAGGGAGGATGAATCCTGGGTTAAAGGAAGAGCCCCACAGCAGCTCTCTGCTGAGGCAGCCTGACAGCAGGAGAGGATGAGGTTCCAGCACAGTGAAAAGCCACCACATTTCATTGCTGCTCAATGGTGGGGCCAGTTTTTATCTTGTGTTTACCAGCTGTGCCCACAGCCATGTGAACTTGAAAGCGCTGGCTCCAAACTGCAGAGTGCTTTTCCAGCTGCAGCCAAGGACTGCTGCGTTATTAACCTCCGGGCTGTGAGAGCCCAGCCTGTTCGCTGGCAGGTCACCAAAGCATTGCAAAGGGTGAAGATGCTGCTTTTCCTCTCTTGTTCTCAGAACTTCAGGTAAGAGAGTCTGCCCAGCATACTGCAAAGATGGACGTCCCACCCCTGAATGAAGAGCAGAGAGAAACTGGTTTGCAGGTTAAAGCCTCGTGGTGCAGCTTTTACATTGAAGCTGGAGATCTGGGTGTTACAACAACAAAGCAGGGAAGACAGCCTCAGAGACCCCTGCAGACTTCTTGCCTGCTAAATCTTACTCAAACATTGTCCACAGTAGTCCAAGCGCAGTTTATTGAATATATATTGTTCCTGTGCTTCTGCTTTTACTAAGAGATATTACTGTGTTTTCTCTTTGAAAGATGACTGAGAAATATTTGTGCCGCTCTCTTGGGGCTCCACACAGGATGCATCAAGGCTCACATGTAGTTAATATGTTTTCTAAAAAGACAAAATTTCCCTTGGGCTTCAGCAAACATTTGAAATGAGTTAGAGGAGGATTGGAAGTAGAATATTAGCTATGTTATTGCTTTGTTATGTTGCTGCTGGAGGAGGCAAGACTCTTCTTGTCATGTGTGAGAGAGAAAAGAAAATACTGTAATGATACCTGTTAGCCAAGAGAAATCCCTGCTCTGGCTGCACTATGTCGCGACCCAGGGACAGACAGTAAAGGCATGGCAATGCATGTAGGCTGAGATCTCTATCATTTTAATCCTTCTGTAGTGTTGGACGTATATAATCACTGCAGCATGTTCGTGGAAACCCAGCATTTTAGCAGCGCAGGGGGAGCTCACAGCAGGGAGTGACCAGTGTTACCAGGGCAGGGTGTGGGAACGCCAGGGCTCGACCCCCGAGAGGTGCAGCAGATTTGGCCTGGGGACTGGGTCTGGCGTATCAGGAGGCTGCAGGGTGTACAGAGCTGCATGGATGAGTGTGTATATGTTATGCATTTATGCATATGTAACAGGTTCTTTGCTGCCATCTTCTCCTGCACCCTTCACCCCCAGCTGCAGCATGGTTTTGCCCCTCTGTCTCAGTGTGTTTGATTCTCCAGCGCTGTATCTTGTTGACCAAAGAAAGATGCCTTCAGCATCACAGAAACTGCTACCCTGGCAGAGGGCTTTTTAGACTTTTACTTGCTTACCTAGAAGAAAAACAATGCTGGAAGCAATGGATTTTTAAGCTCTAATTTTGCTTCTTGATTAAACATTTAAAAGATTGCATAGGTTCAACGGAAGACCAGACTGCCTATTAGCTTACAGTTGCATTAAATGTATCGATTTAATTTAGCCCTGGCAGTCTGCCAGGAACAAGCACGTGATTTGCTTTAGAGACAGCCTAAAATCAGGTTTTTAAAATAAAATTTCATGATAATCCACTTTAACGGTGTTATTTTTTAAAGAAAATTGAAGAAATTCTTTGTTTCTAATTTATGCCGTACTGAGTGGGAAACCGACACCATCTTCGAAGCTTCAGTTCCAACTCTACCTCTGTCTGCGATTCTAACAGTGCGGAAATAATGTATGAAAATGTTTTTCCCAAATCTGTATGAGAATTTGAAGTAACTGATGGGGAAAGCTGGAAGGAGTTGGATGAAGATCTGCATAGCGAATTTGTTCAAAAAAGAGCGTCGTGGTCTGGGCTCAAGGGAGAGGCTTCCCCGCTGTCCAGCTGTGCGATGGGTTGTGGGTTCAGCTTGCAGCTACAGATTCCAAGGGCTGAAGTACAGAGGAGCTCAACTCTGCTTGTGCATCGTTAGGCATTTATAGAGTGACTGCAGAAGGATGGACAGTATCTCATCTGATGTGAAACCTGATGATATAAAACTTATCTGTGAGCATTTGCACTTCAGAGTATTTTGAATTAAATTTTCTGGGAGCTATGTCATGCCCTGTGTCGATGCCTGGAAGAAAGGGTGGGAAATTATGCTGCATTTCACTATGTCCATGTGCTTAAGTGTTATCCCCTTGCTCTTCCGCACTGATATATGTCAAGCTCTCTGAAGGGAGGCACTCTGTGCTGAGTGCCCAAGGAAAGCAGAGTGCACGCTGCTGTAAATCTGGCAAAAGCTGCCTGACAAAGCTCTATGTATGCTTGATGGCAGCTCCTTTCTCTTGCCATGAATATCAGACACTACTCCTAGCATAAGTCAGTGATCTTGGTCCCTGTCCTAGGAGCTGACTGAGCAATTCAACAGGACTTGAAATCCTGCTGAAAGGAGAAACTCAAGAGCAGCATGAAACTGCCAAGTAAAATTGAAAATTTCTGAATGTACCTTTAAGTGATGCAGAGTGATGGTGGGCAAGAAAGTTAGGTGTTTCACCAGAGGCTTCCATGCACCCCCAAATCCTGGTGGATGCCCGCAGTGGGAAACAAGCAGGGTGGGCCCAGAATGTTGCGGAAGGTAAGGAAATTAAAGCTTGTTTCCTTGATCCCAGCTCTGGTGGTTGTAACCTTTCATGGTGAGCACAGGCCCAGGTGAATTCGGTACGTGGACAGTAAGTGGGGAAGTTCTGTTGCTTGGTTTGCATTAAGCTGGAGTGTAGAAGGCCCGGGAGAACAGGCCTTTAGGAAGAATCCTGCTTTCATTCCCAGCCAACAAATTCCAATTCTAATTTCTCTGATGATATGAGACTTCCAGAACTTGTGCTGTATTGTCAGAATAGAAAGACTCATACCCTGAGCCAGAGAAGTACCACACTCTTCAGTTCCTCCTTTCTCCCTTTGAAGGTGACAGTAACCTTTCAGCAGCAGGTCTTCTTCCTGAGACATTATTTTCAATTTAGCTTTCATGCAGGGAAGAGCAAGTGGGAAGTGACTTTCCAGCCAGAGCAGCTCTCCCAACCACACTGCACACAGGCGTGCAGAAGGTCCCTCCTTGGGAAGTGCACTGCTTGCACGCTCTCTGCTCGCACGAGCTGTTGCACGAGCTAGAGACAGCTGACGTCTCTGCACACACTGTGGGGACTCTCAGGGGTTAAACCAAAGGTATATTATTTCCTATATGTGCACAAATAAAACCCTTACCATTTTTTTCCCAGATTTCCTTTACTTTTTCTTTTTTTTTTTTTAATCTTGAAAGCTAGATGAATAGGAAAAGTGAATTGCATTGGTTCCAGTTTGCAATGAGAGAGCAATTTCAATTGATTTAAAGGAAGGAACAGTTTGGGTAATGATCACAGAAAGAGGTTGAAATTAGTCAATAAATAAAGTGCCACATCCCATCCTGCCTCCACTTTCATTAGATTAGATACACTTTGAGACGAACTTCTCAGGAGATAACACGTAGACTGCCCGTTTACAGACAGCCTGGAGTGCTGCATCCTCATTGTGTGGGGCATTTGACCAGCACGCATCTGGCAGAGGATGTCCTCTAGTAAATGCTGTGCCTGCGTATAGACTGTTCAGGACTTCATTCTAGAAAAATTATTCTGCTCACAATGTGAAATCTGCTGGAATAATATTAACTAACATTAACTGCCCTTTGCTGTTGAGTCTAGCAACTCTGGAAACGGAAGTTATGTCTAATTCATGATTTGTGTTCCCATTGTACAAATGGAGATAGTTTGTGGAACAAATGAGTGAGCTGAACTGCTTAAGGTTGTGGCAATTATGGGGTAGAAACCAGGACACCTGGAATTCCTTGGGAGACCCTCTCACTGCTGTAGCGTGCTGTCTTCCCTACACCTGATGGAGAGGAGGCACTGAGAGTGTGGGGAAGGGGTGTCTGAGAAATGTGCTGTCACATTTGAGAATCACCTCAGGACATATCCACCTTCAGGCACAGTTAGAGCTATAGGAAATCAATATTTAATACAGTTCATTTAAAATTCACAGACACTGATGTGTTAGGAAAGGAATAGATTAACATTCACTATATACCAACATCACTGTTCTCCAAGATCTTTAACTCCACATCCTCTGGAAGTGGTAATTTATTATGTCAAGTATGTGAAGCAGAAGGAGAAAAAGGTGGGAGCTGGAGAGACTTAAATTTTTAATTTAATTTATTTAAGTGATATGGACCTTTTCCTCCACTTAACACATTGTGCCACAGGGGTTTCAGGTGGATTTGTGGCACATCAGTGTGGTCAGACAGATGTAAGCTTGTTCATCTGAGGTGCTGGATGCTCTGATGGGAAATATGTGTGGCTGTACCAGCACGGTGCAGTGCTCAGGGTACTAGAACTATACTGCACCAGGCTGTATCGGCTTGCTGTGATAATGTATATAAAGTGCTTTTGTGTGGGCGCTGGCTTGTGTTTGGCCAGCTCAAAGAGTGGGCACACAGGGCTTTCCTGTGCCAACCACCCTTCATGGTCCATGGTGAGATGCAAGCGCTTCCAGAGCACGTTTAATTCCTCCTTAAGTAGACCTCTAAACTGAATCCTGCCTGTTTCTTTCCCCTGGGCATGAAAGGAGTTGGGAGTGACAACTGAGGACATCTGCTCTGTAAATACTAAATGTGAAGTGCCCGGAGCCCAACCAACACGACTGCTCCTCACACAGAGGGAGGGAGGTAAGGTTCCCAGTGTCCCAGAAATGGAGGGGTGGGCTGTGCTCTGTGTCCACATGGAGTGTGACTGGAGACAGTGCCCAAAGACAGGTTGTGGGAGACTGAAATGCATTTTACAGGGGAAAGAATGAGACATGACTTTATTTTTAGAGGTAGGTGATATTTTTAGACTAACTTTTTTTTCCCCTGGAAGCCTCATATTTTGGTTGAGCAAAGCATTTTAAGTAATAACGTCAACTAAAGAGTCAATAATGGATCATCTGGTTAAAAAATCCCCAAGAATGGAATAAAAAAGATTGAAGAAGTTACAGAATTTTCTGTTGACATTTGCAAAACAGAAAGCTTCAATTTTTCTATTTCTGTTCAAAATAGACTCTGAATTTGTAGGAAAAGGGAAAAGTATTGAAAAGCTGGAACACAAATGAAGCATTTCATTTTAGACCATGTGAAATTAAATGCTTCTCTTTTGTGTTTTCATGCTGTCTTTTTTATGCCTTTTCTATACTGGGTATCTCAGAAACTTCTGAAAATAGTTTCCATTCAAAGTTGTATCCCCCCGCCCACGACCAACAATTTTATGTCTGATTTTCTTGTGGGGAAAAAAAAACCCCAGCGTGAAACAAAACAGGTGTTAATCTAGCTGTGTTAATCTTGACCCAGTAGGTTCTTCAAAATGTGTTGCATCTGCAGATGAAAAAATCCCTCTACAAGAATAGCTCTTCTCATTGAAGACGCCATCAACAAAACAAGGAGGGGTTGTGCAGATACGCACTCGTTCTTCTGCGCCTCCTGCCTTCCCTTCCCTGCCCTCCTCATTCCCGCTGCAAGCCTGGTATCTGCTGGAAGCTGTCAGCAACACAAGCCATCGTGCCTGAGTAGCTGATTGTGTGAAGTTTCCCCTGTTCCTCTAGAAGCCTGATTTCATCAGTGGGAGGGCACAGCCTGGGCTGAGCAGCAGGCAAATTGCAGCTCTAGGGAGCCATTAGGTAGAAGGTGGAGGGGACCTCATCATTCCTAGGGCAATGATTATCTCCAGGAGTGACTCCCTCTCTGTAACGGGGCCTCTCTGCGCCGGCAGAGTTAGAAGGTGTGCAGTTGTAGCCCCAGGGGACCGGGCTGCGAGGTGCTTTGCTGACCAGTGTTGCTGTCTGCTTTCTTGGGGTCGGTTGTCTTCAATTCAAAACTCTTTGGCTAGGGATGAAAGTGGTGCATCTAGGGCAGTGGGATTCTGGTCCAGCTGCCGTGCTCCTACACAGAAACTAATAGGATTTAGCAACAGGAAAGCTGAGCTACAGTTTGTTTATCATTATGTTCACAGCTAATTTTATCCAATTTAGTTTTCTGCAGAGCACTGTCGTCCCTCCTGAGAAGACTTGGCCCCATTTCTGTTATCTGTTCGATGAATTATTGGAACAATTTGGACATTTTTGTTTAAACACAGTAACATAAAAGTTGTTTTCAGCCCTAGCAGTGGTCAGATAACAGCCACTGTTTAGCTCAGCCAAGGCGTGTATCTATTGCTTGCCAAATGTGTTACTCGCAAATCTGTTCTTTTCTCATTCCTCCACCTGTGAGGTTGCTGGTGATGGAAGGAAACTTTTTTAACTCTTATGTCTTACTGTTATTATTGACTTGGCAGTGCAGGCAAGTCGATCTCAAGAGAGGATAAATAGTTCCACAGTGTGTGAACTACAAGGGGTACAATTCACTGGCTTCTAAAAAACCTTCTGGTTCCCCTCCCTAAGGATTACAAGGACTGGAATGACCTGAGAAAACTGGGCACTAACTAAGCCAGGCTCCCACATGCTTGGAAACAGCTCCTTTTTGGGTGTACAGAGTCCTACAAGAATAGCATCGTTTAGAGGCTGGTCTGAAGAAAGTTTTGCCCAAAAAACCTCTGAAAGGTCACGTTGGTAAACTCTTTACCTTAAAGTCCTTATGTGAAACAGACATAATTTTATGGAAAGTACAACAAGGACTTCTGACCAGCTCTCAGGCTCTGTGGGGAAGGTGGCAAGACATTGATTCTTGGGCTTCCTCCAGTCCTCCTCAGTAGTGCTGTGATCCTGGGTTAGGGGAGGCTGAAAATGTCTCCAAAGTAGTGGTTCCTCAACCATAGTCCTCCAAAGAGTAGTTTGAGAAATTGTTGTAAGTGGTTTGCAGAACCATGTTGAATTTTTCACAGATGAAGGTGTGCTGAAGGGGATGCCCAGAAGTCCTCAACACCGTGTTGAGGGTCAGCATGGCCTGAAATACTGCAAGGCACTCTGCTAGATACATCTTGCAGAGGCCTTCTTGCTTTAGGTTTTGTTTGTCTACGGAAATAGAAGTTATCACATGCTTATTAACACATGGTTTCTTAAAAAGTTCATGAGCTCTCCAGTGGTGTATACTGTACTTCAGGATTCAGAAACAAGCCCAAGCTGCCAAGTGTGTGTGCATATGTGTGTATAAAACTAGGCAGGCCCTGCAGGCATAGTAGCGCTGTTATTATTGCCATCCTACCTTTGCCCACATAATTTCTTCACACCATTTTCATTGTGAGAAGAAAAAACCTCACAGCACACCAACGCTCCCACCTGAAGAAGCTGCTCTTTCTATCTGGCAATTCTGCAAGATGAGAAGCCGATTGATTTTCTTGTGTTCTCTTGACATCTGCCCAGGAGCCTGGGCGTGCAGCTGCCTATGGTGTGTATCAACCACGCATGTTGAGGGACATAGCAAAAGAGGACACGGGCATTTGGGTGCAAAGAGATCGTTGGCTGGGTGGCAGGTGCATTTCCTTGCTTGTCCCAGTGCCAGGCTAGCCATACTGGTGACATTGTATTTCATCTTTCTTCACCCCCAGGCAGTTGAGAATAATGTTAAAAAAATTTGTCTTAAGGCCTTCAGGTGCAGGGTTTTGACCTTGAGTTAATTTGCTACCAATTAACCGAAGATAGTTGATAACACATTTGTAAAGGTTAGTTTGAGCGCAGTCCTCCCCCTAACTTTTGTTCCAGGCAAGGAACAGTCGTGTTTCTGTAGGGCAGAGTGCATGCATTTACATTCTGCTGTTAATGTGCAGGGAGTGACCAGGTTTGTGAGTTCATTGGCAATCAATTAACTGCAGGTTAGAAAAAGACCAAGCAGGAAAAAAGCCTTTGCTTTATGGTGTGGCCTTTCGCTGGCTGACGTTTGCATTTCATAGAGGCTGTTTTGGTAGAGACAAAATAATGTGGGTGATAGACTCCGCGGCAGAGTACCACATGATCCTGATGGGCCCAACACTCTCCACCAGTAGATCAGAGCCTTGTGCTGCTTTACCAGTGCCCCTGGCTCCAAGACCACTTTTAAATATTAAGCTCGTACCATACAGTGACAAACTCAGTGAACAGACATAAACTGTGAATTTTTTACCAGCTGGAGATTAGGGTTTAGTGAATTAACCCTGTGGTGGCTGGAGCACAAGAGAGCAGAGGAGAGCCTGTGACATTAGCCTTGCGAGAGGGAGCCAGGGACCCGATTTCAGCTCTTCTGGTTAGGAGAGAGTCCAAGGCGCAGGTTACAGCGTGCGTGGATCCTGACGCTGAATCCATCATCTCCGTCCTGCAGTCAGCCACAGGACTCTGCTCCTGCTTCAGGGGACTGAGGTGGCTCAGCCCAAATCCACTCCCTTTGATCAGAACTACCTTGAAATTTCCTCATAGCGGGAGAACTTAAGTCAGCCTCGACGAGACGGGCGCTGGGGTTCCCCGTAACTGCCTGCTGCTCGGCACAGAGGCCTTGGAGGAGCCCCACTTGCTCCCGGGCCAAGGCAGAGCACCTCAGCGCTCACCTGTGCTGCTACAGCATGAACTCAGAAAAGCTTTGGATGGGAACAGGCACGTCAGCTCGAGCCCTCAGCTTTAGTTATCTCCCAGTCTTCACTTACAGTTCCTCCCAGGACTGAGTGCAATCCCCACCCCACCAGAGCCAGCTCCCTGTTCCAGAAAGACTGCAAAAGAGACAGGAACAGCCAAACTGGAAGACACTGCCAGAGCACGCCCTCAGTCCCAGCATAAGATCTAGATCAGGCCCAGAACCAGCGCTGGGAGCAAACTGGGGAACAGGTGTAATGGTCCTGTAGTGACTGTGTCACCTGTGGAATCCAAGGCAGGCTCAGAGCGCTCCTTGCTGTCACCAGCAGAAAGGCTTCCTGCTCATGACCACATGTCATCTCCAGGGTTCAACTATTAAATTCAACACTGGTTTTGTGCAGAAAACTGTTCATGTGTCTCTAAACTTCTATTTCCAAGTCATTAACTGGTTCAATATACAACAATTATCTTTAACCTGAACCTCTTTGCTGGTCTGTCTATAATTTGCCTTCTATTACATTCACTTTGTCTGCTACTCAGTGGACTGAGATGTGCAAACTGTGGTGGTGTCTGGATAACAGAGCCACTAACACATCTCAGGCTGTGGTTTCCCTCTGAAGAATTCAACTCAACCCAGTTCAGATGTTTCCCCCAAGCACTCAGCCTTCTTGCCTGTCCGGCACTCATCCACGCCCATGCCACACTGCACATGCGGCTCCAGCCATCACAGGCCAGCCGGTGAAAGAATTCTCTTGGTTTTGTGTTCGGTTTTTGTTCATGTCTGTTCAGCTGCCTGATGCAGCTGGCGGGTCTTCTGTGATCTGCTGGGGGGTGGAGATCAGCCGCGGGCAAGGCAGGACTACTACCTGCTGACGCTGGGTGCCATGAAAGTGTCACCTCCAGATCTCACCGCTGTTTGGCTGCAAGGTGACACAGCTAAGACCAAGAGATGAAGGCCCACAGCCTTTCCAGCATCTGGCTTCTCTCTTAAGACTCTTAGCAAGAAGGGGCAAGAGTCAGTCCAGTGGTTTGCAGCTGAGGAAGAGAAGATCAACTCCATAAATATACTGCAGGGAAAGTCCGGAGAGGTGGAGGAAATCCTGTAGTTACAGGACAGACTTTGCGCAAAGAACCCAGACAGACTAGAAAATGAGAAGGAGGGTGTGGAACCAAAGCAGCAGAGATTAAGAAATAGATATAATTTAAAAATGAATTTTGGTAGGCTCATAAAAAGGTGTTAATAGTTCTCAGGGTGCAGTTGGCTGGAACGTCCTTTCCAGTCCTACATTAATCGTGTTTCGTACTACTCCCCTGAGACAGATGGTCCCTAGAACAGGTGGTTTAGTTATTATTTTTTATTGTGCTAGAATAATGTCGTGTCTTGAGAACTCTAGGCTCTGAGCCAAGGAGAAGTCACAAAGGTCTGGATACATCCCACCTAACTTAATGCTTGTAAATGAAGCACCTAAGTGAGAAGCCTGGTAAAAATAAGGAGCAACAAATCACTGTACAACCCAGGGACGGAGGGTGGCTTGCTCTGTCAACACTGAAATCCCTCTGGAAGGACCTCGCTGTCTCCACTGTCTATGGACAGAGCTCAGAGACCAAATCTAAACAGGGCTCCTGATTTAAACACTTCAGTTAAGGGTCTAATACTCTGCGGGATGCATCTAGACGAAAGGATCCTTCATCCTTAGGTGGGATGTCCGTGTGGTGGTTTCTTTGTGCCCTGTTTTCCTCCAGCATTCGTGGTGACAGGTTAGCTTCAAAGCGGCTGTGATGTAGAGCACATTTAATTTACTCCAGCTCTTGCTCTGCTGACTGGTGTTTAAAGCTGTTCCCACTTGCCGTGTTAATGTCTTCAGAAGTTTTTCAAAGGTGAATGTGCTCAATCTGTTGCTGCATCCTAATTTACATATGCTTTGCATAGCAAAAGTATTTTGCTTTGGGTGTTTTAACCCACCCCCTCATTAACAGAACTAATTGTGAGTTGACTGTATCAAGCTTTTTATGCAGAGATGCCTACCCATGGAAATGGCAGGTTGGAGTGCACGGAGAGCGTTTAGAGAAAGGGTCAGCACGAAGCTTCGGAAAATTGCGGGTGTTCAGAGGTTTGCAGGGAACCCGTAGAGGCTGCGTAGTTCTGCTCCTACTCAGGGCAGGACTGGCTGCGCTGAATCATTATGGGTTTGTCTCGTTTATGCTTACGCCTCTGATGATGGAGGCTCTAACCATCTCCCCAGGCAATCTACTCCAGTGCTTACTGGTAAAATTATTTAATGCTTTCCTAACGTTTAACCTAATACTTGTAGCTGCAACTTTTTGTCCTCTTCTCTGGCCACATAGTACAGCTTGTTCCTGTCCTCTCTGCAGCTGCTCCCTATATATTTGCAGACTGTTATTATCACTGCCCTTTTTATTATGTTGAAGAATCTCATTCCATTTTTTTATCGCAGGCTGCTTTGTCGGGTCCTGATAATTCATGCAATTCTCTTCTGGGTCCTCCAGCCAGTCCACAGCCTGCATGAGGGTAGAGCCCAGTACCACACCAGGGACTCCAGCTCCGACCTGTTTGGTGCTGATGCAGCAGAAGGACAGATGGGTTTCTTTTTGCCTTGTTCTGCTGTTGGGGCCTCCCAGGAGGGTTTTTGCCTTTGGTACAGCAGCATCTCATTGCTCATTTATGTCCCCGTAGGGATGCACTAAACTGTTCGGATTCTTCTGTGCAGAACTTCTGCCTGACAAGTTTCATCTTGCACATATTTATGCAGTTGATGTTCCAGCATAAACATAAGTAATACCTAGGACAACTTATTAGATGTCATTCTGATTTTTTTAAGTTAATTTTTCCAGTTTTTCAAAAACATCCTTCTAGAGTGCCTCTGTTCCCTTGAAAACACCAGAAATGCTCTTCTGCTTCTGATGGAGTGTCACTCCAGCCCAGTATCCTGCATCCGAAAGTGGCCACACACTGGGGAGGTGTGAGAACAGGAAAAGTGTATGCAAAGCTTTCCATAGGTGCCTTTCCAGTCTCTGGCTTCTTGAATATTTCCTGAGCCTGCTGTGATTTGTGTCTACATCTTTGGCAAGAAGCCTCAGAGGTATGTTATCTGTTCTATGAAGAACCATCTCCTTTTGTTTCTCAACTTGCTATCAGTTTCACAAGCCTCTTCTCTGCTCTGTTCCCTGGTTACATGACAGATACTAAATATGGTGCCCAGTACTGACCCACATGGAAACACAGTTAGCACATCCGTTCATTTTGATGGCTAGTCATTGAAAACTATATCTTAAGTATGAGTGTAATCGTGTTTTCACCCTTTACCTTGGTTTGTTCTACACCATTTTCTATAGCTTGCTTATGACATCTGGGAAGGCATTTCAGAAATTAATTCTGGGAAAACTTTCTTATTCAGGGTTTTGCAGCGCCAAAGGCATGCTATATGCAAGGGACATGATCCCCAGGGTCAAATAGTAGGGCAAAATGTCCATATCAGGGTATGGGCTTTTTCTTCAGTTTGTTGCGTGGCCAAATTCACTGTTAGTGTAAAATGCTTTGAAGTCAATGGGGTTACATCAGCATAGAATCTAGAAATAGAAGTGAGAAATTGTATTTCATGAGTAATTTCCAAAGTGCTTGAGCTATAACTTTGAAAAGAAATAATGATCAATTAGCTTATGATGCAGAAGTTGAAATGATGCTGCTTCTCTTTTTTTTTCTCTTGTACTGTGTTCTAATGTCCCATCAAAGAAAGCCATTAATGGAATCACAAAAGCTCATGAAATCTGAACTGGACATTCCTGCCAAAGTCCCTGGTAATAATTAGCTTGTTACAACTCCAAATCAGTACAAGCATCTTGAGATATTATGAGGAGGAGCTTAAGTTTATGGACCTCCAATCCCTTCAGATAGCATCAGTTCAAACTTTTTATTTGAACACACACATAAAGTGTCAAAAGAAAAAAAAGGGAAAACAGGCTTTCATGGCATGTGAACAGTCACAGAGCTAAGTTTGGAGTCCCAGCTTTGCTCAGAGGAGAGCTTCCCTGCCAGCCACTGGTTCATAAAAATGTTGGCTCTAAATTAGCTTCACAGAACAAATGATTTAAAAATGGAAGTATTGGCCAATCGATCATAGTACCCACAATGCACAATCACATTTTGCTGCCAGTGAGCCCTCAACAGGGTAACATTTAAGCTGATAGTAATTTAAATTGTATTTCAGACTTAGACAGCGTCTTCCTCTAATTCCCTGAAAGACTGATCATACTCAGCGCTGGGCAGTCGGTGAATTTGCAGCTGTGCATTGGCTTTCCTGGACTTTATATGTCTATAAAGCCGTGGTTGCACGGTCACAACATGCAACAACATATTCCTGCTCTTTCTTCATCTGTGCCTCCTCTACTTGCTTTATCTCTTCCTGTGCTGTAGTGCACCAGATCCCCAGTTGTATCTTTGGTTGAAAGTTAGGTCCGTTCCCAGCCTTGGGTTGCAGCACAGCCCCACAAGCATTTGCCCTGGTGTAACTGAAGGCGCATGGTGCTTGGCACGTGGTTTCCCTCTGACTTCCTGTTGGATCTTGGCGGTGGGTATCTGCTGTGATTTTTGTGGAGTGGCCATAATTTGGGATATCTCATCGCTGGTGTGATATCCACATACTTTGCTTGGGGCTTCATGGCATCTCTCAAGTGGTCCAAATGCCACCTTTTCCCTAAAACTGTGGCTTGGTGGAGCTCTGAGATTTTCTTGGACTGCAGCTGCTGGAGGTTTGTCTAGTATCCACTACTGAGAGGTGGACCCTTAACCTTCTAGCCTTACCAATAAGATAGGACTGAAAGCAAATAGTGCTGGCTTGGTTCAGATGTAGAACTGGAGAAGCCTTCTTGTGACAGTCAGCCACCTTCTGCATGCTGAGGGCATCAACCTTTAGATGGGTACCCATCATGGGCTCTGTGGCAACCAAAATCATATGGTAGACATCCAATGTGAATGGTCCCAGTTCACCCAGAAGATGAAGCAGGGATACTGGTTGCAACACCACTCACTAAACAGAGATAAAACAAGTATTTCCTGCAAGGAATGACCCCCACCTGCTCCCCAGGTCCTTGTGCTTCACGAGAGAGTCCCCAGATCCTCATCACCAGCACAGGGCTCACAGCAGCCGTAGATGCACTGGCTGCTGTGGGAAGTTCTGCTTTTCCAGCTGATTTGCTGTTAAGGATTTGAAGTCTGGGAGGTTGTTTTCAACAAATTATACATTATAAAGCAATACCAGAGGGTCGGAGGGGACGGGTGTAAACAAACGAATAGTTGAAAAGCTGCTTGTTGCCTGGAGCAGCCATTTTTAATTGGTTGTTCAGCTCTGGTTGGTTTAGTGGTTTACTTAGAGGCTGTGGCTGAAACAAAATAAATAAGCTGGGGTAGAGAAAATAGAGAAAAGTCTAAGCTGTGGAGAAGAACCATTCCCTGGATCTCAGAACAGCCAATGGTCTCATTTTAAGGGAGTTCTTTTTCATTTCTGCAGTGCCCACAGGCCCTAAGATCAAGGCTTTTTGTTCTAGGAGGGGATGCACTCCTATCTGCCAGCAAACCACCTTTTTTCTGATGCTGCTCTTCGCAGCAGGAGAGCAGCTCCGAGGCCAGCATGGTTTCAGGATGAATTCTGTAGATGTTGGCAGTGCAGCTGGTCTTCCTTTCCTTGCACCCCTGCCCGCGTGCTCTTCTGTAGCCCATGCCCTCAACAGTCGCTTATGGGACTGGAGTAGGGATGGATGTGTCTGTAGTAAGGCACCCTCACAGTAAAGTGGCATCAGTGGAATGTAATGTTTTCCCACGGGGTCTGTCCAAAGCTTCATCGCTGGCAGTAGTGATATGGCAGGAAACATCTGGAAGCAATCTCTAAGTAAAGTCTTCATGAAGAGGAACTAGATGGACTCCAGATGCCTTTCTCTCCTGAGACCTCATCCTCTGAGGGAACAGATCTGCTGCTCTGTGGGGCCTGGCTGTGTAAAAGGAGGATGATCCTAACGTCACAGCTTCTACTCTTTCAACAGCCCCCTCCCCTCCCCCCCCCCCCTCCCCCCCCGAATATGCAAAATTTCTCATGAAACATTTGCTTGGAATATTCCCAAAGTTCAGGTTGATTTGAATTTTCCATGCAATACATTAAACAAACTGCTTTTTTCTTAATGAGCTAGGCATCCTTTTGCTCCAAACACACCGTTTTTCACAGGGTACATTTATTTCAGAGTGATCGTGGTGGAGTTCAGCTTCATGTAACCCAAAGATCCTGCAGGCTGAGTGCACACAGCAGCAGCTCCCTACTGATTCATGGTCACTCGCTGGGCCAGGGCAATATGATGCAGTAAGTGAGCCCTTCAAATAGAAATCCAGTGTACCTGAAGTACATCTGCGTCAGCCCGGAGCAGGGTGAGGGCAGGCAGAGAAGACAGGCATCATGGAAAGGAAGAGACCAAATCCAAAGAGGATTTTGTTCAGCAATGCTGAGCGAAAGAGTGGAGAACAAAGGAACACAGCAAAAAGGAAGAAGCTGCAACAAGTTTCACCAGCACCAGTGAGTTAAATATAGCCTTTGGATTTTCTCATTATTAGAATTGGTAGCTGAGCTAAAGACGATAAAATCTTATACTTTGATACATAAACTGCTGCAGGCATCTGGAATGTACCCCCTCTCCCTCATATGTAGCACCACAGAATTAATCAGAAATGTTAGTAACAAGAAAGCTATTTCCAATATTTAAATTCAGGAGACCTGGCTTCAGTTCCTGGGCCATCACTTATCCATTCTGGCCACAGGCATGTCTTTCTGTTGCTGCATGCCTGAATTTCCCACCCTTATGAAGGGAGACAGTGCTGCCCACTTGTCTTGGAAAAAGCGTCAGGAGCTGAGGGTTGGCGAGAACCAGTGCTCATTAGGAAGGGATTATAAGGGGTTTGGATTTGCTTCCTGGGAAGCCTGTCAGACATTGCTGGGCCTTGGAGCAATGGAGGGACCTGGCATTATGAGGTCCAAATTCCCTTTCTCGTGTGGAAGGAAGTATTCACCTGGAGCAGCTGCTTCTCCACAGCTCTGCCGTAGTCTTTGTGCCTGTAATCAAATCCGTTCAAACAAATTAGTTTTAAATTGAAAAAAGGCAGGTAAACCCACGCTGAATAAATTGTATCAGTTTAGTGAAGGGGTAATTGCGTTCTTCATCTGTCAGGAAAAGCTGACATTGTGATCTACACTCACTAACTCCAGTTTTACCCCATAATGGGTGCCGTGACGTGCAGTTCACCATGCTTGGCTTCTCAGTGGCTCTTTCTCTGGCTGGCTGGCTGTTCCTCCCCCAAGTTATGAATTGTGCCTGATGCGATTGTATCATTAGTCCAGAACACAGGCTGGAGACAGCAATTTGCTTCTCATTAGGAGTGAAACTTCACGTTGAATCCCACTGTTTGCCCTAAGAGATGTCAGGTGACATTACTGTATTTCTAAAGGAAATTAATACAATCAGCAGAGCCTGGAGGGCTCAAGGCAAGGGTATTGGTAGGGGAGAGCTTTTCTTTAGCTCACTGGTTTGAAGGTGACTTGCTGCGATAAATGGTTGTTAGTTATTTCTATCTGATGCCGGCTCTGGGGAGCCAGCTGGAGAGAGCAGTGGCCCCGTTGTAGTTCCCGATGAGCTGAATCAGAGAAGCAGCCCCACACGAGGCTGTGTTAAGAGGCACAGCAGAGAGAACAAGGAATGATTAACCCTGGAAAACAAACTGCTCTTCCACACCTGCCAGCTCCCACGCACCTTGGTGGTGCTTGGACGGGTTTCTGGAGGAGTCACTGTCCCCCAGTGCTGTGCTGGGTGCTGTGCTCTCCCAGAGATTGCCTGAAAGCACAGGGTGCTGAGTGCTGAGTCCGTGGGATATTACTGAACAGGCGCGCGGCAGCAGAGATCCAGAGCTCACTGGAGTCAATGGGAATCCGTCATTAGTAAGCTGAGCACCAGCAAAGGCGGGGAATCCTTTAGTCCGTGTGCTTAACGGGAGCTTGGTTGCAGGGTTCCCAGTTGCCCTCCTGCAGAAATGAATGAGGCAACGCAGAAACGGGCAGGGGGAAGAATTCCTAGGCTGACAGAAAGGTATGTGGAAGGAAATCGAGTTCAGTAGACTCTTTCTCAATAGGTGGGTGAATTCATTACAGAAAATCTTCTGAGAGCAATTGTAAGTGGCTAATAAGAGTTTGAATGAAACTGATAGCCCTGCTATGGAGTGCGTGGGAATAACAGTCTCATTATGTTTCGCAGGGCATCCCTTATATTCAAAGGGTGAGGTACTGAGTGCAGAGGGGTGGAGGAGTCACTGATTGAAGTGAGACAAGAAAGAATAACAGGAGAAACTTTGCAGAGTATAATTGCAAGGAAAATAACTTCACTGGGAGAGCGATTACACTGTGTGTTGATCTAACAGAGAAAATGCAGGAACTGTATTGCTCCACGTTGGTCTTGGAGCTCTGGAGAACAAGCCTTATGAAACAATCTTGCAGCAGTTGGTTCAAGGACTGTCTTTCCTGCTCTTCCCACAGAGGAGGCAGCAGCGAAAGCCCATTTGGCCAACAGCCTAGTAAGATGCAGCCTCGGTCAGAAGCACATTAATTGAGTTAATTTACAAAATGCATTCCATTGTTGCATTGCCCAGGCATGGAATCCATCATAGTAAATATGACAGGATGTCAAGGGTGGATGCAGTTGAATGCTGGCTGTGCTCAGGGTGAGTAGGGGCCAGTTCACCATGTGGCAGACCTAACAATGTCATCGAGGTCTTCCGAGGGCTCCTTGTCTTTGGCGCAGCCTCCTGTCACTAGAATGATTCTGAACCCCAAGGGAGTACAGTGTACTGAAAAATTTAAGTGCACAATGAGGGAAAGAATAGTGGCACGAGCTTCCTAAATCAGGTCTTCCCAGCCTGTTTCTGCTCTTCTACTTCCTTCCGCAGCACTGAGATTGGGGTTTGCCTTTGTCACAAGGACATTTCCCCTATCGCTGTTTCTGTGGTCAGTTCTCCATTCTGGATCTGTAACCCTATGGCTGCAATTCAGCCAGCACCAGGCATGTGGGTAGTCCCTGCCTTTCTGCTGCTCTAACCTGCTTACAGATGCCCTTTCTCAGGTGTTGTATGGCAGAGGAGGTCTGTTCTGATGCACAGAAGCCTCTAAATTAGCCATCTGATATGTGAGCCCCTTGAATACTCCTGTCAGCTTCAGCTCAGAGCAGTTGCTGGACTGCTTCACCCTGGACAAGGTCAGAAAACCAAGCAGCTTTGACCAGCTTTCTGGCATCTGTCTCTGGGATTTACTGAGCCAAATACGGCAGAGGCTGGTGCGTCGTTGGACTGTGGGAAGTGGCAGTACCTCAGGGCGTGGGCGTGGCCAAGAGTAGATTAGCTTTGTCAAACCTGAGCTGATTTTTGATCTGAGGTCCTTGAGATCTGATGACTTTGAGAAAATCCCCTGGAGGCACAAGGCCTGTCAACTCCTTAGACCTCAGAGCATGAATTATTGGTCTCCCTGTTTGTGTCTTCAGTGGCCACACACCTACTGTCCCATTGCCACATGGATTTTAATAGGTACAAGCATGCTAACTAAAACCACAGGGGAAATTATAATGCTTTTTATGAAGGGTTTGATTTTCTACAGTGAGACCAGGCTTTTAGGTAGAAGTATTATCTTTTATTAGATCAAGTATAGTTGGAAAATGCAGAGGAGCTTTGAGGCACACTTGCTATTATTCAGGTCTGGAACAGAAGCATCAGATTTGAAAGCTAAATGCAAGTTAAGGATGATTGCTCAGAGTTTAATTAGAGATGTATCAGTTAGTTCATCTCTGAAAGAAAAGGTAGGTGGTACGTATGCAGTAGAGCGGATGTTAGTTGTAGGAAGAGATGTGATAGCATGTTTATCTCCTAGGAGAAAAATGGAGATAGTTAGCTTATAGCCTGTGTAGCACAGAAAAGTTATTGGTGACGATTGGCTTGCTGCAAATCAATATTTCCATTTGATCCATGTTTAGTCAGATGTCCTGCTGCTCGTAGGGGCTGGAAGCTTGATTCCCGTTCTTCAAATGCTTTGGAGAAAGGGGAAACCCAGTTTCTGCACTGTGTATCACTGGGTAATTCACATGCTGGTATTCTGTTTTATTTCATGTTGCTGCTTTGCCGGAAACAATTTCACCGCTGTCTTCATGCTGCCTTAAATACTGTTTTATCCATGCACAGTTTCACAACCTCGCCTCTTCGTTTATCAGCTTGCCAGTGAAGACAATAACCTTCCCACTGCCTGTGTTTCAGCAGTGCTTATTTTGGGAATATGTACGCAGAACTGAGCAGGAAATGATGGACTGCCTGTGGAAGGAGTGACATCTCCTTGAATCCTCCAAAATGTTTCATAAGAATTCCCAAATGTTCTGTTCAATCTGCCACTCTATGATTGTTGTTAATATCCCTCAGAAAAACCCCACATGCATCTGTGTGTGCCATTTTATGACTTATGTAGAAAGTTTTTCTTCTAGGAAGAGGAGGTATTTTATACACAAGTCACCAAAAATCCAGTTTTCATTTTTTAAAAAGAAGATTCAGTCTGAACTCTTCAGCAAGACCTGCCAGGTTAGCATTCACACATGCTACTGCACTCAGGATGGTTGGGTGCTGTGTTTCCCTAGACCCTCACATCTAAGACAAGCACTGCTTTTGGCACATTTCCAGTCCCTTTCCTTCAAATTATCAGCTCAAATACACGGACTCCCATGACTAATAATGAGGGAAGTACCCCACGTGCATTTGAAGCAAGGCTCTCACATCTAAAAGAGTTTTTGTTTGAATAAGGTCCAACATTTAGTGGCCATTAGCTCTTCGCTTCAGATTAGGCTTACTTTCCTGTTTTTTGCACAAAGCTTCTGGATCTGCTGTAAAAAATCAAAGAATTCTGATACATTTTTTAGCACAATTTAGTATCTTGTGCTAAATTAAAAGTGACTCCTAGGTTACTGGCTTCCCTCCTGCCTGGCACATAAAAAGAATAGAATGTATTTTGCTAATGTTTTCTTATTCATCTTTTTGTCCTTGATTTTTAGCAAGCTGCCTCACCTTTTGTTCTCTGATTTCTCTTCCATTGCCTCTTCATCAGATAATCTACCTCCCTGGGAGCTGAGCTCCCTGATGAATTCTTCTCTGCATTACCTTTTGATCTGCCCTGAACCCAAAACCTGATTCTGGGTTTATCTCTGGAAGACAAATGTACAACTCCACTTCACCAGCTCTTCATCAGGGCGAGTTCTGGGGAAAATGTCTCATTATTAGTTTGCATTCTGTATTCATTCTTTCATTACCTTAAGAGCACTTTCCCCAGCTTGACATCCTTTAACATATATTTTCAGACTATTTCTGGCATTTAACTTAATCTCTGATCATGAAGGCTTTTTTAATTCTTCTATACCTTTTTTTTTCCTCCCAGACTTGCACTAAGCTGTAGCTTGACTGTCAATCTCCTGGGTCAGACACTAGCATGCAGCTAACACATGCATCAAGCCCCCAGTTAGGGAGTTGAGGGGGAATGCCAGATGTCCGCTACTGGGCTAACTTCCAGCTCTTTGGCATTGCAGTACTGTCATATGGTTCTTGCCCATCCTTATGTGGTCCTTTGGTCTTGTGCCTCTCTGTGAAATCAATTCTGCTGCCTGCTGTAGTGTTGTCTCTAGTTCTGCCTTATAATGAAATGCTAAAAATTAAGTGTAATCAGACAGGACTGGGTATCCTGATGTCTCTTGAAAGCAGTAGCACTTTGGGAACATCTGCGATCTTATGCTCACATCCATGTTCTGTATTCCAGGCTGACATGATCCATGGAGCCAACCAAAACAACAAGCCAAACGACGCTGCTACACCCTGCCTCTCTACCCAGCCTGCTGGGTCCATGCCAGCGCTGTACCAAGACAGCAGTGCCAGGGCTGGGTGCAGGTCAGCAAGTGTGCTGAGATGTGCACACTTCTCTGCTGGTTCAGTAAAGCGAGGGCTGGGTTGTTTTGGTTAAGCCTCAAGGTGAGAGATACATCAGGGTAAAATCATTAAGATGGGCAGCATGGTGCATCTTGCTGTCAGCTCATCAATTAGTTCATCCAACCCATATGGTCAGAATATAAAAAGTACCAAGCCTGCGTGCAGAAATTGAGATTCAAGAAGAGTTGAGTAGGGCTAAATTTCAGACAAAAAAAAATTATTTTAAAAAAGTAACTGATAGTCTGGCTTGCTTCACGTTTAAATTTCAGGCTTTTCTCTTGACTCCAGCATGTGTTTTAAACATTTATTATGGGTTGACGATGGTTCGCAATTTTCATTTGTGCTTTATTTCCCTGAGGAAAATGCAAGCACGGCATGTTGCGTGCTGTAAGTTGCCTGCTGGATGGTTTTGTGTGAAGTTTTCCAGCTGAGTTCACAAACACATAAGAAGTTAAATGATTTGTTTAAGGTCACCCAATGAACCAGGGGCCTTCACAGTAATAAAACACAGTGGTCCTTGACTGGAAGAATATCATTTCAGTTCTACAAGGCGAAACTTTGCAACGCTTTTGGTTACCTGTCTATCTGCTCAGAACCGAAGAGATGCATTCACTCGAGCCTAAAGTTATATGATAGTTAGATTATGTATTTGCAGATATAGGGTCATAAATCTTGATTCAATATGGACTGCCCTTAAGAGATCAAAAGAAATGGCCTCAGTAATGACTGCATTGTCATTAAAAAGCCATGCTCATTTGGCATTGCAGTCAGTCATTCAGAATCCTCCCTCTAAGTGGTTTGGTGGACAAGAAACAAAGGGTCCCTCTACTTTCAAAGGGCAAGAATAAATGGGATCAAGCATGCCTGAAGCCTATCAATATTTCAAGCAAACACATAGAAGTGCGGTGCATGTGTAAGAGCCACAACCCCGCATGCACCTCACTGAGATCAGGCCTGAAAATGGTATTGCCAGTGCCAGCGTGTCTCTGCATGGAAGAGACTCTAGTTAAGATTTGGAGGCAAAGAACGGCTTTAAGAGTTGGTAGTTGATCTGTTCCAGATGCCTGCAAATGGCAAGGGGTTAGGTGGGTTAGTGTCGGAGGGTCTTAATACTGAGGCTCTTTCAGTAAGATGAAGCTGTAGGACAAGCAGAGATGAAGCAAAGAAGTCTGGATTCCAGGCACCATGTGGTGGGGACCTGGTGTTGATCTGGTTTGTATCACTCCTTCAGGATGTTCAGCATGGCAATCTGTCCTGAGGTGAAACCCTTCATCTGGAAGTAGAAATAATTTGGAAATTTAACAGAGGTCAGACAAAAATGAAGGCAAAGAATGAAGAGAAATGTGTAGCTCAAATGTTTTGTTTGGTAACAATTCAGGAATTAATTCATTCATTGGAGTGATTAAATGTATTTGCATATTCATGTTAAATTTATTTGACTATTTTAGTGAAAAAGAAGCTTAAAAGTTGCAAATGCCCATTTCAACCTTTTCTAAAGTGTTTTGTGTGGGTGGTGTCCAAGGTCCTCCCATTCATAAATGGGAAAACAAAAAGCAAACAATGAAGCTGCAATTTGAAAGCCAAATGAAATACTTAATTGCAGACATCATAGAATATTTCATTTGACCTGAAAGAAATTTTGTTGAAGAGCTTATCATACGAATATTTTTTCCCATTTTGGGGTTTTTGGTCAGCGAACTGAAACATCAGTTATTTGTGCAGCTCTAATCACAGAACTCCAGACATCTGGTTGCCTCAATCACACTGATTCGCTCTTGTTCACAGGTGATGTTACTCCCTTGTGTGAAAGAGTGATCCACTTAACAGCCCAACCTGTTGAGCAGGTGTAGTTAAAATCTTGATGCCAAGTGGAAATAATGAGAACACTTCCAAACGCATTAGCTGCTCCTCTCACTGAAGTCAAAGGGATCATTTTGACTTGTGTTTGCTGTTTCAGATTATTGCCCAATTACTGTAATCTCAGCTCAGCTTTTAAAGGTCATCTCTGCCTTTTCTATCAGCTCGAAGGCCAGGGACTGACAAGGGTTTATCCGTAGGTAATCAAGCCACTGCAATGGTCACTGATTAGAAACCATCTCAGCTCTTTCCCCGTGCAGGTGGTATATGCCCCGCGGAAGGCATTACCCTCATCTCCGCAGTGCCTTGGGGTATATTGAACCCAGAATAAAGGCATCCAGATCAGGCTGTAACTGGGTCAATTCAGGAAGCAGAGCAAAATTGCCTCCTTTCTTAGTGTTGCTTAGCCCAGCAGATCCCATGCTAAGTGGCAGTCAGTGTAACTCAGTGGAGTGGTAGAAGGTCAGTTGTGCTCCAGTAAGGTGCAAGGGGATAGTGGGGTGCTGCCCAGCATACACCACCGCAACGGTGGCTGATGGTCCTAGGAGCTGGTGGGATTTGCTGGTTGGGTCTGTCCTCCCTCAGCAGCCGTCTATGCATTGCCTGTGTGGAGGGTGAGATCCCTTCCTCGTCCTTCAAAAGACCTGCTGTACTTCGGCTCTCTTGGGAAGGAAGATGGTAGGAGGAAGCTTTTTTTCTGACACCAGATCATTTTGAAGCACTTTCTGTTTGCAATAGCTTTCTGCTGTCTCAAGCAGGAGAATTAATAGAGAAACTGCAGTGAAGAAATTTGAGGAATTTTGCGCTCTAGTTAGAATGAAACGCATGGCTCAGACTGAGTGAAAAAGAGATAGGGGAAGATGGGGAACAGAAGTTACATCTATGAAGCTGAAGAACCAGCCTTGCAATTTTAAAGGGCTCGAGTTCCTCACAGAGAGCACAGTGCATGGGGTTATCTGACTTTGCTTTTATAGGTATGGCTGACTGTACTGACTAGATCTCCAGTGGCTGTGTGGTGCTTTTGACAAGGGTGGCTCCAGTGGAGATGCCTGTAATGTAGACATCTGCCCTTAGGGGGGTGAATCTGCATTTTGTCAAGACAGGGAGCAGACCAAGTCGATTTACCTCCACTTAATATAACACTTGCTCCCTATCAAAAGCAAAAGGCAATGAATCAGACTCTGATGTGGATTTTGTATTAATACATTTGAGGACATCATTATTGATACATTTGTTGCCACCTGATGGCTTTTTATTTAGCAGAAACCAGTGAAGAAGGTCTGATTCTCTGGTAAGAGAATCCCTGGAAACTGATGCTAGAGGCCTGCAGATGTATAAGGAGACAGATATGGGAAAACATTAGGAACATTTGGGGGTCTGAAAGTTGCCCTGCGCTTCAGAAAAATACAGATGAGAATCCCGTTTATGGGAAAGAGTCGTTGCTAACAGCAGGGATTTTGCAAGACAAGCTTTCCAGGAAGACGAGACAGGTACCTTAGAGATGGTTCCTCCAGGGAAAAAGGGAATCTTCTCTCCAACTCTGACAAGGCGGGTCAGGAGAGCAAAACAGAACAGCTCGTTCCTCCTGACAAAGTCTGGACAAGATTGCAGTAACAGCAGCTGAACCACAGACTCCCAGGGCGTGTCCCAGTCAGAATTATGGGGTTAAGCTTTGCCTAGCAATAATAGTGCTACTGTCACACCAAAGACCTGTCCTTTTGTATGACAGCTGATAGCACCTCAGAGATGGGTAACTTGCTCATTTACTAGACTGTTTTTTCTTGACAGTCTGTATCGCATTAATGCTGATTGACGGTTGTTATTTCTGTGCGGGAGAAGGTGATGTGAGGAACTAGACCTTTAGGAGATACTAGGGGCCCTTGGAATCAATGGTTTTGTCATGTGGAGACTCATTTTTCACTATTCTGCTCAGTCAGAGCTCAGATACTAATGACTGGGACTTCCTCCACACTCCTTGGCACTGAGGGACTGCTGAGCCTCGCTGGCATTACAGGAGGGGGGACCTGTGAGGAGGATGCATTACAGGAGGATGGGGAAAGTTGAGGAGGTTTTTGGAGGACTCTTCCTTCCTGTCGTGGAAGTTTGTTGAGCAGCGGAGTTTCCCGGGTCAGGTCTGGATTTCTGAATCCATTCCCAGCCACAGCACAGAGACCTACCACAGCTTTAATTCCCTCCTGCTAGGAAAATTGGCCTTCTCTCCTCTTAGCCTTGTTCCTCAAGCATCCCAAATCCACAAGAAGCTAAGATGTCTCCACTTCTCTCTGTTGCATACTGCTATGGGAACGCAAGTGCCTTGGAAAGCAGAGAGGAAGAGCTAAGGTTATTTTGTAGACTCTGTCATGCGGAGTGGTTGAACTGCCTTATAAACAGAGCCTGGGTAATCACCCAAACTGTGATTCATGACAGCTTCATCAGTATGAGGTTGGTTTGAAAGACATTGCACGACGCAGAATGTGCCGCCTGTACAGAAATGATTTACCTAAAATGTTGCAGTGTGCACAGGACTATGCATTTATCTCATAAACAACCCAGCAAAGAACCTTCATAACTCACAACACTCATGGTTTTTAGCAATAGAATGAAAGGCTTTGGAACAAGAAAGGGATAAAGAATATCACTTAAGATATTATTGTAGAAATGTGTCTCTTTAAAGGAGTTGACAATAGTATGGGTTTGATTATTTCTGAAGGAGCTTAACTGGCCTTTATATCCAGATTCCATTCAAAATGGATAATTTTCCGTTTAAAAACATATTTTTTCCCCCCAGTGAGTAGGAAATGAAACCAGATGACTTTGTATCCTTAAAAAATGTATTATCCAGATTATCTTTGGGGAGATTTAAAGAAAGAAACCAATCTCTTTGTAGTAGTGAAATTTCAAAGCCTGCTAATTTTACTGTGACGCTTTAAAATAAAGAGACAATTTAATTCTTCTGAGGTAGCAGTGTTGTTTGGTCCTTGCTTCATCTCAGGTGTTTCTGAAAGGCACTGGAAAATAATAATCATGTTCCCTTCTAGGCACATAAATCAGACTCTCTTCAGCAACAGAATTTTAGATTACAAACATAAAAGTTTAGCTGTTTGCAGTGAAAGTCTCCCTCAAGTGATGTTTTAGCCACCACTAAACTTGCAGCTTATTCCTCTGCCTTATGTCCTCTGGGCCTGACTTTGGGCCAGAGCACTTCTAGGAACAAACTGATTATAAAATACTACAGGAGGGAGGATTTCTCAGCAAGGCAAAATAGACAAAACCCTCTCTTTCTCATCTGGTATCCTTCAGGGTAGTCAAGAATACCAAGAAGAGATCTGCGTGTTTAGGTCTGCTGCTTACAAAATAGGTCAAGTAAGGACAAGACCAGTTGCCTGCCTCTTGCCCAGCCTGAGTCGATTCAGTGCTGCTGCTGAGATGAAGAGGAGTTCAGCCTTCAAGCCCAATCATCCTCTGACTCCCACAGAAAAGGCTAATCAGCAGAGATAATCACATTAAAAAAAATAGAAGGCAGAAAAATTGCAACCGTTTCCATGAAATTTATATTCCTTTGTGCTTCGTGACTAACAAATTCCTATTTTTGCATGCTTCATTTGTGATTTATATCTATATATATTATTATATAGATATTTACCTCTTCTAGCCTCTCAAAGAAACTAAGACTTCTCTGGTCACTTCAGAACCCATGGGAGCCTCCCATGCGGATTCTACCAGTGTCCTGGTGACAGGAATATGGACACCTTGTTTACTTCAGGCATCTATCCCATATGTTGAGGGAGGAAAGCCGCCAATTCAGAACACGGTGATTGTCCTTGGTAGAGGTGAGATGCTCAGCTAGTTTGGAGATTTTGGAGTCCAGCGGGGTTGTTGATTTCCATCACATCCCACATGCACAGGCCCAGGTACCAGTGTTAGCAGGGCGAATCCTGTCCCCCCTCATGCTGTACATTTAGACTAATCCTGTGAAAATGGATGATATTTGAAGAGCCTAGGCAATTTAAGAAGATTGTCTCCAGTGGAGATGCCTACATGCCTACAGTTTTCCATCTGTTTTATAACAGTTTCTAATCAAAGCTCAGGGACTGTGAAAAACAGAGTTGATGAGGTCTGGCCCAATCCTATGATCCCTTGCAACAACATGTGGACTTAGGTGACCTTTCTGCCCGTTGCAGCATCTCCCCTGTCCTCTCCGTTTGGCCTCCGGGGACTGCTCCTTGCAGAAGTGTCACCCTTCCTCTGCCAGCTCTAATCACCTGTGACCTTATTGTGCTCCAGTGGTTAACGAGTAGCTATAGGGGACTTAACCGGGTGAGATCAGATCCTACCTACCTTGTGCCGGAGAAAGCAGGGAGAAATCAGCTCCTTTGGACTATACAGAGGAAATAGCACTATGGACTAGTATACACTCAGTTAAAAAAATATGTTCATTGGTCACGGTGAAGTTGGCAATAAAATCAGTTTTAGGAAATCTGGGAGTCATAGTGAGCCATAACGGCTGTATGGGAGCATGCATTGCCAGATTTGAGACCAGTGGCCTTGTAGACTTGTATTTAGTGGGTCCAGATGGATTTTTGCTTGGTGAAGCACCTGTCTAGTGATTCAGAGCAGAGATAACTTTTCAATGTTTATCTTTCACCTGCAATGACAGAGCTTAGTTCAAGTCCTGATTCTTCCCAGGACAGAGCAGCAATTTGCTTTAGGGCTTTCATTTCCTAATCCCATGCTCTGTTCATGGAGCTATTGGAAAAACCTTGAGGAAAAAATCATCACATCTCATAGGTCTGCTCTACCCAGAGTTCATCCTCCCCAATCTTAGAATTTCAGAATCGTAGCCATTTGTTCAATGTGCCTCCTTTTACAGTTTGTAACTGAGCACAATACCCTGCAGTCAGAGAATCACAGTTCAGTTCCAGCTGGGATTTTGCTCACACAAAGAATTTAAGAAGTAATCCCAAGTAATGAAAAAACGCAGGGAGAGCATAGCTGAAGCACAGATCAAGCAGAAGCTCTGAAAAAGCTTTAAACTGGCAGGCTGTGTGAAGAGAAGAGAAAACTTAACTTTGGGACTAATGCTTTGAGTTTATAGTGATCTGCTTGTAACCTTAGATCTATCTTTCGTAGTCTGGGAGGGCAGATACAAAATCTCTCACTACAAGCCGTAGCTTGAGGCCAGTATTTACATTTTTTTGCCCTTTGTTTCTGATGTCTTGCAAACAGCTCATTAGCTAAAGCTGAATGTTTCCCAGGGATGGGTAGAGACTTCTAGTTTGAGCCACAATCTGGCTCACATTTAATATTACTTGCCCTTGGAGCACAGTTTGTTCCATCATTGCCCTTCAAGGGCTTTCTTTTCCAAAGAATGGAAGAATGGTTATATGAAGCAATGCTAGATGCCTTTTCCATGTCCAAATACGTTTTGATTTGAGTGGAACAAGATCAATGCTTTCTCCATACTCTCGGCTGCAGGTTTCTTCTCTCTAACGCTGGTACATCTCTTACTGTGTTCAACTTGCAGGGTGTTCTTTGACCTCTCCCAGCCTTGGACACCTGGAGATGGGGCTGAAGATGCATCCCTCTGTGCAATGCCCCCAAGCCATTCCCCAGCTGAGTTCTAAGGGCTGTTCAGGGGAGGCAGTGCTTCCAGTGCTCCCCTGCCCTCTCTTACACACCGGAAGCAGGTTGACCATGGAAGATGGTTACGCTACTTCTTTTCCTGAATGGGAAAACTGGTGAGCTGGAAGAACTCTATCCAAACAATTCACTGTGTAATTAGAGGCATCTTTGCTTCTCTGCCTTGACATTCATGCTGTTAAACAATCTTCCTCTGTCCTTCTCCCTTCTTTTCTCATGAGTACCTTTTCTTTACTGCTGACCTTTCAAAGCTGCCTCGGTTGAGGCACCTGCTTTCCAGTGCTGCTACCTTCTAAACAGCTTCTTTAATGTTAAAATTCTCTGTAAGGGTAAAATCATTCTTTGTAGTTTCCAGCATCCTGGTCAACCGCTATGCCATTAGGACAATTTGCATCGCCAGCATTGCTTACACAAAATAGCAGCTACTTTGTCTTTAAAATCCATTACAGCATTGGCTGTTACCCAGCACTGGAGCAATTGAATTACAATTAATAGCATCTCCAGCATAAGGCTTAGAACATCATGGCTGGGCTAATACTTACCTTTCAAAGTTTCCTCTTTGTCTTTATGAAGAACTGACTGAACTGGCTCTTTTTCTTTTCACTTTAACAGATCAATCCAGATCTTTTGGGTTCATGTAGTTGTCCAGTTCCTTTCTAAAAAAACTGGTCTTCCTCAAGGCGGTTAGAAAATCTGAATGAAAAGAAATGTGGAAGGTTAAGACGGCTTATACTGAGCTGGCAAGTATGATTCCATTGTGGCTTTGATCCTTTCCATCCCTCTGTCTGAATTTGCAAGGGATGGGATTTATCTCAGGGGCTGAGTGTATCTACAGCATGTCTCCAAATGAGCGAGTTGTCCTGAGTTCCCCGGTGGTCACTGAATTCAGGCAATGGACAACAAAACACAATCCATCTGTCTAAATATAGGTGTCATTTTTAGAAAGAGATGAAATGTACTCCTCTGTGTGTGTGTGTGTCTGTTTGACATTTATTCAGATGATCCCCATCTGCAAATCTGGATGAGAAGAATTGAACCTTTGTGCGTCTGCTTTTGTATTTCCTTTTAGAAACTTGTTGGGGCAGAACAGATGGGTTCAGCCCCCAAAGAAGGAATCCAAACGTATGTTGACCACATGTAAAAGTCAAGAGCCATATCTGGTGCCTAAGTAACACTACAGCCAAAGAAAACCTAGAGCTTGAGTGACTTGTCCAAACAGTGCCATTGAGATCGAGATACCTGCACAAGGCTGTCAGTCGTGGCCGAAGACCTAGGGGAGACTTACATGAATGTTGGAAGTCAAGAGTGATACAGGCCGTGATGCTCAGGTTCAGCAACTCAGCCAAGCCCCTAGCTCACGTGTATGCATTTGCATTTAAGTGTTTTAATCTTGAACCGCAACACACCCCAAGAGCCCTTTGTATTTTGTGGTTCTTCAGGGTGCGATGCCACAGAGTTGTGCTCTGTATCAGGGACGTATAGGTGGTGCTGCAATACAAGTGATAAATAATAGGAAGCAGCCTTGACTGCCTTCCCCGTACCCATTCAGCTGCTGTTTATTAGTTAGTAATTTACCTTCCGTATCATGGCTCCTGGTTTTTCTCAGTACAGTCCTGATCGGCTAGGCTGGAGAATTATTTCCATCATGCTCGGCAAAATTTGCTTTAGGCCATTTTGGCGTTGCATCAGAGAGGCAAAGCTGTGACACATCAGACATAGCACAGTTTTGCTCGAGAGCGCAATGAAAGAAGATGCAGAATAGCCCCTGGGATAGTCCCTCTCACCGTGACCTGACACTCAGTGCCAGACCCCCGCCTCCACTGCCGAGCTCCTCTTTGTTGGTAAACTGAGGAGGTGAGGGTCTGAAAGGCACAGTGCCATTTCTCCTGGCATCTATCTCCCTGTGAAGAGAGCGTGGTGGAAAGGGGGGATATCCTTCTGCTGTAGGTGGTCTGCAGGCATTGCAGAGGAAGCAGAGATCACTGTAGTCACCAAGAGAAGGTGGGGGTGCAGAGGTGGTTTAGTTAGTGCAGACTGGGTGAGAGGGGAGTGAAGGCTGTATTCCTGCCTTTTTCCAGGTTGGTTTATATCACTGCAGTCTGGTAAATTATTTCCTTGTAGAAATAAACTATCCAGAATTTGAGGATATTTGTGTCAGTTTTGTTTTTTCCCCCCCACCTGTTCTTTCTACATCACATCTTTGGTCTGGTGGGGATTTGGAGGTTTTTTTGTTGTCTGATTTTTTTGTTTGTGTGTGTGTTGTGATTTATTCACTGGAAGTATTGATTCCTCATCAAAAATTCAACACTTTTGGCCCCAAAACACGACTTTTCAGCCAAGAAATGGCTTCTCATTCTCAGAAAAAAATCTTTGCTTGGGTACAACTCACATTTTGTGAACTTCTTTTCTTATCATAAAAAGCCCCACTTGTACACAAAAAATCATTTTGATGGATCGTCTTTGAACAGTCTCATTGGGAACATCAAGCCTGTAGTGCCTAACCTCTTCTTTGGCTATTCTTTTTTTCTTCAGGATCTTTGGAAAACACCATTTATTTTTCTTACAGCTTAAATGAAAGCGTGGTGGAAGCACAGTTCTAGCAGACACATCCTTTCTTCTGTTTGTCAGACACTGAAATATCCCTATGCCTCTTGAAAAGCTTTTAGCGACACCATGTTTGGAAAAGCTGTTCCTTCCTACCCAGCTTTCGCCACTTGTATCTCCCAGAGTGAAATGTAACACTATTCCCGTTTTATAGATAAAGAAACTGAGAACTGGGGAAATTAAACTAAAGCCAGTGGTAGACATGAGTCATCTCCAGGCCCAGGTCTTGCCCTGTCTCACACCCTTCCTGGAGTGCGACAGCCATCGTCTAGAAAGCTGCCAGCTATGGAGTTACACAGGATTTTTTGGTCAGACCCACATCCGCTTACAGGTTATTGGCCAGAGAGAGGAGGATGCTTTTGGCAGGGGTTAAAGAGCAGATCATTAACACGCAGTTAAAAAAAGAAGAATTCAATGAGCATGGCTGCTTCACAGAAAGACTTTGGAAGCAAGAACACACTGCACAGCCCCACTCCCTCCACCCTGGCTGCCTGGCCCAGGGCACAGAGGCAGGGTGCAACACACCCTGCAAACAGTTAAACTGCGCCTGTTCAGGCTGTTCCAGCCAGTGCAACTCAGCTAAAGCAGCCTTTGAAGTGGGATTATGCAGTTTATCTTGTTTCCTCTTTTCTTCTGTGTTCAGGCTTTTTTTGCTCTTCAAGCCACACTAGAAAGAGGTCACAGGCAGACGGGGGAAGTTGTTTTGCTGTTTTTGGAGTCTGGTTTGTGTGAGGCTGCTTTACAGTAGCACAACATCAGTCTCATTGTCCAAGGAAGGGCTGAAAAGAGGGTTGTTGGTCCGGTAAAGGATATTAGGTCTCCCCAGGAGCCTTTGTTTGAAAAGTGAAGGACAAGCCAACATAGCCTGAAGGTGAACTTCAACCTCTAGGCACTATTCCCTTCTCCTGAGAACTTTTTCTCTGCCTGGAGTAACAAAGCAATAGCTTTAGGGCACTGAACACAGGTACACTTCTCCCTGGTTGCCTGCTGTCATCCTTGAGTGAGCAACAAATAAAAGGCTTCCCAAAAAATCCCTCTGCTTCCACTGGACTAGAAAGCTTGGCCTGTCAGGCCCCAGCCCTGAGCCTGATGCTCAGCAACATGGGCTGGGCATTAGGTCCATAAATGGTCTCAGTCAGTGGTTTTTAGATATTATTTTCTGAGATTCCCATGAAACAAGCCGAGATTGTCTGGCTGCCCAGGTTACAGCTCCAAGCACGGGCAAAGCCACAGCTGGGGAGACCAGATCAGGAGCACGTGGCACCCAGGGTGTCCACCCGCTCCGCAGCAGCAAGCTCTGCTGTTGCGCAGTGAAGTTCAGCTGCCAGACACTGCTGGCCAGGTGGTCCTCAGCTCGGGTGCCAGCACGCTGCGGGGGGTCTGCCAGGCCCTGTGTCAACAGGAGGTGGCCACATCAGGGAACATGCTGTGCTCACAGCTGCTCCAGTGATCCCTCCTTATAACCAATATCAATATACCCTGGGCCTCAAGCAAGTAAGGGCCGTTGTAGCTCAACCCTCTACCGTTCAAAGTACAAGCAATGATGCTATATATTGAGTAGAAAAATATCACGTAACAAAAGGGCATTTTCTACCAGATACTGCTTTTCCCTCCAGCTACAGGAAAAATGTCACATGATAAATGGTAATCACGCTGTTTAATACACTGCCGAGAGATACTGGGATCCTGCAGTGATGAGGAATTGATAGAGCCTTTGTAGAGCAGCTTGTGCTTCTGTTAGGCATGTGCTGAAAGTGGTTTTTAGACCATCTTCCAGGATTAATCTCTTTCAGGGATTGTCCAGCTGGAGCTTCCAGTTGAAAGCTGCTAAGAACCAGGAGGTCTGGATCCAATGTCCTGCTCTGCCATGGATTTTTCCTGCATCTCTAAATGCACTTACGGCTTTTTCTTCCAACAGCTGCTCAGTTTCATTAGCCTGATATTGGAGAATTCTCAAACCCATACCCGTGTTACCCACACTGCAGTTCCCCCAGTCGTTGCCTCTACCAGCTGCAGCTTGCATGAAGTATGAGGAATGAGGTGACCTCTTGGTCGTGATGATTCTTCATTCATTTCCTGGCTTTGCCTCAGATGACAGTGTTTTGGGAATGTGGTTGGGAAATCTGGGCTGAAGCTGGAAAGTGCTCTTAAAAAGGGTCAGATCAATTGCCTTCTCTTGGCGTGTTTTCTCAGTTTCTGATATTTGCAGGCTGGTAGGCATTTCAGATCGCACAGACAATTTAGGATAAGATAAATAGCATCTTGACCTTCATTTGACTGCATTGGCTCGTTCCCCATATCTCATAGAGACAATTACAAAAGCTTTTTCTTTACATACTAGAAATTATTTGAACTGTATGCTTTATAAAAAGGCACCTCTGACCCCATCCACGGGTACTGTTAAACTCACTGCAGACCAACACAAGCTTAATGCATCCCTTGCCTCTGAAGCTTCATGCCTTTGGAGCTTCATGCATCCTCGGATGGGGTTTGCAGGTGGCGGGTTCTGACCGAGTCAGACAGACTGACCACTTGTTTCCAGGGAATTGGTCTCTGTGCCTGACCTGTTCTGACTGGGGGAAGCCTTGTTGCCTGTTCTGGTTTGACCTGGAAGTGGGTACGGTACCTATTTCTGCACCTGCCACATGTACCAGCACCAGCCCACCCTGAGTGCAAGGGAGTTTTTGCAAAACCCCAAATTACCACATTTTTAACTGCAATAAGCTCTGTGTGCAAAGGCCTGGTTCAGTACATGAGCAGCAAGCTACACGGTGGAGGTAAACAGGCACATTCCTGCGGCAGCCAGGGACATGCAGTCACGAACCTCCCTGCTGCTATTCACATGCAGAAGACAAGAGCAATACAAAAAACTCCCCCCAAACAACAGATCCCCTGGATGGGCGGGGGGAAGCTGGAATTAAACTTGCTGCTGTTCAGATATTCCTGGAAATACTTGGTCCCTGCACTTTCTTTCTGTCTCCCTCTTCTCCAGCCTAGAATATGTTGTCTGATGGGCTGGCACCTTGCAGGGCTCTGAATTTCACGTGTGATTATCACCATCAGAGCCAGCATTGCTGCTTCGATCAAAAAGGTCCCTTCAGCAGCCACTTCCTCTGGACTGAAAACAAAATGCAGCTTCGCACTGCTTAGCGTCCGCATGGAAAGTCTTTGGAGATACTGACTGGCCCAGTGCCTGTTAATAGAAGAATTTGCCCACTCTGTGAGCATAAAATGTCTCTTGATGTAAAACAGGAGGCAGTAATCTTACCTTTGTTAAATTGCCCCTTATCTGGGGACAAAACAGCTCTCTCCTGATCCCTCTCAAAGTATCTGCAATTGAAGATCTCCCGAAGTGTCTGCAGTTGAAGGAACCATCCCATAGGTATCCACAGGAGTGATACTGCCCAATTCAGAACTCTCTTGAATGATCGCTGTGGATCAGTGACGATTGCCACCGTGCAGCAAGCTAGTTGTTTGGATGAGAGCTCTGTTTTTTCCATGGTACTGAAACATGTAGCAACCTTGGATAGGAAGAAACACAACTCAGAAAACAGCAGTGCCATAAACGATGCCGATTGCTGTGTGCTTGGAGGAGAGAGATGCTGCTGCTAGGGAGGAAGGCTGGTGTAGGGAATCGGAGACCTCAGGCTCGAGAGGTGACTTTCAGTTATGTTTTCCTAGGTGTAAAATCAGGGTATGAACAAGGATGAGGCATCTTTTGCAGCCACAGTTTTCAAAACTACAGCAGACCTGCTGCAGAGCACCAAAGGGAGAGAATTATTCCTGTCCTGGCCCAGACTTGAAAATATGAATCAAGCCTTGAAAGAATGATGAGATTTTTGGTTTTAATGATATTTAGGGTTTCTTTTGTCTTTTGCTCCCAGCTTTATGGGCCCTGATGGCCCATTTAGGCTATATTTAAGAGCTTTCCTAGGAAGCTGCAAGATTTAGACTTCTTGTTTGTTTAATGCTACCTGAGAATTTCACAGGGCTGAAGAACTGAGGCTTTAATATACTGTATTCCTTATAAATTGAGAACCTGCAAAGCTGGATACCTCTGCTTTCTGCTGTAAATACATGTCAATATTTCTTGTCTTCTTAACAGCATAGTCATTTCCTCTTCTGTTTCCCTCAACGTGTTAAGAGGACAAGAAGTCTGATACCTTTCCTAAAGCCTCTGTATCTCTCTGCTCTTTGTCTAGGGTGAATGCACAGAGTCAAAGACACAAAGATACAGAAATAAAGTGTACAGAATCTCAAACTGATATTCTGCTGCCCCTGCCACTGGCTTTGAATCCAGCCTGGACGGTGGAGGCTAAAGCCAAGAAACGAAGGAAATTCGGCCTGGTTCAGGAGAACACGTGTTTTATGCCTGCAGCGTTGGTAGGAGAGACTAGGCTGGGTCATTAGCAAGCCCCAGATTGTTTGATTACCCTAACCAGACTGTGCAAAGGAAACAAACCAGGAGGAAACTGGCCCACAGGGGCACTGAGATTTTTCCAGTGATGTTCCTGGTTTTATTATTTGTGTGTTGTGCTTAGTGGAAGGTTTAAAAGCAGCCAAGTGGGAAACATTGATTTCGGCAGCAGGACTGGATCCAACAGCATTGAATGCACATGTCCATAGTATAAAATTCGATAATACTTAGCTAGAGCTAGTAGGGAATAGGGAGAGATGGAAGGAAAAGCTGATAAATTCCTTCCCCACTCCCTGGGGGTGGGGTGGGGTGCGTCTCTCCCAAGGAGGCACTGCACACTATGACAGCTCTGTGATCACGTGAATACTGTGCTTCTCCTGGTATTTGAACCTCTTTTGGCAAACTTCTCCCCCACGCTCTCCCCGCAGCAGCCTCCTGGTGTGCATTTTGCCTCTGCTCAGCCTGCATTCCTGGCTGTTCCTTCCTGCTCTCTGCCCTCCCCACTGCTCATTTTCCCACCTGGCTCCCCGGTTGCAATGTTGGTTGGTGTTTCCTACCCCAGGCTGTAGCTTTCTGCTGTGCCAGGCCAGCCTTGGTCATCCTCTGCAGGCAATTCCTCTGCAACATGAGTTTGCCATATTCTGGGCACCATCCCTCCTCTGTTGTCTGGCTCTGTGACTGGTTTCCCAAGGCAGCTTCTTGCAGGGACCTCTAAGACAAGGTCCGGATTGACATCTTTGAGGAGAAGAAAGAAACTTTCAGGTTACCGTGCCCCATTTTAAGCAGTGGGTATGTTTCACTTTCGCTCTTGTGCCCAAGTTGGCATTGCCACTAAATTGTTCACTGGGGCAAGATATCAAACTGTGATATACTGGGACTTGGCTCTGTCTTTCAGAAGAAGCTGACACAGACAAGAAGCATAAAACAAATGACCCTCTCTCTTCATAGCGTTTATTAGCATTTTCTATCTATATGGTGGTCCAGAACCTGTGTAACTTTATTCTAGAACTTGCCCAGATGTTTTCTGAGTGGGTAGAGCCAGTGTTAACTAATTTCAGTTAATGATTATCAGATATCAGGAATAAAAAAAAATCAAACAAATATAAGATTTTTCTATCAGGGTGGATCATTGGATCACATTCTGTCATGATGTCTGAAATAATAAGCCTTGGATCTTCCCAAACTAGACACAAGAGGTGGACAAAGTTAATTTTGATTTGGGCAGTACCATCATATAGGATCAGTTTAGTGTTGACATAAGAACAGTTGAGGATTTTATTTTGCTGATCTACAATGAGCACTATTATGCTTTTGTAAAGGAACTGAGTTTAATCACATCTGGCAGACCTGCTGGGTATAATGTGTCCCAATATCCCATTACATTCTCAATTTACATGTATTACCTTTCCCTGGGAATGTTCCCTGCACTTCTGCCCATTGAATTAAATGGCTATTATGAAAACAGAGCAGGACATTTTAGTGATCTGGATGTTTGATTTTACCCTGGGAGGCAATTAGTGCTAATAAGTCCCATACCCAATCCCTGCTTCTGATTTGTCTCTAAAGTAGAGCATATAAAAGGCCTCAAGTGAAGAAGTGGGATGAAAGTTTCATAGGCCAATTCTCTTTCTGCCAAAAGCACCGATAATGAAGAAAACAGAAGAGCTGTGTCTATGCAGGGATCAGGGTCAAATCCTGTATCTGTTCGGCTGTGTAACTTGTCTGCAGTTACTGCCAAGTGAAGAAGTAGCATTCAAAATCAATGCTAGTTTAGTCTGTGTCTTGCAACACAAACAAATGACATCCAAAACATACTTGGGAGCTAATGATGTTAGTAAGATAAATAATTAAAGCAGAAGGTAAAAGGCAGGCATTTAAAGGCTCAACGCAAGTAGAGGAAACACATTATAGACCAGATCTGAAAGCAGATGAAGACTTGATCCCCGTAATCTATATTGATCAAGGCATTTCCAATATGTTCATCACTAGCAGAGAAAGGAAATGAGGAGAGTGCCATTAATCACACTACGGCTCTGCTTAAGGGCTCAGTCAGTCACTTCTTGTACTCCCTAGGCACAGTATTCGTATGCAGAAAGACACACTACTTGCTCAACAGTTTACAGTCCAGGTGTGTTTTACAGGCAGGATCACAAGCCCTTTGATTTTAGGCATTAGGATTTAACAGCTGAGGCCTTTGGAACCTGAATCTTGCCAAAAATCTGTGATAAACCAACAGGAACAGAGCATGCACAGCGAGCTACAGCAGAGGCTCTTGCCATGAGAATACATGGAAGAAGTAGGAGGCTGGTGGTGAGCAGAGCGAGGGAGGCAAAATGTAGGAGCTGGAGCTGGACCAAGTTCATGGTGCTGGTAAAAGAGAGTCTTACGTACAGCACGTGCCATGCTGCAGCGGCTCACTCAGAAATGGCTACCGAGCTCCTGAGAAGCTGCCATGGGGCAGAGGGATCGGAAAGTAGAGGATCCATTTCCGCCAGCTTAAGGCCAGCCAGGTTTTGCTTCCACAAGAAAGTACAGCCTTATGAGGTGTGTGATCCTTCTGAGGAGATCACAGGAAAGGTTCTGCTTAGAAACAAGACTGTCCATTGCACTATATTTAACAGATTAAAATGTTCCCACATTTTTAATTACTACGGACATCTGTTCCAGTGGCTTATTCATCACCTGCAGTTTTTATAATCTTTGTAGCTTCTAAATGCAATAGCACTCTAGGGACATAAGCAATAAACACCTTATTTTCATGCAAATATGGCTAGCAAGAACAGCAATCAGGAGGAAGAAAAATAGAAGGAATAGGTGAATATTTATCAGCGCAATATTGCCCAAAGCTCCCTGCAGGTTCTTGATTGGTGTTTAGTGTTAGGGAAAGTAAGAAATGAAAGACAGAATGTGGATGTGTTTTATACCCAGTGACGCAAATGTGGAAACTGAAGCAGAGAGCTGTAAAGTGCAGTGTCCGGAGAAGCTCGTGTACAGTTTCGGATCGGGTCTGCTCAGGCGGCGAAACAGCGGCAGAGCAGGTGCATACGCGGTGCGAGTCAGGGTATTTTCTGAAGACTGTTTCTGAGTGTGTTTGCTGTTTCTTGCAAAGACTCCTTTAGGAAGCATGCTTTGAGATCAATTTTTAATGTGCTCTAAAAACCACCAGATTTTGCTTTGGTAGTATTATAAATGAAATCAGCATTACACTTAACAGAAGGAAGTTCAAAGGTGATAGAAGCAGTTGAGATGGCAATACAGTTGGGCTTCTCCACCTTTCACGGAGCAGTAGCACTGAACGCAGTCTAGGGAAAATGGGCATGTACGGATACGAGGGGGAGTGGAGCCACCTCTTCTCCTTGCCTACAAACTCCACCTGCTCTCCTCATCTCAAGAAAGGTTCCTGTCCTCTTTGAAGTCTTTTTTGTGTCTTGCAAATTGCTGCAGAAAGCGATTTATAGATTCAGCTATTCTGATGTTTTAGAGAAATACTAGAGGCAGCACAGATAGAATTTCCATGTGACTTAATGCGAGTCACTTCCCTCCTTCCCTTTCTGCAGAGTGTGAGTGAATTCCCCTGGAAACAAGAGAAAGCAAAGGAATGATGACAAGTCAAGAGCCTTGGAGAAAGCATGCAGCTTCCTCCAGTCACCACTCCAGTTACCGGCCTAAGGTGTGTGGGAGGGGGGGGTGTGTGTGTTCTCATTTCTGATTTTGCACTTCCATCACCAGTGCACTTCCACCCTGGGCAGCAGTAACTGGGCTGCTCTTGGCCAAGCCTCAGGCAGTGCTGCCTTCCATGGCCCGGCTCTCCAGGGCTTGCTAGGAGTAGGGACACGCAGGGTACCACCCAAGTCCAGTGTTTTCTGATGAAGATGCCAGAAAGACAGCAGGGAGGAGGCCTTCAGGCAATACTGCAAATGGCAGAGTGGGATTCATCCCTTCTGACCTTAGGTACCTACAAACCAGATATCTGCATTCCAGTGCTGTATAAGCACTCACCTTAGGAGATTAAGAATTTCACCATAAATGCAACTTAATTTTCTCACAGAAGTATATATTTCCATACACTCACAAACCCCCAAAACTTCTCTTGCCCCAAGGTAGTTTCTGACGCATACTCACAACCGTACTGCCATGCATTCACAAGTATAGCTAGGTTGTTTGTTAATCTTGAGATTTTGCTCTCAGTATTTCTAGAAAATCTGCTTATGTATGCTTAGAATTTATTTATTTATTGCCTTCTGCTCTGTATATCAGCAAAGTGATTTCTTTGAAGGCTGTATAGATTTTCTCTAGTGCTCTGTTTTTTGTCTGTACTGAATTTGAAGGCTTTGGGAGGGAGGGAGAGAGCGAGCATTTTCTTAGATTTTTAAAAAGAAATTGCTGGAGATATTTATGTATTAATAAATTTGTACTGAAAGACAGACATCCCCATAGGTTTTCAGCTCTACTTGAATAAAATCATCTACAAAGTCAGCATAAGAAAGGCAAGTGGGAGAGCAGGGTATAGAAAGAAGTTGGAGTGTCCTGTTGTGTTCTAGCCTTTTTCTTTTTTGCCTTAGACTTTCAGCAAAGCTGGTCTCCAGGTTTGTTCAGCCATTGCCTTTTAAACAAGGTTATCATGTCTTGTCTCCTTTCTGCAAGCAGACTTTCCTGCAAGCTTCTTTTGGTGCTAGAGCTGTGTTCTGCAGTGGGACACTTTCAGGCAGAGGTGTCTGTTTGTTTGTCTGAGGCTCAGAGCAGAGACCGCTGGCTTTAAACCCGCAGCTTGTGCCTGTGGTTGCTTTGTCACTGCAAACACATTTGAGAGCTGGGTACATAAATGCAAAACCCAATCTAATCTGTGCTAGACGAAGGAAGAAACAATTGACTCTTGTAACTGAGGATGGTATCCCATGTAGAAGGGAGACAATGCTTGTCATGGATAATGAGGGCCTGCAGTGAAGTAAAGGGGTCGTGGTCGTGTGCCTTCGCTCTGCAGGGCCGTGCTGTCCTGGATGCTTTTCTCCCCAGTCTCTGCACATGTATTTGCTGGCTCCTCCTCTCTGTATCAAGCGTAAGTTCTTCATCTTCACTTTATAGGCCTACGAGACCTACCTCAGGATCTCTACCATCATCTCTTACTCCCTTTAGACAACTTCAGTGCCCTCTGGAGACCTGACCACAATACCTCATCACCCATCTGTTAGATTTTTACCCGGCCGTGTTTGTGCTGCCTCCCATGCTGCTCCTGACATGTGATAGGAACTCTACACAGACAAGCTCAGTACTGCAGAAGCCTTGAGAGTCTTCCTGAAACCCTCCTTCCCTGAAATCCTTTCCCTGGCATCTGTGAAATAACTTGACAGCAGTTACTAATCAGCAGAGAGCAATCACTGCCGTGTTCACCGGCTCTGCCTCATCGCGCTCTCGCTGTTCTCCCCTCACCATAGCCAGCTGTTGGCCTCGGTGCAAAGCCTTTCCTTCTTTTATCCTTCTTCTGTGTTTTGTACCACACCTGGCACAACTGGGTCGTAGACTTACAGACCTTGATCATACAAATAACTAGTAACTGTAATAACTACAACTACAAGCTGTTTTTCCTAGCTCTCTAGAAGCTCAGAGTCCCACTGCTTTGGGCCTCATTCTTTTTGAGCTTAGACTATCTGCAGCGTGCTGGTCCAACACCCGCTCAGGTATTGATCACAAGTCTCGTCTCTATTGAATTTCTCTCCAGGCAAACATATGAATTAGATTCTCTATCAAAACAGCTGAGCCCAGCAGCAAATAGAGTATATCTGGGCAAAGATCTTTCTCTGTTGTTTTGTAGCAAGCAAATAAAACTGTGAATCTTTTGTGCTTATTTAAAAACCAGAAGTACTGCATTGGTTTTGGAATTAGTGGCCTGTATTTTCATCTTGTAGGTGTATTCTTCTCATTGAGACTGCTGAAACTTGTGTTCATTAGTCACAGGAGTGACACAGGTTATATGAAGGAAAGCTCCTCTCCTGGGGTGGCGGTTTCACCATGCCCAAGGCTTGAGGTCACCTTCAAACCCAAAGTTCCCAGTCACATACAGGTTCCACACCGTGGGCTCACTCTCAGCCTGGAGTCTAGGAGTTTCCCAGCTTGAGAAACTGAGGCACAAGAGGGCAGAGGGAAATGCTTTCCTCCAGCATAGGTTTCCTCCACCTCAGCCTACATCACACGTGTGGAAGGGTTTTTTTGCAGAATGGGCAAAGGAGTCTGGGCGATTTTTGTTGCAGAACAGTGAAGAGTGGAAAATGACCGGCTGATACCAGCCATCCAGGGGACATGTGCATGTGATGCACAGCTCAATCCTGACACAACGCTTACTTTCAAAATTATCTTGGGCGGAAGGCAGCAAATATGAAGGAATGAAGGAAGGAAAAACAGTTGGTGTAACCGTATAACAAGTCCTCCTCTTTGCACCCGTGAGCACTGGAGAAGGGACAGGTTAACATACCAGCACGTGGCTGCCACGATGTGGTTAGTGACTCCCGGGCAGGGTACTTCGGAGCAATTTTTTTTCAGCTCCCACGCTTCCTGCAGCAGAAGGAGAGGTAACGCTGAACTACAATGCTTTCTTCCCACCAGCTAGCTAGAAAGTGAACTGAAATGGCTACAGCAGCCGCAACCTTCCCATTCTACTCACTGATGCAAGACCAAAGTCTAGGCTGACCTGGAGGAGAATTTAAATCCAAATACTAGCGTAACGGAGGGCAGGAGATCTGGGATCCCTCACCAACCTCAAGCTGTGAAGCTCACACTCTGTGACTCCCTTATACATGCCCATGGCTTGTCTTTCATTGCAGTGAAGTTCATTTTTTCTCCACTTGTGAAGCCCTTTCAAGAGAAAGCAGAATTCTCTGTGCGGCTGTTTTCTGATGAAATTTTTCCCACTGAAATTTGGGACAAAAAAAAATTTCCTTTCTCTCCCAGGCAAAGGATTAGTTTTCAAATAACTACAGCTGAACCTCTGCAGTTCGATCTTTCACTGCACTTTTTCCGTTGTCGGTTATCAAAAAATACTTTGCTGTCCACTGAAATGTCAAAAAAACCTATTCCTAAACAGCAGAATCACATAAAATGACATTTTAAAGACAGGGGCTTTGGTGGTACCCTGGTGAATTCTCATCAGCCACTCAATGAGTGCCTTCTCAGTGTGGATTAAGCTGCCAAACTCCCTCACGGGAAACAGGCTCCTTCCAACTGCCTTTCTGGCTTTTATAAGCAGCCTGGTAAAGGCTTTCTTTTTTGCAAAAGGAAAGATGCAACAACATGCCAAGCTAGTAAAGCATCTTCTTCTGTTTCAGGCAGGGTGGAAGCAAATTCCTCTGGGTTATTTACTACTTAGAGCTATGGGTAATAAAAGCCTCTTGCAGCTAAAACAAAGCAGTAACTTCAGAGAACACAAGAGCGACTTACGGGCTTGGAGGGGTGAACACAGCTGCCCCTGGAAGCACAAGCCTCCTGCATTTCCTTTAGCAAGTTATAAACTAGGAAAAAAGCAACGAAAAAAATAGGCAGTGGCTCTGGTAGTAGATGGGTCAGTATATATGCAGCTGTCTGGTAGATGTAGCAGTGGGATGGCCAGTCCTTCAGCTGCCTGCAGGAGAGGCCGAGGCGGAGGGGTCCCGTCAGGGAACCCAGCGCTGAGAGCTGCCGGCCCTGCTCGGAGCGAAGGATCCACTGACTCGCTGAGCTCAGCAGCCTCCTCGGGGCGAAGCGTCACCCACCAAGGGTGTTTCAGGACAAGTGAGAAAATCCCTGGACTCTAGGAATCTGAGCCTGGCAGACATCTGGAAGCGAAGTGGTCTATAAGTGATGAGGATAAATCCTAATACAATTGTATTTTTTTCTCCTGACAGCTAATTATTGCAGAGCTTTGTAGCCAAGGCTGTGCTGTGATTGTGACATTGTTTAATGAATCTCCATTTGTTTTCTTGTCGTTAATATTTAAAGTATCTTCTATTTTCTATATGGCTTCTTGCCATCATAAAGGGACTCTGCTCTCAGAGATCAGGCTGAATTCTCCCTTCTTTGAGAAGAGAAACAATTGCCTGTGTGGCAGACCTGCAGAAGAATGGGCTGATTGAAAGAGAAAAAAGGGAAATGAAAAGTGTTGTTTAGGAAGACCTTATTGTGCTAAGCAAAACGCTTTTACCACTGAAGACTCCAAGCAAAATGGGCAAGGGACTAATGTCAGGTTGTGGCTATGTGTCTTGTTCCTACTGCTGTGGTAAATTGAGCAGAAACTTGGAAGCCTTGGAAATACTTCTGTCGTGGTAGGTGGTTTTCCCCCAGTCTTTCAGCTGCCTATTCAGAATACATGCGTACATGTACGTGGGCAGAGGAAACTGCAGCTTGCAAGAGGGCTTGGGAAATGTCCCCCCTGCCCCTTGCCCACCGCGCAGATAGGAGAGACTCTTTTTCTCTGGCCAATACGGCTTGACATATTCCTCTGGAAAGGCTGCGTCTCCGTAGCAATGCTCTTTGGAATAAGGCAAACATGCTTTGTAGAAGTGACGTCTCCCAGGCAATGCTCTTTGGAGGGGAGAAGCCTGTGCCGTACTCGGAACAGAGAAGTTCAGAGCATGAGAAAGGGACGGCAGCGCTGGCCCTGGGCACTGAAACAACATTTTTGTGACACTGAGTCCCCAAGTCCTCCCTATCGACTGCGCACTCTTGCATCTCCTGTGGCTTATGGAAAACACTGAGGAGGAAAATCCTGACCTGAAGATAGCAAAAGAACCTTATACACATGTGAAACACATAGAGACGTGTATGAAACATGTACCTGCAGACAGTAAGATGAGGACTCAGAGAAAGCAGAATGCAGTTCCCAGAGCATGCGCTTTCCCTAGAGATGCTGTTGCACTCATCCCCCGCCTGATGTTCCCACCTCTTCTTCTACCAAAGAAGCAAATGCCACTTCACACAGAAACATACATTCTCAGGGAAAAGATGTTTAATTGCTGATGGTCCCCAAGGCCATACTGTATTAGAGACTGCATGTGAGTACACGTACACGTTACACAAAGGAGTCATTCACGTGGGCCCCTGTGCTGTGGGCAGCTACTGTGAGATGAAGCTGCTCCAGCCCTCGGTGGATGTGGCCCGTGGAATCACACCACGTGGGTCATCTGTGCAGTGTGGGTGGTCAGGGTGGCATGGGCATGGGCCACATGTATGTCGATGGTTTGTGTGGGCTCGTGGCTTCTAGCAGACTGGTTGAGAGCGTGTGTTCCGCTTTGATTCTTTTCCTCCCTTGATAGCACTGAAATTTCTGGGAAACTTCTTTCTGCAGAGACACAGATATTTTGAGACAAAGGATTTGGTCCTTTGTTTCAGATTAGTTTCAAATCATTGAAATAATTGGTTGATTTATTTCAAATTGGTTGACTGGGCAGGTCTCTTGCAAGGAAGCCTGCAACACCATGTTTCTCAGTGGACCACCCCTGAATGATTGTCATCCTTTCTTACTTGCGCTTTGCTTTGCCCTAAACCAAAATTCAGGTGGAATTTGTGCTGCATGGGAACGGTCTTTTCATCTTGAAAGAATCTTTGAATAATTTTCGTGTTTTGAACTGAAAGAAAGAATGAAAAATCTCAGGTTTTTTACCAGTAGCTGAGGATGGAAAAACTTGAATCAGTCAAAACATTGGGTCTTCAAGCTGTTTGTTTCCATTTGACCTTTAAAAAACATTTGTAGTGTAAACTAAGTTACATTTCTAAGCTAGAACTTATTCCAAACAAAAAATATTGTTTTTGTTGAAAATGACAAAATAGGCTTTCAACAGTTTTTCAACATTTTTTTCCTCCAGTAGGAGACTCGTGAAATTGATCCTTTCTCACAGATATTTTTGACTTCAACAAATTGGCATTGTCTGGGGAAGAGACATTTTGCTAGTGAGAAAGCTAGACCAGGAGTTTTAGAAACAACCACGTGTGGCTGATTTGTTGGACGGAATAGTAGGAAGGGCAGGTGAGCGAAGAGTACGGGACTGTGGCCTCTGCTGTGAAACCTCCATCAATCTGGACAGGAAGCACTGGATTAATGCCATTGAAATTGTTACCTCTTATCGGTAGGTCCCTAAATTCTCCTCGTTGTCTGGTGCTCCCCATCCATCTCCCTGGCTGCTGGGGAGACCTGGGGCACTGATGTGCGTGTGAGTGCCATCTGCACACCACAGCACATTTTCTTCTCGCTCTCCCAGGCTCCATCTGTTGACACTAATGCATTAGTGACACATTTCCTCCAACATTCCTGTGACTGCAGCTTTATCCATTAATCAGTAATTAATTTTTTATAAAACGTGCAGGAGTAGAATCCTAATTTATACACTGGACCAGTTCCCATCCCTCCATCTCCTGGTCTGCCCTAACAGCTTTGCACAGATTGCGTGAGAGCCCCTGGCTCTTCCCGTTCTGGTGTGGAGGTCTTTGGGGGCCGTTCGGACTGTGCAGACCTGCTGGAGTGTGGTTCCCAAGGGACCCAGCCTTCCAGGCTGAGGAGGGTGACACACGTAGGACCAGCGTAAGAGTTTACATGCCCACTTCTTGGGTTGAATTGTCTAAATTTGGAGGGATTTCTGTTTTGTCTGAATCATCTCTTGAACGTGCCTTTTATCCCTCTCTGTTTGGTCCGTGTCTTTCCAGCTCTCCTGTTTGCACTGGCTGGCTGCAGAATCTCTCAATGTGTCTGTATTTTAGCCCGCTGTAGAAATGTATTTTCTTGTTCTTCTAACAGTCTGTTTTAACTCGCCACATCAGTTTTCTGACCCCTCCCATCCATTTGCGTGAGATCTAGCTGCTGATCCATCTTCATAAGTAGGTCTCTGAGCAGAGCGTGGGTTTTTGGTGCACCAAGCGCGAGAGAGCGAGTTCACTGCTTGAGAAAACTGTGTTGTATCCGACCTGCCCTTTCGCAGCAGAGATGTGGACAGAAATCCTCCTCCTCAACACAGGACCCGGCCAGCTGAAGCAGGAGAGGCAGCTACAGGCTGCAGGACAGCAAAGCACAGGCAAAGGGCACAGGCACAAGTAGGGAGGGAGTTAGAGAGGAGGGGGGACGAGGCAAGGCAGTGATTTATTTGTGGGCTGCAATGAGAGAGCTTCGGGTACAGGCCTGAAAAATCTGTCTCAAGCCTGACAAATGGGATGACAGCCCTTTCAGGCATTTGCTTTATTGCTGCTATTAGTTATTTTAGAAAAAAAGCATTGTAATCTGCCATTTCCCTCATGTATTATTCAATACACTTGTTCGTTTCCCATCCCATGCACACGTGTTCACACCCTCAAACACACTTAAGTGTGTATATAGATACACACACGAATAACTGGACCTCTGGAATGATTTCAGGAGCAGGCTGAGAGCCAGCAAGCCCCAGTTGTGCATTATAGCCCTGTATGTCCATTGTACTTTGCCAATGTTTAGTAATTTAGCAGGTCCATATTGCGCAGAGGCTGAGGTGCAGAGATTTACTCTGATGTTGTCCCAGCTGTGAACCAGAGGATACACCAGATCAGAGCTGTAAGCCGGCTGATTTAGGACGCTGTCTCCAAGAGTGGGCAGCAACAGACTGTTTGGCGCAAGGGTGCTCAACCTACACCTTACAAACCACCCCTGGGTCAGCAGAACATCGTGCCTGACCTGTTAGCCATTTTCTCTTATCCTCTTTCCAGTGCTGTTGGGCTCCCTCCCTGTTTCATTCTCTGACCTGGAGTATGGGTTTCTTACGACAAAACCTGCACACAGCTCCCATCAAGTAGTGGGACACACTGCTGGTGTGAGATAGACGTGCATGTGGATGTCAGGTCACATGGCAGGAAAGCTGTGAGGGGGAGGTGGTCAGGAGAGGAGCACAGGAGCCTCTGACGTTCAGGAGATCAGCCTGGGGAGAAGTTACGGTCTCTCGTGGTCCTTAGGAGTGGACGCTGTGTTGCTCGGGAGCCAGGCTGCATTTCAGCAGTCCCTCTGGCAGAGGCAGAGAGCGTGCAAGGGAAATACAGCCAATGACCCTGCCCTCTGCCCGGCTGGTGACTGTCCCACACTGTCCCTCCGTGACCAGAGCCCTTCACCAAAAACAGAGGGAAAGCAGCCGGTGGGAAGTGGCAAAGCCCTCGGCTCACCTCCTCCCGGCTTGGTGGCACAGGACTGATGGTCTGTGGTTCCTGCCAGTGAGGAGGGGTCTCCCAGGGGAAAGTGGGTTCTTGTTTGCTGTGTGATTCGAAAGTGTTGTTTCCGCTACAAGCAAAAGCAAGTAGATTGGAGATGGGCTGACAGCGATGACAGCTGAGCTGAAGAGCAGGAGCAAGAGTGAACATCTTCAGAAATGGGAACTGCTAGAGAAATAATCAGAGCTGAGGATAAAAGCTTGGAAATACCTTAGAGGCAAGGAAAGATGAAGCAAAGTCGTATTCAGCATTACAAATCAGTATCTTTTTGTACCGACACAGCGCCGTGACAGAAAGTCACCAGGGAGGAAGCGTGCTCTGGAAATGCGGTAGCAGGACGGGCTCTGAGGGGCCAGTGCCGGGGCCGGGTACCTGTCCTGGGCACGGGAGGTGGTTACGCAGCGCAGCTTCATTAGCCACATTGGTGTCACACCATCTGCAGGCTTCCAGCTGAGCCACCGTGGAGAGCTTTTTAGGCAAAGCTGGCCAGAACCAGTCACAGAACAAAGCGAAGCTCTTGAAAGCACTGCATGCACTGAGGGATGCTTGATCACCATATGGCTGAAGGAATAAATTGGACCTCAGAAAATACCCTGATGAGAACAACAGACCTCTGCCAGCACTGAAGCTCCCCAAGTAGCGGAAGGCCACTGGCAGACACTGAAACAGCTCCTCTTTCTCTCGCTATGAATACTGGATGCCAACAAAAAGGCAGGCAGGCAGGTAGGCAGGAGCCTGGTTGCTGGCTCTAAAGCACTTGACATGCTTAGTAGTTTCCTGCTCAGTCAGGCAAGGAATGTTGAACTACAAAGTTACATTGAAAGGCTTTGATGACTACTGCACTCCACCAAAAGCAAGGCGTTTGAGCGACCTGTACTGGGACAATTCTCAGCGGAGTTTGTTCCTCGCTATCTGTCTGTCCTTGCTGACAATTAAAAGTTTCGTATTCAAGCTAGAAATCATTAGTACTGGTGATTTAAAGGAGATGTTGTCATCATGATCCCTTCCGATGGCTGAAAAATGACTCGGGTAGCATTTGGAGAAAGGGAGAAGAATCCATCAGAGGAACTTTGTCTCATCTTCCTTTTCATTTGCTTGCATGAGCCCGGCTGTGCTTGGCAGAGAGATATGCATACAGGAGAACGGGGATGCAGAGTAAATGGCAGCCTGTCTGACTAATTGCCTTTGTTTGTAATTCATTGGCTCATGCCAGCTCGCTGTGAGATGAGGAGCTGGGGCGACGCGAGTGCTGGTGAGCCAGCCCCAGCTGCGTGGATCGTTTGTCGCTCACCACAGGCTGTTGCAACCTGTTTTCCATCCTAGCAAGTGACAGAGGCTTTGGTGAAAAGCTGGCTGGTCTCCCAAATGACAGTAGCCCCAAGTGCCAAATCAGATTCACTTCCTCGCTATTAGGCCTTTTGCAACATCTTCGCTCAGCCCCGGGCACCAGGCTGAGGGACATCCTTTGGCCAAGACTTTGCAGGGGATTCTGCTAGGAGCTTTGCATCACCCTGCTGCAGAGGGTCAAGCACCTCCCAGAGGCATTTAGTCTTCGGATATGCCTGTCCTCTCACTTCCTCTGGCAACTGAATCCCATCAGTGGCTCTCCACAGAGAACTGAAGGATGAGATAATTGGTCTTGACCCCATTATGGATCGTCACCCTCAACTGGGGAAACATAAGTCATGAGCTGAAACCACAGCTCTGCATAATGCTGAGTGAGTTAGGCTGTTGCTGAAGGATGAGGGGTGTTTTATAGCTGACAGGGACTTCTTCTGTCTCCAAGGAAGTGCAGATGCATCTTGCACATGACAGGCTTTCAGCTGGCGGGCGTGGAGACAGCGTCGTGTAGGCTTTTCCCTGTAGGGCCCTACCAATTTCAAGGCTTCATCTGCGTTGTTCCTCGCTGCTCTCCCCTTGCCTCATCCTGATGCTCTGTTTAAAATGATGGTCCTCAGCCTGAGTCCCTTTGTATGGTGTTTGTCTTCACATAGTCACCAGAGGAGCAAGACATCCCACCAAGGGCTGCAAGAGTTTCTCCCATTTCCATCACACCCACTAGCCCAAAGCTTTCCTCTTTCTTACCTTTTACTGGTTTTCTATGTTTTCCTGGAATAAGCACAAAGATGCAGCTACTTCTAGTCCATTTCAAATTCCTCTGGTATTTTTGGGCATGTATATTCTCTGTCTTCAGAACTTCCCCTAACTCTGAAGTTGAGATGTCCATAAACTGAAGCATGCCAGAGAAGATCAGGAGAGTCTTGTATGATGTATTAAAAAACCTAACACTGCCTCTGCAGCCTGAGTAGGGCTGGGAATATCCAGCAGCGTCACCTCCAGAAGGAAGAGGCAAAGGGACCCTTTGCTCCCTGACACTTCCTGGCACAAAACCTGTTTTCTCCTTCTCTCTAAGTCAAAAGGGGCCAGCAACTGCCATTGCCTCTTCTGTCCAGAAGAGTTTGTTATCGATGCGCACAAAGGGGAGCAGGAACAGGAAGGGTTACACAGCATGCCTCAGATCAGTAAGTGCCATCCAACCTGTTGCATGTCAGAAAGAAATAATAAGTACCATTAATTGGAATTATTTTCTAAAAGTCTCTCCAAAGATCAGGAAGCTCTGCAGCTCCAACCTGCTCTACTCTCCTGACAGCTGTGCCTCAGTTTCCTCGTGCATTAAGTGGGGAAGGAGAGCTGAATGCAGACAGGTGCTATGGGGGTAATCCGTTAAGCTTACAGGAGTGAACTGAACATCAAACGCACTGCATGAATTATTTATCCAAGTTAACATTTCTAGCACAATGAGAAAAATGATTTGTAAATACCATAGTGACTCCTGGGCTACATTTTACTTAGCTGCCTTTTCAGGATCTTTTAATTCACTTCTGCAGAAACACTGGCAGCAGTGGATGTTTTTTTCTGCTTGGTGGTTTTTGCAGGATGTGACCTATGCCCTGTGGGACAAGCTTCATTTAATCACAAGATGAGATTTATTTTAGCTGGAAATAAAATTAGATTGACAATCTTTTGAAATCCCCATCCAAAATGAGAATAAAATTATTGAATTGGAGGTAAGGTTGAATGCAAAATACAATAACCTAGTCAAAAAATGTTTTGGGAGAGTGCTGCAGGAGTGGTTTGAGCTAACATGTAATACTCCAGGAAATTCAGAGTTTGGTTAGATTTACAGGAAAGCTAACAATCTGAGAGTATGGAAATAAAATCTATGACCTCCTACAACCTTATTTCTGCCCTTGCAAATCTGACAGTCCCTAGACTTTCCATATTTGTTCCTTTAGTGCAATCGTATTCGTATTTCCATATATTTTGAAGTCTGGCGAGACCACACAATGAGAGAGAAAAATAACAGCAGATGACTATGGAGACATACTGTCTCATGCATATAGAGAACTCATGGTGCCAGTTCAAGAGTTATACTTAAACAGAAATATTTGTTAAGCAACACTGGTTTTGAACAACAAATTTAGAAATTTTCATCTTTTTTTTTCCATGGACACTTCTTTCCAAGGAAAAAGACTTAATATACAGACTCCAGAGCTGGTTGTGATCTGTTTGGCTGCTTTTATTTGTCATTAATTGGAATCAGTGCAAAAATCTGTGCAATCAGTTGCAGATTGTGTCCTTACAGAGAAAATCATGAAGGAACAAATCCCAGATAAAGCTGCAGCAGAAGCTCAGAATGTGATATAAGATGCTGCTAATAAGAGCAAAGTCTCTTTGTTTGTGCCAAGAAGCAGTGCAGCAGAGGCGTGGACATGTATACCGCCTGTGCATATATTAACACATACAGCTTTCACCAAACATGAGAGACCTGGGCTTTTACAGATGGTAGTTTGAATATCAAGAGCTTTTTTGGAATCTTTTACCAGTTTCGGGAAGTTTCTCCACTCTTCAGACTGAGCCGGATTTTGGGGGGAGGGGGGTCATTCCGTCTCTAGCCTGGTTTCCGAAGGAACGTGGTTTGCGTGACGGCGGTGCACGCGTGTGTGCCTGCGTGGCTCTGAGCCCTCCTCGTTCACTTCGGAACGCGTTGGCCAGCTTCTGTAGAAGTTGACCTCGTGGTTAAGGATTCAAAGCTATTATGGTTTAGTGGAAACAACATTCAAGAAGATGGGCTAGTTTATGCAGTCATGGAAGAAGAAATGTCCTTAGCTCACCTCTGCGTAAACACCGAAGAGTCCGCACAGGAAACCACTTTGAAAACCAGGCTTTATTCTAGGAACCACTTGCTTTCTAATCGAAAACAAGACCCACTTTCAGATCTGAATTGCAGTGCAAGGCTTGAAGAGTATAGCAACTTCCTAGAAACCACTGGCACAGCAAAAAAAATTACCTGCTTGTATTAATAGGTTATATTTTTAGATTAAGAATTAACTGTTCTGCTCAGTGAGCATCCACTCCTGCAGTGCATGGTATTGTGTATCCTCAGGACTAAAGCTGAAAGATGAGAAACAAAGAGAATCTTTTCCCAGGGGATTTCTCCACCCAAAGTGCCTGTTGGAGGGCTGGCCAAACATTTTTTCATGAAACTTTTGATAGCTTTTAGATAAAATTTGAGAGAAGTGCCTGCTTGCCCCAAAACCGCTCAGTTTTTCTTCATGGAATCAAAGCCACAACATTTCTTTTTACACATGGACCTCCTATTTTTTTTCCATTTTTTTAGGATTTCATCTCCAATATCGGATTGCAGCCAAAAAATGTTGATCTTCAATTACTGAGATTCAATTTATTCTCTTCCTGAGCACTTGGCTTAATCCAGTGCAGAAAGGTACATTAATGAACTCTCTTACAGATGAAAACAGGGAGCAATACTTTGCATTTCATTAGCTCTTAAAAGAAAGCTGAGCAAGTTAAGCAGGGGCCAGCAATATTTTAATTAGCCTTCCAGAGATTGTCTTCTGCAAAAATAGTCCCTTTTAATTACATATGTTAAAATCTCTTGTAGCAGGTCGACTCCCTGCTTAAAAGATCTCTCCACAGTGTGGTTTCTGCATCGTGGGCACACAAATAAATCCCGATAATTTTCCCTGGCGTTGCAGCCTCTGAGAAGTCCTGTCTCCCATCTGTGGCTGAAAGTGCTCCTTGCACAAGGTTACCTCCAGGCCTGGGCTGCCCGAGCTCTTGAGAAGCAGCATTAATTAGCATTCGTCTCTTTGTCAGACAGATTTTAGACGTTCGCTGTATGGCCTTGCTACCTATCAGGGAAATTGCTGCTGGTTATGCTGGCAAAAGCGTGGCTGGGTTTGGGTAAAATATATCTGGGAGATTTACGGTACGAAGCGGCATCAGTCATTTCGCAGCGTTTGCCTTCGTGACGGTGCTATCGCCAGTCGCAATATCAATCACCGGGTCTCTCTACGGGCGTAGGCTGCAAGGCAGCCTGCAAGCTTGTTCCACCTCTGTGCTGATTATCACACCCTCCGTTAGAGTAATTGGTCACTTCTCAAGCTTCTGTCTGGGGATTTGGAGGAGAGTCGGCTGGTTCAGCTGGCGCACGCCGCGCTGCTCCTTGGGAAGGGCGGTGTTGGCGTCTGCCCGAAGACAGAGACCCGTGTCCACGGTTCAGCTCTATCTGAATGATATAAAGAAGAGCAAGGTCCATCTGCACCTTGAAGGGCAGTAAGTTATCGAGGGCCCAGGTTTATCCTGGCATGCAGAAATGGCCTCTTTACTGTCCTCTTGCAGGGACAAGACAGATTTTCTGAAATATTTTCTTCTTAAAACTCTTTCCTCAGTCCGCACAAGAATTATAGTTGTGATGCTACATTCATCCCTTTGCCTTCACATCTTGCATCTCCCGTGATACACCACTGCCTTTTGCCTTGGAAAAAGGAGAGAGATCATGAGGTTTCCTTTTCTTGCTGCAGGATAGCAAACAGGATGTGGGCTGAGAACCTCCCTGCAGCAAAGACGGGGGTCAAGGGACAGCCAGGCTGCAGCTTCTGTACACTCCTGCCAGGTCTTTCCAAACTGGATCACTTTGGTGTCCACTGAAATAGTTTTGACTGCTGGCGTTGCGCTGTTCTGCAACAATGAACTCTGTATTTTATGGAGAAACTGCCCCCCAAAACCAGTATTTAATCATAAGCCCAATTTTCTGCCAAAAAAAATTTAATTAGGAAAATATTCAGTTAGGGCTGGCAGTGCCAGCTGAATTTCCATGTTGCCTGCAGCGAGCTGCCTGCTCCGTCCCGGCAGCGGTGTCGGCAGGTCCTATTGACGGAGCTCCCCAAAGACTCGGGGTGGTGGGGGATGCGTGGCACTGGCAAACTCCATCATTTCCAGCTGAGTGAATGCTGCCGCAGCTGCTTTACCTGCGCGGGGCCAGCCAGCCCACTGCACCGTGTGAACGGAGATGCGTCAGGGCTGTGCTCTTTCACCCGGGAGGTGGGAAGCCCCTCAGACTCTGCTTTCCATAGCATGAATGCAGCAAACTCCTCTCCAGCCCACTGGTCACATTCAGACCTCTCCTCACCAGATTTTCCCAGTTTTAAGGAGCTCAAACCATGTGTTAAACACAACTCCTGTTTTTGTTGCATTCCCAGCTGGCAAGAGTTGGAGATATTTGGTATTCGCCAAAGCAGAGCACTTCAAGGCCACGTGTCAGTTGGTTTGCAGACAGAGGTTAGTTGCGTTGTGGAAGGCAGCAGTGTGGGAGTGCTTGGACTCAGCAATGAGGGCAGCACGGCCATACAGATGCACTGGGGTAGCACAGAATTTGTGCTGGGAGAACCGAGCAGGAGTCGGTGCTTGCTGTGGGACGTTTCACTAATACAGCTTTGGCATAATGTCAGGTCCTAAAGTTTCTTCTCCCACCAGCGCAGGCTCTGGGTTAAAGACTCCTCATTCTAGCCCTTTGGACACTGTCAGGAGCGATATTTCATCCCTCTTGTGAATCATGCAGTGGGGTGTTGGCAATTAGTGCCACAGATGTCAACAAAGGCTGGTCCGAAGACTGTGTCGTGAGATGTGGCAGCATGGGTAGCCGTCCTCTGAGAGCCTTACACTGTGGGAGAGTACCTCCCTCATTCAGGCAACAGCTTCGCCTCTTGAGCTTAGCAAAAGAGCACCTTTGGACCAGGAAAAATGTGTGGGATGTGTCTAGAACTGTCTGCCCCATGCTATCAAAGCATCCGGAGAGTGAATCCAGTGATTTTCGGCAGCTGTTGTAAGGCTCTGTCCGGACACATGGTGTTGCTCCTAGTACTGCCAGTTATTAAAAGAAGCTAGAAGAGTTTAATCTAGATTTTGTAAGTTGCTACTGAAGCTGTCCCAGGGAAGTTATGTGACCTCGCTTTGTAGAACAAGACAAGACAACTGTACTGCTGGGAGGGGAGACGGGTCGCAAAAAGACTAGGACAGCATTTTCTGTACCTGGAAGTGATTTAAAATACGTAGGTCTCATTCTGTTGTCAAGATCTCATACGCCATTAATTTTCTCTAAGCAAAGTAAATATCGTAAGTGACATAATAGTAGGGAAAATGTCACTATGAAATATGGTTAATAATCATAATCAATTCTACTAAAGAAACACTAATCAAACTTAGTACCCAGTGTAGCAGACCTGTTAGAAGTGCAGCAGAAGAGATGTCTCTACTCCTAAAAGCTTACAAGGAAAATCACAGTTTCGTCGTGTGATCTCAGGGCAGCAGGGAGGTTTGGCCAGTTCTGGTTCCTGCTTTACCTGAAACCTTACTATTGCTATCCCTGAATCCCAATGGTAGGAGTCTAAAGAAAAATTCAAAGTCAGGTTTGTGTGTAATGGTCTAAATAACTGAAGGGCTATTTTTGCCCCCCACACCTGCCCTTGGAAGATTCCTTTCAGCCCAACACACTCCATCGCTATGAAAGTTTCCCCTCTCTAATCTGCACAGGAGTGGTGAAAGAATTAAAAGTTTAACTGCGAGCCTTCCCATGCCCCCGGAGAGCAGGATGCACTACATCTTGCTGTGGCTGGTTCCCCCCGACAACCCATGTGCTTTTGGGTTCAAACTGTCCCAAAAAAAGTAACCCAGAATCAGGCAGATTTCTCGGACAACAGCCGCTGCTCCAAAATACCACTTTTCCTGGGACTCAAAATATTCATTTTTGTTTGGCATCCAAAGAAGCACAAGTTAATTTGAATGCAGGGAAAAGGCAGCTCTCAGACAGCGTGCACCAAAGGACCTTTATTTCTGTTTTTCACAACTTTTTCAACTGTGGGAAACTTTTAACAAGCAGAGATTTTTCTTATTTTTCATTCAGTTTTGAAGTCATTCTTGAATTTTGTTTTTTAATAGGGAAATACATTATTTCACTTTTCCTTTCAGAGGTTCTGGGCGGTCTGTTTTCATAGACCCTAGCTCTTTACATAACAAGCCCACAACCAGTACGTGATAGAACTGCAATATGCTGCTCAGATCGCCACTGCTTCCAAAGCAAAATTCAGATTTAATCTGTAGTCCGAATTGCTGTGTGACTGCATTCCAAGTCGCAGCACTGGCTTCCTTAGTGTTTCAATACATAGTTAAAAATACTCCATCAGCTGATGTCCATTTGCAGCTTAGAAAGGCTCTCAATGCATTTCTCATTTTGCAGAAGAACATGTGCCCAGTGTCAGTTTTAAGGGGTTGGGGGGGGGGGGGGGGGCTAATGCTGAATTTCCCTGCGCGCAGAAAGGCCGGAGCATCTTCTGGTTTGAATGGCTTGCTTTGGAGTTTGCAAGGACAAGCACTCGAAGAGGTGCAAAGGGAAAATCTTCAGCAGAACAGCAAAATAGCGCATGACAAAAGCTTTTTGTACAATAAGAATTATCAGCATTGTATCTAGTGCCCTTGTGCAGGGATTGAAACCTGATTCATAGTCAATGGGCAGAGTGGCTGGAAGTGGCTACACGAAGGAGTAGGAACTGATTTCTGAAGGGGCTAATACATCTCCTCCATCTGCGGAGTGACAAGACTGCTGGGGGATGAGCTTCTGCCAAAGCTGCCGACAAGGGGCATGGATCTGGCCCACCTTGGGACATTTTTTTCTTTATTTCATTGCAGTCTTGCGGTTGGAGCCAACCAGGTACAGCTAAATTTGGACCTTTTTTAAAAATCAAATCCTTTATTTGTATTTGTGTCTCCTCGTATTTTGTCTTGGAAACTGGGCTGGACTGTGAGTTTTACTCAGCAGGTTTCTCCAACTCATGAAGAAAATTCATTAATGTGTCCTTGAGGAAGGAGATCATTAAAAATTAAGCCACTTTGAAATGCTGGATTTTTGTCTGGTTTTTCTCCTTCCAACTTGGAAACAATTTTCACCTGTTTTCCAGAAACTTTCCCCAGAGTCGTATCTCCTTGAAAACTCCTCCAAGAAACGTCCATGGAAAATGTTGATTGCCTAAACTGGGCACTTCCCACTAGCAAAACCAGCCAGTGGAAAGTTCTTGCCCCATCCTGCACTGTTTGCCTTGATTCTGGAATGGTTGCACTCCACAGGTAATCAAGATTTCCCACAATGAAGTATCTGGCCTTTTGAGGATTAATTTGGCCCTCTTTTATAAATAAAAAAAAAAAAAAAAAGAAGAGGTGTTGCAGTTGGCTTTGACCTCTGCATGGCCCTGAGAAAGGTGCAGCTCCCAACGGCAAGAACAGTGTAAGATAAGAGGAAATTTCCCCAAAGGGCCGATGTCCCGTTTACAGGCTACAGCTTTTTGTTAGAAGTGAAGGTGTGAATGCAACCTTCATTTTCACTCTTGTTCAGCTAAAGTGAAAAGAGAAAAAATATCTTGTTGTGTGCATGTATGCAGACAGCGGTCCTTACTGGTAGAACTGGACCCGAATCCCTGAGCTGCTCTCGGTTCCCCCGTGCAGTTGAGAGCTTAGAAACATTTCTCCATCTGGGCATCTCCGCCTCGCCGGGGCCTCTCCACTGGAGTGCCCAGCTTGTGTGGGTTTTGCTCCCCCCATACTGGGATACAGGAGCTTTTAAGACTTCTGGTCCTTTCACCAAAGGCTTTAGCACTGCAGGGCAGGGTGGGCTAAGGGTCTGTTTTGTGATGCTGGGGCCATGGGGTTTCCTTGAGGGGGTTCTGTAGGTTTTGGCCAGACTCCAGGGAGTTTTGAGGGTGAATGATGCGTGGATTCAGCAGACGTGCTCAAAGTCTTTTCTATTATTGGGCCCGATCGAAGCCTTTGCCTTTGTTTCCTTTTTAGCAAAAAAGGATTTCAGTAAAAAGCCCACTGTATTTGAAGCTGTGTCTTCTCTCAGTGACACAAGGCACTGCATGGTTATAACTAAGAAGGTCTCAACGGGAGCAGAGATGCTCCAGGTTCGTACAGTTCCCAGTAAGCTGTGTTATTTATTCAGAAACAGCACTCTGGAAAAGTGTTGCTTGACAAATGCTTGCTGATGAGGAATGGAGACTGCTCCCAGAACCATGCTTGAGCCTCGCGGGGTAGGAACTTCTGCATTTGCTTACAGCATCTTAACTACCACTGCTGAAAGACCCGGGCGGATACAGGGAGACTCCCAGTAACTCTGCTGATGAAGAAGGAACGCATGAGCACTCTATATATTTGTTGCCTGATTACTATAGAAATAAATGAATCAGGGAAGCACATTGAACAGTCAATTCTCTCTTATTCGGAAACCAGCACAATTTAATTAAAGTCTAAATAGCACTTAGAATGGTGAATACTGAATCGATTGATGGGCCGAATACTCCGGAGAGCATTTTATCAGAAGCTCTGTCTGATTCCCTGGATGCTTGAGCAAAAATTAAGAAATAGATCCTTTCAAAAACCTATTCCTCTCAAGGCTAGAGGCTGTTAAGTTCATTTCCAAAACAGATTTTCCTTTCAAGAGTTAATTGGTCCCTAGTCTTTCCAGAGACATGAATATTTATTAAGTCTTCAGCTGGAATCTTTTTCAGTTCACAGTGGAGCAAATCAATAGTGACAGCACTCAAATCACTGCGACTACACAAGGAAAGGGATCAGGACCTGAGTGCCACAGGCCTGGGGATGATGCTGCATCTTACGGTGCATCTTCATGCGAGTGTCTCAGCTTGATTCAAATAAGTAACTGTATACACACTGCCCCAGTAGAGGAAGAGCATGGGTGCAAAGGCCTGTCTCATCCAAAAAGCTGTCTTGCAAAGTCCTGAACATAATATGTGTTATGATCTAGTTAAAAAAATCCTGTGGTGGTGGTGGTGAAGCTGGGACTGAAGCACAGGCTCTCCTCTCAGTTATGCCCACCTTGGTGGGCTGTGTTACAAGGTTGTCAAGGTTATGAGTAGGGACCCCGTTTCCTAACGGGCTTCGTCTCAGCGACTGGGCAGCTGTACCTCTTAGAGCAGCGCAGAGGCAGTCTCCCCATCCACGTGTGGCTCGGGAACAACTGCGCTGTAAGCTGACCAAGCAGCTGATGCTCTCAGGTGTAGCTGCTGAGCAGTGTTGGTACCCAGCCTGCCTCCCTTTTCCCAAAATCCCTTCTCCCCATTATGGCATTTCCAGATAGCCCTGACCACAGGAAAGTACACGAAAGCCCAGGTTAACAGATTTCAGCAAAAATCTCAAAGCAAAGAAGTTTTTTGCAAAGGATTATAGCAGGATAAGCGTGACAGCCTTCAAAGAAACTCTAACAAGCGAGGAAATGCCTGGTTCCGGTGCATCACCTAAGCCCTGCGCCAGCACAGTCTCCCTCCCCTGAGCTGTTGCTTGTGTCCTCTGGTGACCTGCTCTCATTTTGCCATTGTAGGATAGCAGGGCTGGATAGATGGGGTGAAACTGGACATCATTATATATTGCCACTGTAATTAAATCTAGTGTAGGCCTGGAGGGGAAAGAACTCCACTAAGTCAAAGCCGAGGTGCCTTTGGGCCACTCTGGTGTCTGTCCATGCTATCTGGACATCACACTCAGCATCTAAAAGCGAAACTCTGGGTATATTTAAGGCTGTAGCATCCAGCCTTCCCTAAGTGCATTCACACAGCACAGGAAATCTGAAGCCTCAAGGATATTCTGCCCCAGCTGAAGGCATCCAACGGGAGCTGGGCTCCCTTTAGAGTCAGTGGAGAATAACTTTGGGGTGCCCAGACCGTAGCCCAGGGGAATCACACATCTGGCCCTAAGATTTCAGCTAAGTCAGCATGTAAATATGGTGGCTGGGGGTTTATCCACAATTTAGTATGGACCCAGACCCCATGGAGCGGAGACACCCCAAGAGCAGAGAGATGTCTTGGAGAAAGATGTGTGGTTCTCGCATCAGGCAGCCGTAAGGTATTGCTCTCGCTACATCACGCACTTCTAGCTCTTGGAATGGCTTCTTACAAAAGTTCTGCTGAACTTTTTGCATTTCCCAACTGCCTGTATTTATCTTGCAATAATTAGATTTTTTTTTTCCTGTTGGTCTCTTTCTTTTCATTTTGTCCAGAGCAATAGTAACTAACATTACCAAGGGCAATTGATTGAGTGGGAGCTCCTGAGACAGCAATTTCTTTTTTAATTAGAGCATTCAATAGATCCCATTGGAAGAAAGTCCGTTAATCAGTTTTTAAATTGTGCAGTGGAGAGTTACAGCAAGCACAGACATGTAATATGGATGCTGGTTTTCTAAGGGCAGGGTTTAACTAGATGCAGGAGCAAGGGATACAGCTGGAGACTGCACAGATGTTTTTTGACTGTGGCGGGAAGCCATAAAACACAGAGCAGTTCGAACAGGATCAGATTTTTATATTAAAGCTTAAAAAGAACAGAAGTGTTTCTAAGACTTTTTTTCCTTTTGCTCTGGGGAAATTAAGTTGCACATTAAGCCACTGACTTATTCACAACAGAAGAAAATGAATTGTTTGAAGTAATACTTTTGGCGATTCTTTTTTGAATTCCCAGCATCAAATCCTCTTGTCCCCTCTTCTCAGGTGCAGAATTGGTAACAATATTGTGTTTTAATAAACAACGTACAGTTTCCTATCCAGTAATTATGCTCATTTTGCACACAGTATTCCTTTCCTGTTGCTCAATCATTCAGCGTTCAGCTACCATTTCTTGCTGAGTCTAGATTGATTCTGTTGTTCGTAACAAAAGAAATCACTTTGTTACGTTGCTGTGCTTTGTCCTGCTTTGGTTCAACAGCTGCAAGTTGCTTTTCATGGGATTTAGCAAAAGTCCTCATTATGAACCTACTCTTATATGTTTAGAGTTAAGAGAATGCTAATGTTCTTGTAGGTTTAGCATTACAAATGGGGAAACTGAGGCACCGAGCACAGGTCACCCAGATTCCTCCAGCTATGGCAGGGACTCCGGAGAGCTTTATGGAAGTCTCAAGCTGACACATGGTCACGGAGATCTCTGTCTCTCTCTTCCACATCAGTTGTCCTAGGAGCTCACATAATTAATGTGTTTAATGCACAGCTTTTAAGTGTGGTTCTAATGAGTAGTTCAATTTAATAATGCATGTGTTCCTGTCCGTGTGAGATACCATTTTATAAACAAGAAGGTGAAGTGGCAGTAGGAGCAACTATTTTAAAAAATCACGTGTGCAGGTGTTTCTTCTAGTTCCAACACGGGAAAAAACAAAGAGGATGAGCAAGGATCATCTAAGCTGACCATTAATTAAGTTTTGGAGAAGCTTATTAACTGCTTGGTGACCCGCTTACTTTAGGGCAAAGCACAGATGAAGAACATCTGTTGTAATATAATGAGGGTCAAAGTGCACGGTAAAGTCATATCGAATATTTGTTAGCTGTGCCTCCAAGCAACTGCCCAGGATCTAAGGGAAGCAGCAGCCTTCCCCCACCAGAAAATGATACAGTGGAAAAATTCACAAGGTGTAGGAAGAGATTTTTCCAAACTTCCTGGAGATCTCACTTGAGAACATAAGAACTGTCAAATTAGATTAGACCTCGGCTCCATCTAGACCATTACTGCATCTCAGAGAGGCTACGCTTCAGCATCAACAAACGGATGGGAAATAATCTGTTTTCCACTTTCTTAATCCTTTATAACTGAGAGCTGATTCGAGATGTGGGGTTGCTCTGACGTCTGATGTCTTGTTTGTCATTAACTGTTACAATTTAGGTTATTCTCAGTGCTCTGGTAAAGATCAGTCCCTCTCTGGCTTCATACGACTTCCCGAGGCGATGCAGTCCACTGCCAAATGCATGTTGCGTGTTCCTCAGGGCACAGACATGTGCTCACAGGTCGCACACACACGTGTGCAGTCGTGTGGGATGGTTCATTCGCCCGAGTTTGGGATCCCCGCCTCCTTGCAATAGCTAAAGCCATAGTAATGCTTGCGAAAAATCATTGCCCGGTCGGGGATAATAGACTCTCCCTGGCTCATAACTTTCTTACATTACATATTCTCCTGAAGTGATGTAGGAAATGCATCAAATGTTTTAGGGCTGTTGGGCGTTTTGGGCTTATTCTTTTTAATAGGACTACTTGTTTTCCTTCCTGCAAGCTAAGCAAGGGTTCCCAGAGCTGAATGCAACTCTGTGGGTCTGGAGAGAAAAAAAAAATTGGAAGTGATAAATGCTGGGAATTAAAAGTGATCTAAAGTTGCTGTCACATTATAATGCAATTTTCAGGTCCAATATCTCATATTCTGCAAGATTTGGACGTAGACTGCATGCGCCGTTGGAAAGGGACTACTCAACCCCAATCCCAGGCACATAAAACACTGGCTCCGCATGGGGAGTGTTTGCAAGATCCAATAATAAATAATAATAATAGGGCCTTAAATATGTCTCTAAACAGGGCTGAATAATGCCTATCATATATTGCCGACCAGTGCTAGTGGAGAGTTTCCTCCCAGGGTGAGGAAGGCAGGGTTTTTGTGCTCTACGTGAGGAAAAGCAGCGGGAAGTTGTCTGAAGGCGGCTGGGGGGCTGCGAGCGGCCGGGCAGTGCCGGCGGAGGGGAGGGCAGAGGCCAGCGCGAGATGCCGGTTCATCGCACTGTACCCCAAAATATCCGAGTGCAGCAGCAGGTGTATAGTGCGAGGCTCGAGCAGAGCTTTGTATTATTTCTATAGCAACATGGAAAGCATCTGGGATTAGAAAGCAGCTTGGGCTCTGGAAGAGGAGCCAACCTACAGTCTTTGACTTTGGTATCAATCCCTACTTGATATATTGGCTATACCCACTGCTTTCCCAGGGAAGGCTTAACGAAACAGCGTGGCTTGGGCATGGAAAACTGGCTGCTTGCACAGCTCTCCCTGATCACTCAAGCTAATGATCACTCTGCAGTGCATAATATTTTTTCAATCTGATTTAAGAGAAAATTCAATTGATCATCACTTTCTGCCCAGACTTCTTAGTTCTCCGCACAAACTCGGGGCTGCTTTGCATTCCAGGCAGGCTCGTACTGCACCGAGCCAAACTACGGGAAATTAATTCAGTAGAATTTTTAAAGTGCACCAGGTTAAGTCTGACATGCCTTTCATCTAGTAGGACACAATGTGCGGTGTCTTGCATGTCACCCTTATGGAGGCAGAAAGGGGGCGAGGCAATGTACGGCTGGAAAAACAAGGTAATTATTGACACACGTTTCAGGTTTATTCTTCCAGATCTCATTAATGATGCATTTTGGAGCTATTGATAAAGAGACCGGGAAGCATCCACGTAGATATATTGTTTGCAGATAAGGGAACATGGCTGGTCCTGCTGACAATTTGCTGAGAAGCTGCTGGAACTAAGGAAAGCTCAGTCTGGCTGTATGCAGGCATTGTAGAGGTGTCACTCAGAACGCAGTAGTCATAGGAGGTGTGCAAGGGGGGCAATGCCAACGTGAGGAAGATGAAGGAGCCGGGAAGGGAACAGCCCTCAGCTGATGGAGGGAGGCACCAGGAAAACCTTATTGCAAAATGTTTTACCACCGCTCTGCTCATTGCCTGTAGAAAATGCAACCTCTGCCTGGTGGCTGCCTATATTCAACAGCAATCCCAAAAGCATTGCCCTACAGTCATAGAATCACAGAATCATAGAATGGTTTGGGTTGGAAGGGACCTTAAAGTTCATCTGGTTCCAACCCACTGCCATGAGCAGGGACATCTTCCCCTAGACCAGGTTGCTCAGAGCTCCATCCAGCCTGGCCCGTGGGGTCTCACGAGAGCGGAGTAAAGGGGCAGAATCCCCTCCCTCGCCCTGCTGGCCGCGCTGCTCTTGATGCAGCCCAGGATACGGTTGGCTTTCTGGGCTGCAAGTGCACATTGCCGGCTCATGCTGAGCTTCTCATCCACCAGCACCCCCAAGTCCTTCTCCTCAGGGCAGCTCTCGAGCCACTCCCCACACAGCCTGTACTTGTGTTTGGGATTGCCCCGACCCACATGCAGGACCTTGCACTTGGCCTTGTTGAACTTCATGTGGTTCACACAGCCCCGCCTGTCCAGGTCCCTCTGCATGGCATCCGTTCCCTCCAGCGTGTCAGCCACACCACACAGCTTGGTGTCATTGGCAGACTTGCCGAGGGTGCACTCAGTCCCACTGTCCGTGTTGCTGACAAAGATATTGAACAGCACCAGCCCCTCCTGCCTCTTCCCCACAACCCCTGCTGTGCCTTCGAGCCAAGTCCCTGCGAATTCTCCGTCGCTCCTACCTCCGCTCAGCTCGCTCGCTGCTAGTTACCATCCCTGGGTTTCTTCCAGGCTCCTTATCTTCAGAAGGAGATGCAGAGAGGCTCAGTGGTGTGTGTGGGGGAGTGATGACCTTTCTAGAGACCTGCAGAAGTAATGAATGCTCCAAGGTACTACGGACTCAACCCCCAAAGTCTTTATTCAAGTAAAATTTCCCAGTGGAGTGTGAATCTTGAGGCTGTGAGAGGAAGGGACTTGCCTGAGACTAAATAAGTGGGTAAAGTACAGAGTCCTCGGTTCAGCAGATAATTTAACCTATGCTGTCAAGTGAGGAAAATCGATATGACGATGGCATGTGTGGCTGAGAACTTGCTGAACTGGGGCCAGTCCCCAGCACTCGGTGCCGAGGTGGATGGGAGCACTTTAAATTGCGTTGGGGAGCAGCTTGAGAGCCAGAGAAGATTGAAATGTACCAAAGTATTACAAAAGGCTGGAATTTTTTGTTTCCTGTGTGGAAAACGAGCCCCAAACACTGCCCCACTCTCACCTTCATAATATGTCCTTGGACATTTGCAGCTGAATTTTTGTTGAAACTCAGTCTTTTCCGAAACTAAAACAAAAAAATCTGCAGGTATGTGTTGGGTTGAAAATGAATTATTTTGATGAGCTGTGGGAGCAGAGAAGTCAATTTTCCAACAGAAAGAAATTCCCGCTGGTCTAGGAAGACTAACACATTCTGTTGAAACTTACTTGTTTTTTTCTTCAATTCCATCACAAAAACCCATCCAAACCTGCTGAACAGCTCTCCCTGTGTCATGCTAAAACACGTTTCTGGTTAAAGTGGCAGCTGGGCTCTGTCAGGCTGGAGGGGCAAGGTAGGGGAGGATTTGCCAGCATGACCAGGAGGGATTGCAGCTGGGTGTGCTCCGGGGCTCTGAGGGTACAGATGTTGGCCTCTGCATTGCTGCTCCGCCTATTTCCAGGTGCCTGTGGCCCTCATCTGAAACACTAAAACCCTTTCTTGCAGTAATTCATCTGGCAGGTGACAAAAACAGGATGGGAAAGCCAAATGCTCCAAATGCAGAGGAGAAATACTGGTTGGGAACTTTCTCCCCAGCCAGCACAGACCACTCAGGGCTTTCTCGATCTGTCAGCCCCAGGGATGGTGCATAATTCACAGCAATCATTTCTCTGGTAGCTGAAATTTTCTCTGGACTGCGGTTTCTTCCAGTGCATTCCTTCCTTGTGTTTGAATCATGTTTGTAGTCTGCAGTATTCAAAACCTGAGCTCTGCTGCTGAGCTGTGATTGCTCTGATAAGCCCGAGGTATCATTTCTGATCCGTGGCTGGGAGTGCATATTATCCATTTCCAGACTGAATATTTGCCTGCAAAAATCTGCAATGCATCGTTCGCACACGCTAATTTCCAGCAGAACCAGCTCCTTCAGCCAAGAATTTCAGTCCCCAACCAAAGCAAGAGCAGCTCCACTTTGGGACAAACCTTACCAGGATGCACTTTTCATAACAGGCTCAGCTCAGGCAGCACCTCACCCTCCTCCCCGGGGGACCAGGGAGGAACAAGACAGCGCCAAGCCTTGGTTTACAGATGGGGAAACTGAGACACAGAGTGATGTGCTGGAAATCCACGAAGATGATCCGAGGGCTGGAGCACCTCTCCTACGAGGACAGGCTGAGGGAGCTGGGGCTGTTCAGCCTGGAGAAGAGAAGGCTGCGGGGTGACCTTAGAGCAGCTGCCAGTGCCTGAAGTGGCCGACAGGAAGGATGGAGAGGGGCTTTTCACAAGGGTGTGAAGGCTTTTTTTTTCTTCTTTTTTTTTTCCGCTGTAAAATTAGCTTTTCATGAAAGAAGGCAGTGTCTCCTTGCCTCCCACTAGGGTACGTATCCATGGGTAGTGGCAGAGCCAGCACTGAGCGATGGAGGGGAGGAGCGAGGTCTCTCCCCACCACCCCATCAGAGCCATGAAAGCTTTCATTTGTCAACACAGGGATTCCTCCCCAGATCCTGCAGTGACAAATCATTGTCATTAGGATAATCAACCTGCAGAGGCAGGGTCATTTATCATGGCTCTTTGCTAAGCAAAGCACTTCCCTCCCTCCTGCCTGGCTCTTGCAAGGCTCAGGGGGCTGCACTGCCTGGGCACATAGCAGCAGAGGTCCCCGTGTCCCCACCTCTGTCAATCAAAGCCTAAATTACCCCCCACCGCTGTCAATCAAAGCCTAAATTACCCAGGGATGTCAGAGGTGAGAAGTGTACATGGACCTGCAGCATCCCCCCAGGCACCCTTGGCCAGGGAACTAGAAAAGCCAGCCAGCCAGCCAGTCTATGGGCACTTGTTGCTCTTTGCCTCTCCTGAATGCTAAGCCAGGCTTGCAGCATTCGCCAAACGTGCATCTGTGAGCTGGGTCGCTCATCTTTCTGGTCTTTTATGCTTAAAGTGGGAAAGATACCTGATTGGAACTGGCAGCTAATAAGGCCAGCCTGGTAGGTAGCAGCCGGAGTGGGGTTTGAGAGGCCGGTGCTTATTTCCCTGATGCCCAGCTGAACCTTCTTCATGATTTAACCGATCAAATTGCTCATGGCTGAGTTTTTGATGCCTAAATCTCAAAAGACTCAACTGCGGAAGAGTCAGGTTCCTGGGCTAGGATTCACGACAACATGCTTGCCTAGTGGAAGCCGTCAGCTTGCATCCCTCCAGGCTGGCTGCAGGTTTCACTTGCATTCGCAGTGAAAACCATTCAACATGAGTCCAGTCACTCACGGCAGCTCAGCTGGAGGTGGTAACTCATTAAGACCCAATAATTGCTCACAACCTGATGTATATGTGCTGCAGCAGAAGCTCTGGGTTGAGACTTTGGATTTGAATTTGCCTGTAGCCTTTGGGGAGGCTTTGCAGCAGTCAGAGGTCGTTGTGGATGTCAGGTACAGGCGCTGTGGTCAAACCAAGGCTGCGTGGCTCGGTGCTCAGTCACGTATGGAGGTCTTGCACGTGGGACAACAGAAGTCGGATTTGCTCTGGCCAGCCAGGCTGCCTCTCCCTGCTGAAACAGGAGGCTGAGGGTAGAGAGTGCTACTATAAATTGTTTTCTCTCTTTAATAGAGTGAAGTGAGCTCTCTGAAGCAAGGCACTTACTGAGTCCTCGCTGCCACTTTCTCTGATCGTGGCAAATGACTTCTCCTTTTCACTGATGTGCTCACAAGCTTCTGCTATTTTGAAGTGGGGCTGGTGGGAATGTACTTCAGGCTGCGGATTTGCTCATGACTTCTTTCCCAGGGCTTCCAGTTCTCCATGTTCATCTCTCTGCTGTTCTCACAATGTGATTGATCTCTTAAGTGAATATGATATTGTTTGGTGACTGCCACGCTCTTCTACAGACAGATACAGACTGTGAAGCTGAATAGGCCAGCTGCTGAGCTAGGAAGAAAATAATGATTTTGATTGGAGTCATGATTTTCTTTACTGAAGTAGTTTTTGTATTTAAGGTAGATGTTTATTTGCAAGTTGTCTGTTCTTTATTTTCACTTTTTCAGTTGAAAATTGCTAGTGTGTGAGTGTGCTTTCTGTTGGGTCATAAATCCTAGAAAGAGTTGAGAAGGCAGTTAAAGAAACAAGTATGTTTCCTTGCTAAGAGGCTCTGGCTCCCCACATGCTAATATTTTACACACAAAGTGCTGCTCGCCTCAGTGAAGTTACCAGCTGATGCCCTGGACTCATATATTTTACAGAACCTTGTCCTGATTTCAGTTCCCCCTTTAAAGCTGTGGGTGCCATGGCCCAGTCATGGGTGTGCGAGTCTATGGGGAGAGACATGAGAGCTGCTGAGTCGCTCTCAGCCCCGTTCCCAGGTAGACGTTGAATGGGGAGAGCGTGGAAATTGGATGACTTTGAGCCCATTCCCTAAAGTTTTACGTGATTGATTAGTTTATTTGTGATTGGACCCTGATGCCCCATCTGCCTGGTGTCAGGGACACAGCATCGACCTCAAAGATGTTGTCCCTTCTGAGGGTCTCGCCCCAAGGCAACTTTATGGAAAGTGTGGCTGAGTCCCTTTTCCAAAGCCTCAGCTACTGCCTAGAGCTGGAGAGAGGGTTCCCTTTGCAGGCAGGCCTTGGATCCGAGCCAGCCCAGCCATTCTGAACTCCTGTAATTAGTCAAAATACGAAGGTGAATTATTTTCTGACAAAAGATGTAGGCAGACAGGATTTTAAGGCTTCATTAGTCCAGACTCTGGCAGGGCCAGTCTTCTCAGCTCAGTGGCCTGAGCATGTGATGGCAAGCAGATTCTGATTTGTATCATTAACAAGCACTGAATAATTTGACAGATTGGAAAAACATTTCGATATGTGTTCCAACAGGGGAGGTGACTGTGGCGTTTCTGTGTTGCTTCCCTGGTAAGAAACTTTCCAAAAGAGATGTCAACAGTGCACGCTAATGAGCCCGAGGTGATGTGGGGGCCCTTGCCAAACGTGATGTACACCTCCACGCTGGCCGAGGCCGGGGTGCGGATGGGGCCGAGCCACCCGGGTTTGATAACGTTGCTTGAGATGGGCATGGGGCTGGAGCACCTGATCATATTCCCATAGACGCTGCAGAGTCTGCGATGAGGGACTGGCTACGACTCTGTAAGACCTTGGGTACACCTCTGACCCACTCCGTGCCTTAGTTTACCCCTTTACTAAATGATGAGCTGAGCAGTGGTGGATACTACCTGTGTGCTACACCTTCCAGACTGAATTCTCTACACACATACAAAATACCAGGGCTGGCTTCTTATCTGCTGGAGCCCTGCAGCTGCACAGGCTGGGAAAGATTTTCTTTGCCCCACAGTGATTTAATCATATTTGCAGAAATCCTCTGCCCCATCTCCTCCTCCCTTTTCTCTCTGTCATTATCGATTTTTCCGTTTGATGGCAAGCTGGAGTTTTCCAGCGAGGCAGAGCCAGCCTCTGTGCATTGCAGCGTACGCGTACACAGCCTGCACTGGGGACTGGGGAGAGAAAGAGCTGCTGCTTCCCTGGTACACAGGTTTCCTTTGATCCAAGCAAGAAAGAAGAGGGTTTGCTGATACACAGGCTCTGAAGAAATCCTGCCCTTACATCCTGTTATTGAGACAGGCTCATTGTCCAGTAACAAAAATGGCTGTATATCTGCCTTTGAATATTTTTTTTCCCCTTTAAAAATCTTTGGACAAGATAGACATTTCCCTGGGAAATGAAGACTTCATTGCAAACTGAAAGGGAGCTCAGAGGTGAACTCTTCGTCCTTCTGCCCTCCTTGTTGCCCTGCTCTTCTCTCATTTCTTCCAGCATGTATCTAGGAGTAACCCATGGCTTTATATTTAACACATCAGGGTGTGCGTGTGCGCAGGCGGCAGAGACCAGCCAGCCCGCAGCGCTGGAACCACGTCCGCCTGCACCTTCCCCCAGTGCTCATCAGTTCGTGCCCCATCCCTGTAAACCTACTGGCACGTGTCAGGTAATTGAGATAGATAAAGGTTTTCCAGTTCCCTTTTCACATGACGCTCTGGGTTCTCTCATTAAGGCAGGTTTCCTTCCTCCCTGTCCCCTTTACCCATTAATCCTTGGAAGCACTGTGGCAGGCACACATTTAAAATGTCCCTCGAACAAAGGCATTATAACTTATATTCTGTTTGGATGTTTGAGTTTCGTGTTGGGTCATTTCAATACAAACCCTGGAGAGTTTCACTAACTGAAACAGCAGAATGGATTTCCCTTTCTGCTTTCTTTTTTTTTGTTGTTCTTCAACTGAAATTTCTAGCCAGTGCTGATCCAGACTTTTCAGCCCCATGACAGCTGCCTGTCTCAGGTGGGGGGCAAAGGCAGTATTCACCAAGGGGTGCAGCGAAACAAAAATAAAAAAGAAATTACATAATTCTGCCTTCTGGTTTCCCCCAAGCCATTCATTTTCTTCCCACCCATCTTGCCCCGGGCTGGTCTGAGTTCAGAGCAAACTGTATTCCCTTTTCCTGGCGTATTGGGGTCTCTTCAGTCTCACCCCATCCACCAGCTTGCATATTCCCCTGGTCCAGTCTGGTGGCTGTGGGCTGCCTGGTAAGAAACAGAGATGAGAAAGTGGTGAGAATGAGCAGCACGAGCTTCTCCAGTGCTGTGAGGAAGCGTCTGGCTCTGCTCTGGGAGGAGTCACAAAGCTCAGGCGTCCGGGAGAGACATGATCTAACTGTCTCCACCGCAGATGAGGGGGAAGGGGATGTGATGGGACACGAGACCTTCATGTCTTTCAGACGTCGCCTTCAATAGCAAATGTAGTGAAAACAACCATTAGCTTCATGATGTGAGACTAGTTCTTGCTTCACATGCTCTCATTAATGTAATCAGAAAATGTGCTGTTGCAGGGCTTTCTCTGGCTTGTTCTACAACACTTGAATGCGTTATAATCTATTGAATTCCTCCTCGGCAAAACTCTGAAGTGGGGTGCTCTGCTTATTGCCTTCTCCCAGCCCCACGGAGGCGCAGGGGCAGCACTGCAAGCTCTCGTGTTGCCCACGTGTGCAATGGAAGCAGCTGCGCTGTGCCTCGACGGCAAGGTCGCCTTCGTGGTTGCTGGTCCGTGGGGTTGAAGGTGGGACTCACCACACCAAGCGTGGTGAGCAAGTTCCTGTTCTACAAAGGCTCCCAGTACTGGCTACAATTTCACTAACCAGTCCCTGACTCCCACTAAAGTCCCTGTCTCAGTAGGAATCGGACAGCAAAACCCTCATGCATGAAAACCGTGTTCTGCACAAATCCAACACCAGTCCCTGCCTCCCTGACACAAGCCAGAACTGTCCCTCCTTGCTACCAGCAACTGCATACCACCACAGCAACCGTACTGCTGGGCCTGTTCCCTGCCTGCTCCTCAACACCTCGCTCCTGGGAGACCAGCAGCGTCTCCTGGCTGCTGGGGGAGGTGAGGCTGGTTGCAGCCGTTGTTCCCATAGAAATGGGAACTTCAAAACCCTCTGGAATAATGAGTGTAATAGCCACCTGTGAGTCGCTTATTTTCCTGAATATGCCACAGTAATGCATTTGTGCTTTTTAGGAAGGTTAATGTGATGGTCTAGCTAGCGAGGAAGGGCCCGCTAATGATCCCAGTGCGGCAGGGAGGCACCCAGAGATGTCTCTCCCTTCTCATCACTTCCACACAGAGGGTGACAGCAGTGCTGTTCTCTCTCTGGTTTCAGTGCAATGATGAAAACCTATAGCCAGAAGTGCCTGCGGTGACTGCGGATGGGTGGTGGTGATTGTGCTTGAGGACAGTGAGCAATGGAGACACTTCAACACGGGGTCATCTAGGAAATTACAACCCTGGGGTGTTTCTGAATGCTCCTCGCTGCTGAGGAAGAAAGAACTGTCACCTCATAAAACACATGAAGTTTCTCAGTGAAATAGCGCTTCTTTGCTGCTGTGTGGATATTAGCAACTTCGGAATGAGAAAGGAAAACTGGGAGGTTGCCAGCAGCTCCGTCTGAGGGAGGGTTTGGGGGTGCAGCTCTGAGCAGTGGTGCAGAACTCAAGGGTTGTTCAATGATGAACTCGCAGTGTTACCTCGTGCGAGAGACTTGTGCTGATCCCTGACTTGCAAAGCGTGGGCAGAAAAGGATTGTGATGGGGTCCATGACAGGAGGTGTGGGGAATCTCTGCTTTTGGCTTCTCCAACCACCCATGTTGCAAATACCCCAGATCCTGGACTGTCTGATCGGTAAAGCACCTCCACTGACTCCCTGCTGCTTGTGCAACCTGTAAGAGGTGCCCCACTCACTTTGGATGCACAAGGGCTATGGAAAAACAGAAGAGACACTTTCACTCCTCCTCTGCCTCCAGGAATCCATCTCTTGTTCCTGCTGGAGCAGTTAGCCAGGAGGACGCGCTCTGTGCCACACAGCCCAGGGCTGCAGTCACTGCTGGTTTCCCGGTGCTATGCTGATCTTCCACCACAGGGATGGCTACTGTTCCAGCTCACTTGGTTTAAAAGCTGAGATTATTTTTGCACCTGACCCTGGTGATGTGCCCTGCTCTACCGTGAGAGCTCCTGGCTGATCACCCCTCTGCTCCGTCGTGGTCCAGGCAAACTATTCCCCTCTCCTTGGGTGAGTCAGTGACTGTTGCAGTTAGTGATCAGCCCCAAGGCAACGTGTTCCCTGCCAGACCGTCCTGGTGGGACTTTCCAAGGAATCCTTCTTAGAGCTAGTTGGCAACATTTCAGCCAACCTTTTTTATTTAAACAGTGATAAGTAGTGCTTTGATGAGTGACACCATTTTTTAAAAAATAGGAATAAGTCTCTTTCAGTGAAGCTTTTGGGATTAGATTGAACTTGTGGGTAGATAGCTGTGGACTTGCTTTGCGGTGGTCAGGAGACAGCGTGAGCAGCCACTGGGGTTATTTGTTTCAAGATGTGCTGCCGCAGAGGCAGGGTATGAACCTGAGTCAAGACTTCTGTGCCCTGGTGACACAATCTGACTGCTGGGCTCTCCTCAGGCAGGTGACCGGCTGCTTTCTGTGGAGGTGCTGGATCAAAGCTTCGAAGGGTCCTGTTTTCACATCGGCGGGGAGTGAAAATGAAAGTGTAAATCCTCGCCATACTTTGCAAAAGGCAGTGCTTGTTTCCCAGCCGTTCCCCGCTGCAGCGGATCAGAGGTTCTCCCCGTGAGGAGGAGGAGAGCTGCAGTCCGGTGTGCAGAGCCCCCGCTGCCCCGCAGCCCCCTGCCCCGGGCACCACGCGTGGGCAGGGCTGCAGGGTGAATTGCTTTGCTGGGACCACGATGGGGACTATGGGGACTGGTTTACAGCGAGTGCAGGCTTGCAGCTTTTGAAGGAAAGGAGAATGAGGGAAATCTGATGGAAAATGTTGGTGTGAGGTGAGTGGGGTACCGATGGGACAGTGGTTCAAGGCAGTCGTCTTGAGTAACATGGGGAGGGTCACCCCACCTCCCCGAGCAAAGAATCAGAATGAGTGTGGCTGCATATCAAGGGAGCGGCTGTTCTGCATGTAAAGAAAAGCTATGTCAAGACTCTGGCTAAAGAACAAAGTTACTTTTGAAAACAAGGACAATTATCTTTAATTGTTTATTATTTACCACTAATGATCTGTCTTTCTCCTGTTAAAGAAGAGTTGAGACATCAAATTGAGAAGTCGAAATAATGTCACAAGAAATGGATGAGAAATTCTAGTGAAGATTAATGATTAGTAAATAAATGAAGAGCAGCTTAGTGTTCATGTATCCTGGTTAACAAGTATAAGTAATAAGTAAACTTGTAAAAATCAAACTGTGGGGTGTTTTGCAACACAATAATTAAAAAAAGAAGAGTCAAACAGTTGCTTAATTTATATACAATGGATAAATGAATCAGTTCTCCTTTCTCCAGTGGAATAAAAGCAAACAAGAGAAAGATGTTATATCTGTACACATAGCATTGTTTTCAAACCTCAGCTGTTACAAACCAGAAAATATTTGCAATAGGGAGAATGATTTGAGAAATTAAATCGCAGTGGGAGGGGGAGTCTGCTGTGCTGCCATTTTCCTGGTATTAGCAAAGCCCATCAGTATTTTGTGTCAGTGGTGGGGAGTGGTGCTCTGAACAGGAAAGAAATGAGAATGCCACAGGAGGACAGCACCTGGAGAAAAAAATATTGCTTCATCATGTCCTACAAGGTTTCTAACATGCCCACTGGGAAAGGGGAATATGAGCTACAAAATCAACCATCATAACCAGGAACGAGGGGGCATTATTATCCCCGTGTCCAACTTGAGTTAAACATTGGAGCGATTTGTTGGGAGAGGTGGTCTTGGCTGCTCCGTCCCGCTCCAGCGCTGCTGCAGCCGCTGCTGCCGGCCATCCCGCTGCGGGCGCGGGTGCCCCAGGGAGCCGTCCAGCCCCGGAGACATGGCTCAGGCACGGGGACTTCGGATGAGGTGCCTGGTTTGCAGTAGCTTCCGTGGCATTGGCACCGTACAGTCTGGGAGTCCTTGTTTGTAGGGGAAGTATTTAGACTGAAGGCCCTCACTGATACAGTCCTCACCACCTGAAAGCACGTGTTTCACTCCTAGGTAGAAATGGTTAGAGGACTTTTTAGACTGAAGTCACAGCCTGGGCTCCCCAGATTGCACCCACAGGAGGGTTGTGCTATTTGGACATCGCTTTTTCTGTCGCTCTCAGAGCACCTACTCTCCAGTTTGAATCCCAGAAGATGCAATATCCTCCTGGCACTAAGTTCGTCGGTGAATAAGACCCATCATGTGCCTAGTGCCTAACACACTTGGCAACTTGCTAAATCATCTGCAGATCCCAGTGCCATTAGCTCCGAGCCCAAAGCCGAACAAAGCCGTCCCAGGAGGTGTGAATGGCAGTGACAGAAGGACAGCAAATTCCAGACTGGGGAGCATCTCTCTTGGACAGCCACAAAGAACTGCATCAACATCCTTGAACAGTGCTGTGCTATGAAAAAAACCCTGCAACATCACTGGTACCACCACAGTCGTATGGACAGGCTGCTCTGCGCCGGCCCGCGCGCCCTCGCTGCCAGTCCCTGCCCAGTTCGTAGCGGCAGCGCTGCACACAGAGTATTGAGATGTTCCCAGTTACTCTTGTCCTGCTGCCTGGCTGTGTTGTCCAGTTTGGCAAATTCTTTCTTCTCCCTGATGTGTTTTCCGTGAAGCAGGGGCAGATCGCAATAACACCAGACAGCAGCCCTGGCAGCTATCTCAGCTCTCTGGTTTTGTCCAGTGAAAAGAGCAGTAATTGCTCATCTCGGCTAACAGACTGACAAACCTGAATGCTTTCTTATCTTAAAAACTCTGCCATGAAAGGGAGAGGCATTATGGGTTATTGTTCCTAATGAAGCCCTAATGCTCTGCTTTTTCATGCTTGTGCACGTTTCTGTTCTTCTGTGTCTTTAATCAAAGATTATGGTTTGTAATAGCGGATTTTGCCTTGGAATTAAGTGGGACAAAGCCATTGAATGCAACATGCTCAGACCTTGACTCTTCAGGGGCAGGGTCCTCAGACAGGTGCCCGGCACCCCCAGCCCTCAAATCCATATTGCCCACCACACAGGGGACAGCACCCATCTTTCTGCACTTGTGTGGCAAACAGACTGAGCAGTTTTACTCTCAATGGCAGAGAAATTCTTCTCTCTTCTTGTGCTGCCTGTATTGCCCATTGCCCCCCAGAATCCCCTTCTTGGCTCTTGTGAAGGGGCAGCAAGGAGCTGTGGGGAGGGAGGGGCAGGAGCAGTCAGAGGAGTGTTCAAGGGCCCCCCAGCATGGGAGAAGACGCTCCAGGCATGCAAAAATGAAGACTAATTAAAATGAATGAGGATTATTTTTATCTCTTTTAACAATTGTAAAATCACATTTTAATTAAAATAATTTGCAAATATTTCTTCTTTTTTTTTTTTGTAATGTTGATAATGTATATACCCATGCAGTTATCAAAAACAGACGAAGAGACAGGAATGACTTTTCTTTTTGCTAAAAGGCTTTTAGTGGCAGTAAATTAAGATATATGTATATATGTAAGGATTATAGGCATAAAGTCAGCCCTGAGTTATAGAAGGCTCTGTCTGGGTGAGGGTTTCTTTTTTCCCTACCAGCATTTAACTAGTTTTTGATGTTGTAAAGACATTGTTGCATGTAGAGCTCTTCGCAGCTTGTAGAAACCTTTATTGAAAAATAATTGGAATCCTTGATCCGCTGAGGGAGAGTGTGGGGTTTTTTGGATGCGCTTTGCACATCTCCTGGCTCTTCTTGAGAGTTTCTGTGCCCTGTATGGAGGCTAAATGACCGCTATTACTCCTCTGTTGTTTGGGTAGGGGCAGGAGTCTGCAGGAGATCTGGAGTTTGAGGTGGAAGGAGTAGTTCAGGAAGGGTGACTGGAGTGGAGAGAAAGGGGAAACCAGTGGAGAAGTGAGAGTGGAGGAAGACACATTTGCAGCTGGCAATGGATCATGTATGTTAAGGAGACCATGCATGTTAAGGCTGAGGAGAAGAGAAGAGATGCCTTCCTCTCTTCGGCTACGGAGGGGTTCAGAGTCCAGGGACGCTTTTTCCATGCCAGCAACCACTGTTGAGTTGTTTGATGCATTGTTCTGCTCTCTCCCGGGCGCTGACGTTGAATCCACTGACCTGCCCTGTGACTGCAGCCCGTCCCCATCCACGCCGGTGTCAGGACCACTCACCCGCGGGGTGGAGGCTTGCAGAAATGGTGGCAGCCAAGGACAGACCTGCTTCTTTCCGTGGCTGCTTGGTTATTAAGGCCAGGTGGTTAAACATGCCCGCGGATTTCATGCAAGGGCTGCCCCAAAGCCATGAGCTTTGCCTCGATAGGTCCAACCTGAATAAAGCACACGTGCGTGCTTCGACACCGATGGCTGACGACGCTTTTAAAGAACTGGAGAAATTTTTGGAAATGTCATATGACGCATGCACAGCTTACCACTAGCATGCATAGTTTGGCACAATTATTTTGCTCATTACACATTCAATTAAACAAGTTTGAAATTGTGTTACTTAACTAAAAGAACACTACCAGAGAGAGCAGGATGTGGCTGCCTTTATGAAGATGATTGGATTTAGAAATGCAAAATTATTGTGCCAAAAAGGAACAAGCAGTTTAAGCCAGTGCAGAGTCAAGAAATACTTTAAGAGGTTTGAAGCAGAAAAATTTTGGAGGTTGGAAAGAAAACTGTGATTTTCTTATTTGTTTATTTATTTGGTGGCTGTTGTTGCTAAAAAACAGAAACATTTCCTTTTATTTTTCATTTTCCTCCCCCTCAGGAAACCCTGAGCTTGAAATAAGATCATTTCTGTAAATAAAGCTGCAGGACTTCAGCCAGTCACACATGTGACATCGCATATTTATATCAAACCTAGCAATAATTGCAGTGATGCCTCTCTCCGGGAAGGAAAACCACCCAAGTTTCTTCCAGCAGCCGATACGATGATCCACTTTCTGCTAGCTGAGCTGCTCCTGGATGAAACAAAAACGTTTGTCTCCCTTGTGACACATTTCCTAACATGTCCCTGTGTAATCTGCAGAGCCATATGTGTAATAAACAGACAGAAAGAAAGCAGAAACAATAAGCAGAGATGATAAATGACACAGGAGGAAGAATTTCTCTAGGTGGTGGTGGTTTCAGACCAAAGCAGACATGAGCAGAAAGGTTTGGAGCTGATCGGGAGGAGGAAATATTCAGAATGCGTAAGGGTTTTAAGGCTGATTCAAGGCTGATTGAGGGGGTTTGAATTAGGTGTTTGCCAGAACAACTTTCTCCTTTGCTGAAAATGTGTGCTTTGCTTAAAAAGATAGAAAATAGAAAACAGAAAAGTTGCATCTGAAAATGAAGATGGCTTGGTTTGGTTCGGCTGTATTTATCACAAAAAAAATATTGATGCTTTTGGGTTCCTTAGCTCTGATGCGGGCTCCTGGGCTCCCGCTGATGGTCGAAACTACGACTGAGGATCACCCCATGCTCAGAAAGCGCTTTCCTGGGAGAGGAGCTCTGCTCCTTGATACATTTGCCCCGGGACCGATTTCTCTCGGTGATACAAAGACCTGCTCTAGTAAAACTTAACCCCTATGATTCAGTTCTAGAGAAATCTTATTTTGGGTAGTGAAAGAAGGATTAGAATACAGGTGTTGTTCAAGCATTTTAATAGCTCTATAAAACCCTGTTAAAGCCTTATCTCCAGACATATTTCTCTATCACACAAACCTATGTTCACCCTCGTCCTCTCCGTTGTTTAATGGCAGTAGCAGGAGCAGCTCAGCGGAGGGTGATGCTGTGCCGCGTCTCCCAGTCCGTGTTAGCAGGACATTTTAAAAAAGATGTTCAAACTCATCCAGCTGGCCAGACCTCTGAGACCACGGTACAAGCCAGACTTTCTGCTCACTGAGATGTGAAGGCTGAGCAGAAAACCAGGCAAACTGTGTGAAGTGCCTCTGAGAGGCAGAAACCACTCGTGAGCTGCTTGTGCGGGAACACCTGGAAGAGCTGGACCCATATCAGCATTCCCAGCTCTGTGTTCAGCTCTTTACCCGGAGGATTAGAGTAGAAATAACCTTTTTAACTTTTGAAAGAAGTAAAGTATATGACAGTACACAACGAAAGGCCTCAGATTTTCCTCTACTGGTGGCCATTGTGTATCCCAGCCCCTGCGGGACTCCTGCTCCAGCGAGGGAGGTTTTCTGATCCTTTCCTCCTTGGGAGAGAGACAAGAGGTAAATGTCAGATCACACAGCAGAGGGAAAGGGAAGAAGCCCTCAGGGAACCATGGGCTGCGTTAACACGGGAAGGTTATGAACTGAGGTTGGGGGAAAGAAACTGGATTTTGTCAGACTGCAACCCTGCAGCAGGAGCCACGTTGCAGGGCTCTGTGAAGTGCCGCGTGTCCTGGGACCGGCCCGAGCAGGCAGCCGCAGCGAGCAGCAGTGCCTGTTGCAAGGTGGTGCTGACACCGCTGAGCCACGCTGTCTCGTGACCTTGCTGTCCCTCCGGACCATGCCGTAGCATCACACGCTCCTGCTCCTTGCCTCCTGCTCCTTTCCCACATTATTTGGGCCATGGGAGACAAGGGTTCAATCTCTGTTCCTCTGCCTGGAAGATGAATGCTCTGTTCCTCTGTGCTGACAGAGTACAAAGGAATAGCTTCATCATCAAATGACAGTTAAATTGTTGTGTGCCTTTGGCCCCGCTGCATTCCTGTGAAGAGTTTAGGTTTCTTTGTATTTTCTGAGCCAGAGACCTGGCCATCAGAGAACTTCCGAACAGAGTGAACGTGCCGTGTTACTTGAACCATTGAGCAGTAATACTCCACTCACATAATTCCATTGATTAACACTGAGTTCATTAAGAAAAAGTAAAGTAGAAGGACAGGAGAGTGAGTGATCTCATTTGGACTAGCAGAATTTGAAGGGCTCCAATGCTGTATGAACCAATTTCATTAGATTGCTGTCTCCTGTGTCAGTATAATTTCAGCTCTGGTTCTTCATCACTACTTTTCTGTACGGTATTGCTTGATGTGTGGCTGTTGATGAGGGTTGGGAAAGAAGGGTTTTTTCTGCTGGAGATCTGACACATCCCGGCACAAATGAACTCATCAGACACAGAAATGAAATTACTCTGCCTTTAGATCTGCTCTCTCCAGGCTCAGCAGGTATCTCCACTGTGTCAGTGACTTTCCTGGAACTGGGCTAGACCAGCAGAGGGTCTGTTGGTTCCCTCTCAGGTCCCACCACCCAGATGGAGTGTTGCACCTGAGAGCATCAACAAAGAGAGAGAGGCTGGGAGAGAGGAAGAAGGTGGCGGGGCATGAATTATGGCATATATATTATTAGATTGTTGTTACTTGTATCGCTCCTATAGCTGTGGCAGCTGGGGGCTTTAATTACGGAGATTAAAGGAAAAAAAAACCTCATAGCCGCTCATCAAATGATACATAAAATAAGCGAACTGGCGTTGCGCCTGGGAAGCCCTCTGAGTAGGGCTGCACCAGCAAACACAAACAGGGGATGCCGAAGTCAGGATCCCTTCTGATGAGGAAGACTATGGTACCAACTGGAGCTTCGGCAGTCAGTAGAAAGCAAAGAGAGGGGACAGTTATGCCCTGAGGTGAGGAGAGCGGTGAGCCGGGCTCCGGCCGATCGCAGCGCCCGGATCCTCCCACTGCGGATGGCTTGGGAGCTGGAGCATGGAGAAGGAGTTGCAAGCAGAGGCTGGGAGAGACCCAGGGCAGTCGGTGTGCTTTTAGTCCCTCCCTCAGCTCTTCATCAAGAACTAGAGCTGCTAATGAAGAGCTCATTTACTTTCATCTAAACAGAGTGCTTTCTTCCCACTGCTGCTGTGCACGCTTGCTGTACACAGCTCGCCCTGATCTGCCAGCGCCCTCTTGGGCAGCACCGGGCAGGGCCATGCGAACCATGTCTCGTACTCTGGACAGGAGGTGGTTTCTCCCTTTCTGAGAAGAAAGAGAGGACAAAGAAGGAATCAATTTGTCAAAAAACTCTTAATGAGCTGTTGAAGACAGCTCAGCCAAGGTACTGATGACCTCCCAGGTTAATTAACCTGCAGCAAAACCTGGTGTCTTTTTTTCATTCTTCCTGTCTAATTTTCTTCTTACAGCCAGCCAAGCTCTGCTTCAGTCTGGGTGCCGAGCTGCTCATTCTGTGACACCTTCAGGTGCTTTTATGCCTTCTTCATCCTCTGCTGGCAGATCTGGCACCGGACGGGTTTGCCAGAAGCCAACATCCCTCCCAGCTAGCTTCATGCTTCATTTTTCATTACAATGCGATTGCATCTGGCAGCAGCTCTCTGCCTCCCAGCCTGCTGCCATCCTGTCTTGCAGAACTGCCATCCCGGCCCCTGATGCTGCCAGAAAGGTGCCTTCAGGGCCACACCAGCCCAGGCTCCTTCTCAGGGCAGTGCCGTGTCGGACAGTGACGGAAGGGAGCATACAGACCCCCAGGACAGGAAAGCTTGTGTCAGTGACAAGGAGGGAGTCTCACAAACACTAGAAAAGTCTCGGTGATCTGGTGGCATTTCAGCTGCCTATGAAAAGCAGAGCCAGGGCTCAAAAGCTCAGTCTGCAGGCGGATCTTCCCTGTCGTGGACTGATCTAGGTCACTTGCATCCTACCTCTACGAAAGCAGGCATGATAGCAGAGAGTAGGGCCGTTGAGTTGAGCAAGGATGGAGGAGTCAGGTTCCTGAGGGACCTCTGGGGCCAGGCAGTGGATTTTCATAGAATCACAGGATGATTTGGGTTGGAAGGGACCTTAAAGATCATTTCGTTCCACCCCACCTGCCATGGGCAGGGACCCCTTCCACCAGCCCAGGTTGCTCAAAGCCCCATCCAGCCTGGCCTTGAACGCTGCCACAGAGGGGGCAGCCACAGCTTCTCTGGGCAACCTGTGCCAGGGCCTCAGCACCCTTACAGTAAAGAATTTCTTTCTTATATCTAATCTAAATCGACCTTCTTTCAGCTTGAAGCCATCACCCCTTGTCCTATCACTGCATGCCTTTGTCAAAAGTCCCTCTCCAGCTCTCTCGCAGGCTCCTCCAGGCACTGGCAGCTGCCCTAAGGTCTCCCTGGAGCCTTCTCTTCTTCAGGCTGAGCAGCCCCAACTCTCACAGCCTTTCCTCACAGGAGAGGTGCTCCAGCCCTCTGATGACTTCTTGAGCCTGTCTGGAGGTTCCTCTAGTTCGGATAGACTCCTCGGGAGAGCTCCTTGTTTCCAAACACACCGAGAGGACTTTTTCCACAGGAAGAGGCTGTGTTATCTGAGTGAATCTAGCACCCAAGGGTGACACCTCTGTGCCAGGGACAGAGACTCTGCTATTTTTAAGCTGCAAGTGTGAACGGAAATGGAGAAGAATATGTACTGCAAAGGGGAGCAGAGTTGCACCAACTACTTGCTGTTGACAATTTATCTAGCAGCTTCCTCCTCCATCTCCTCTGCTACACTGACTGAAAGCCTTCCAGTGCCCAGGAATTTGTTTCTCCTTCATGCCTAGTTGATGTACTCCGGTTGATATCTTCTGTTTGGACAGATAGACCGTGCATAATCAGCTCTCTTCTTCCCAACGGAGGAGAAAGAACAAGTTAATTGATCAGAAAGAAGGTGGATTAATTGTTCAGAGCAGGCGGCACATCCTTTATTGTGCAATGACAGTCACATTCACAGATCTTTCAGTAAAAGGACATGGCCAGGCAGTAAAAGGAGAGCAGCTCTGTTCCTTGGACGGGGGTGAGATTGCAGGTACCTCACCTGGAAAGGGTCACGGGGCTGCGAGCGCAGCCATGTGACAAATTTAGGGTGCCGTCTTCATTCCATCCCTTGCAGGCTCGCCGGGATGTCCTGCCACCGAGCAGCCGGGTTCAGAGCCTGCCTGGCCGCCTTGGCTGAGGCACGGAGGAAGCAGAGCTCAGCCTCATCCTCACCTCCAGCGGCTGCCGGGACCTGAGCTTTCCAGTGCAGGGGCCCGAGGGCTGCTCTGGATTGGAGCTAACGGAGTAGCTGGTTCAGGCTGTCCCCGTCGCAGAACGTGCCCCAGCTGTGCCCCTTCCCCTGCCCTCCTCGAGCCGTGCGTCATGCCCCTGCCTCGCTCACAGCTGGCATTTTCCAGCCTCCCTCGCTGCTACAATCAGCGAGGGAGGATTTTATTTTAGTAGAAAGTGCGTTGTTAAAACTGGCCGGTTTCACCAAATTGCACTGATTGCCGTATTTTGCTTTACAGTTAGAACAAATGGATTTTTCAGCAGACCAAGAGGCCAAATGGTTGAGTTTTGTCCTGCATGACGCAGAGCCGCCCTAGTTACATTCAAAAGCTGCCAAGACTGTATGCCCATGCGAAGTCAGAGCTTGAAAAACCCTAAAAGGTTTGTCCATCTCAGAAAGCCAGAACTCAGTACCGCACGTGGAAATTGTAACTTGTTTTCAGCTTGAAACAAACAAAATTGCCTTAACAAGGTCCTGGGTCATTCCGAAAAATCAACGTTCCTGAAGTGTTCTTCATATGATAACAACATCAGTGAAAAGGAGAGACATTAATAATGTACAGATTGTGTTAATTGCTTGTTTTTGCATTGCACATATATTTGTCATCAGCTATAACAATCAGATATTAATATTATTGTTATTTTATTTAGATAAAAGTTTGGACATACACAGTTATTCATAATTATAGGAGTGGTCATTAGATTATAATTATTGCCAAAAGTTATAAAACAGGGCCAAATGTTGTGGTTGTTGGAGTGGGCTTTTCGCACCAAAACCTTGTCAATCTGTAGTTTCTCTGCTTAATTAATTGGGAAGGTCGGGGTGGTGGCGGCAGGACCTTCTCCCTGGCCCTGATGCCAGCAGTGTGCCCAGCCTCGTGGCCGCAGCTCCGGCAGGACCACGCAGCCTCTCGCTGGGGGCATCTCCTCAAGCATCCTCCGAGCGATCTCTCTGCCGTCACCTCCGCACAGGGGACACAGTCTGACTCGACCGGGCTCTTGGGGAGGTTTGCAAGGCTAAAAATAATTTTTTGGGCCATGAGATGCCCTGATGTAACCAGCCTTGCTCTTTGTACTGCCGTTTATGCCAACCTCGCTACATATTCTGTTGCTATGTAAATTACAGAAATTACAAAGAAAAATTACTTCACCCCTTTAGAAGGAGGTAGGGCTTTTTTTCTTGTCTTTTTCATCTGAAGCCACAGCATACGCAAACCTGTCCAGGGCTCTCACTCTGCAAGCTTCAGTTAACAGGGAAATTGTTTTATTTTGTGTTTGGGTTTTGAATCACAGCCTAATGATGTGTAGGGTTGTGGGTTTTCCATTCCATTTTATTTTATTAGCTAAGAGCTGAGCATTTCTCATTTTTGCTCAGGACAAAGCATGCTCCTGTCTCAAGAGAGAGGAGTTCTGGTTTGTCCCTTTGTCCTCTACAAGCTGCAATACCAATATCTGCTCATATAATGGCAACACGCAGATACTTCTCACTGCCCTTGAACATACCCGTGTTCGGGTGCAGGCCCTGGGCGTGTTGGGAGCGTGAGAAGGAGAACCCATAGGGTAGGTGCAAACCCACAAACAGCAAACCTCTCTGACCAGGGAACTCACACATCCCACAGCATGACGGGCTGCTGTTCATGAGGGTTACCACAGTCTGTGCTTCCAAGTGAGGTGCTGAGGGCTTGTTTTTTCATGGTGCTGAGAAACTGGAACATCCCTTTCTCCAAGCTACCGTGCATAACTGGAGGAGCTATTTCCTCCAGGAACCTCCCCAGCTTTTTGAAGTATTGGAGATCCAGAGCTGGACCTGAAATCTTCTTGAGTTCCTTCTTATGATCTTCTGAGGAATTTGACTGTCTCTGTTCTTCAGCGATGGGGAGGAGAAGAGCTGTTGAAACACCAGGGAGTGGGGGAAAGCGTGCCCGAGCTGTAGGAGGCAGTGATGTAATAATATTTTTTTTTATCAGTATTATCAAGTTCAAACATCCAGAGCTCCTCATGGAGCTCTGCCCACGTCATACAGCTATTTCCCAGGAGCATCACCCCACAGCAGCCTGGATTCCTGGAAGCATTTTGCCCCTGTGCTGGCCTCTGCTCAGGGAAACAGCCTGAAATCACTCATCCAAGAACGATCCGCAAAGTATTGCAACCTCCAAAACTTCAGAAGTCACTTTCTAAAAAATCGGGAGGTTTCTTTTGAAGGATCTGACTTTTTAAATGGAAAATTTGTCGGATTCTCTTTTATTAACGTATTTTGTGAGATTTGAAGCTGGAAGGGAGGTGTTATTTTTCAGTTGCTGGTTTTTATCAGCAGCACTGGAAGTTACTGAACTGAAAGCTGAATCTCATCACATGCCTTTGAGTCTTGAAACTTCAATAAAACCACAGCTACTGCACAACTCCCAGTGAAACTTGGAGAGGTGATCTCTGGCTGCATGAATCAGCTCAGGAAACCTTCTCCTAAATTCTTAAATGTTATTTTTTCTGCCAGCTTTAAGTTTCTCTGGATATCAGGGACAATCCTCTTAAATAATATTGAGATTTCAGTTTTGTTTGTTGGTCATTTAATCCACTACTTTTATAAGGAATGTAAAGGGTATAAAGAGTGTAAGGACTGTTGTATAGTCTTGGAAAGCTGTCATTCTCCAACGCTGAATATGAGGAATATGTAGTAAGCTCAATGTCCTGATATGCTGATATGGACAATTGCAGAGATGAGAGAGGTGCGGGCAGGCTTAAAAAATTCTTGGCTGGAGTAGAAAGTAGATTACAAAGGAAGATGGTATCATTTTAATTTTACTGTAGGGAAACTGAGGCATGTGGCTTCCCATGTTTTTCCATGGCCTTCCTCTCTCTTCCATGGACACAGACATCCCCAGACCCCGTATAAAAGCCCCTGGGCCCCGGTCGGGAAGCAGGCTGAGCTGCAGCGCTGGGCGCGCTCATGTGTGCGGTGTCGTCGGAGCGTGGCCCGTCCAATTTCCATGCTTGGCGCTAGCTGTTGAAACACCTCGTCAGAATAATACTTTGTGCTTCCCAGGCTGCGTTCATCTGAGGATTTCAAAGCACTTTGCAGACATCAAACGCACCTTACCAGCCCACTCTGCAGCTGGTGAGCATGGCTGCTCAAGAGGAGAATCTCTGCTAGAGCAGAGAGGGGCTTTTGCATTCTCCCCTGGTGAGGCGATGGACCGGCTCAAACTCCATCCCATGGCATCTTGAGCTCTGCAGGGCTTGCTGCTGGGGAAAAGCCTCCCCAGGCTCCTGCTCTTCCCTCTCAGAGGTTGAAACTGGATCTTGCCCATGTTTTTTGACTATTGTTAATAAGCTGAGCCCCTTATGAGCCTGGAGAAGTCAGTGCATGGACTCGCAATGCCCAAGTGACGCGTAAAGGCAGCCGTGGTTGTCATTTCAGGTATCTTCTGAGACAGACACAGACAGATTAGCCCTGCTCGTGGCCTGATGTGGCCTTTGCAACTCAGGCCTGGATGGCCACGTGTCACCCCTGTTCCCCTGGGACACATCACAGCCAGGCTGATACTTGCATGGCTGTTCCTAATTCTTCAGAAACTCAGAGGAAAGGAGGGCAAAGGAAATACCAAGAAAAGAAAGAAAGAAAGAAGATGAAAGATGGCATTTCTCTCGAGGCAATGCAAGAAATAAACCAGAGTCGTCGTCCCCCACCTTGCCCTTTTTTTTTTTTTGAATTAACATATTTATTTCCTTTCGTGGCCTAGAAGATGGTTTTATGCCCCCCAAAATATAACATACTCCTTCATTTCTGGCTGACAGTTTCTGAAGCGTGCAGGGGAGTTCTTCCTTTCAGCTCCGGCACTTAGAGAACAGATGCCTGACTGGCACCGAAGCGCACGCCGAGGCAGGGCTCTTGCACTGTGGTCCCAGGCATTTCCCCAAGCTCCTTCGGGCAGTTTAACCTGAAAATAAGGCTAGGACAAAGGCAGTGGCAGCTTTAGAGGTGGGAATTTGGAAGGACTAGATTTATCCAGCCCTTAAAACAACAGATTGGGAGTTATTTCTATAAAAGGGATGGTGCTCTGTCTGCTTTTCTCAAGTGTTTGAAGAAAGTGGTGGCAAAGAGCCTGCCTGCGACCAGCCGGGCCAGGAAAGCTTGGGGTACACCCAAGAGACAAAGTCCCCCAGGACAGCTTTGAGGGTGACACTGTCTGTACCTTCTGCTTAAGCTCTCTGCTCAAGCCTCTCCTCAACTTTGTCAGTATTTCTTCAGTTCTGATCATGGAATCATTAAGGATGGAAAAGACCTCTAAGGTCATCAAGTCCAACCGTCACCCCAACACCACCACGCCTGCTAAACCTTGTCCTGAAGTGCCATATCTGATGCTGTAAGACGAGGAGTGATTTAGTAATTTAGGAAGGAATGGGGGAAAAAGTAATTGGATCTTGGAGAGAAACTGGTCTAAAGATAGAAGCTGTTGGAGCTGGTGCAGCTACTGAAGTGCCTGTTTGATTTCTTGACCACAAATTTAGCAGCTAAAATTTTAAAGCCTACATTTCCTTTGTAGACTGGAAATAATACATCAGCTCTTGTGTGTCCCTTGCTTTGGGATGCTGGAGCAAAGATACCCAGGCATCATCCCCAAGCCAAAAGTTAGGAAGAGAACCCAGCAGCATGACTGTTACACTTCCTCCATGGACTACGTACCTAACGCCAAGTGAAACCTTTAAAATCCCCATCCCTTTCCTGAAACCGACTCTGCTCAGGGTTGAGCCAACTGGCTAAATCTATATTCACTGGCAGCCGTGGCAGCGAGCTCAGAAGTATGGAACTAAATATATCTCAGCCCTGCAGCCTCCTTCCAGAGAAGGGAGGAAAAAAATAAATAAGAAGATGGAATGAATGAAGGGCCTGAGCATTCCCAAAAGTCATTGCTTCTCGCATTATGAAATATAGACGACATTTATGAGTCTAATACCAGTATTGATGTTTGCACAGACATTTGTTCAGTGCTTGAAGTAAATACCTTCCCGATCGATATAAATAAAGGCAGCTGCGTTTTTGTTGTGTGTAGGTTTTATATTTGGAGAAGAATTGGAAATGCCTTTTGTTTTTTATTTCTTGCCTCCTTAGAAAGTTGAAGATATTGAATCATGAATGGGCCATGGGAGGGGCAGATGACAGATGAGACAAGGACAGGAACCATTACTTGCAAAGATTTTATTGGACATCCTGTGATTTTTTTTTTCCTGTAGCCCCCCACAAATTATTTCCATAGATCAACACAGTTAAGCTCTTAATACGGAAAATACAGGTTGGATCCTGAGTATTATTTGACTAGCTCCAGCACACAGAAACTAAAATGTGAGATTCCCTGAGCTAGGTTGAAAAAAATCCACCATCTTGTTGCTGCACAAAGAAGTGGTCCCACTCCTACAAGCTCTTATTCCTTGGGTATTCCTTGACCCACCTTGCTGAATGGGCAGAAAAATAACCTAGTAATAAAAAAAACCAAAGAAGTAAAGGGGAGGTAGGAACAGTCCTGTCTTATATAGAGACAGACAGATGTTCTGGCTTAAACTTGGAGTGGAGCCTTGGTTTAATGGTAAAATCACCAGTGGTGCTGCCAGTTCCAGAGGTGAACCCTCGCACAGATCTGGTCTCCTCCAAAGCAATCTCTGGGATTTCTGATGAAGGCTCAGGATGGTTGCTTGAAAAACTCAACACTGTTGTATTAATCCTCAGTATTTGTACGGGCTCAGATACGAGGATTCTGACTATGAAATTCTGCAAAGCTCGGATGCTGAACCTGAGATGCAGCTGCTTCTTGGGTGGAATTACCGTGCCTGCGAATATTGCTTGAGGGAGACCAAATGGGTGTTTGGAAAGAACAGGGGAAATAAAACTCTGCTTGCTCACATAAACTGGCCACAGAGCTTTCCCAAGGTGCTGGCAAGGTAGACAGGGCCTCATTTTTCAAACTCTACCTTGAAAGAGCCCTTAAAATAAAACTAGACTTTCTTGCTTAATCAGCAAAAAAGCTAAGCCTGTTTCTGCTGACTTTGAGATCAGTTATCTGAGAGGTGTGGTTCATGTTTAGATAGCTAAGAACTTTTCTTCAGTTTAGTTTTAAGCTTGAATTTAACTTATCCTAATAGGAGAGGACTAAACGAGACCAGACTGTTTCAGTACAGCTCAGCTTTGTCTGAGTCAGTACATTTATCATCTGTGGCTGTCATGTGGGGAGACTTCTGTGCTGAGGAGTCTTGGAATAAGAAATTGGATCCAGGATTATTTTATATGCAGTTCTTGTTTGCCAGAAAGCTGGTCTTACATGACCAGCATATTTGTATTAAAGATAATAAAAGGTCATCAGAAACCCAGCAGTCACTTCCTTGGTCTGAGCTTGGTCTTCCATTTGGTACAGACAACGCCTTAAGTAGCACAACCAAGACCAGGGGATTTCGAAGCAATCGCACAGGGAGATTGAGAGCATGAAGAAGCAGCAGTGTTTGCAGAGTCTGTTGTACTTTCTTATTAATGGAAATTTAACAAGTGGAAAAAACCTGTAGTTTTCAGAGCCCACAGTAGCCAGGGCTTTCTAGGCAGAGAGAAACAGCATATCCTAGCTTTTAGGTTTATAATGTAAAGATTAATCAAATGCATATCCTTGTGTTTTCTTTGTATCACAGTTCTGATGTCTGCATATTGTTAGTCTTGTAAAAGGGCTTGACTTTGTGATGGCAGAAGAAAGAGGCTGGGAAGGACTCTTTGATCATAAAAGTCTCCAAACAGCATATGACCGCTCTGCAACTCCTGGCGGGGGATCCTGAGCCCTTTCTTTGCTTTTCATTTTTCTCTTTTCCTTTTGTAATGAGAACCATTTTTCACATCCACTGTGACAGTGCTCGACTGACATTTAGTGGGTGAAGTAGGGCTTCACGATGGGGCAGCCACCAGCCAGCTGCTCTGCCCAGTCCCTGTCCTCCCCAGTGCAGTCCCCTCCCTTCTCCTCCCTCATGGCTGCAGCCGAATCAAAGCTCCTCGATTTCAACAGCGAGAGCAGCTCACGTATTACTTTCTCCAAGGAGACCTGTGGAGCCAGCGCTGCTGTGGGAGAGTCTGACCTACGAGCTAGAGTCAGCTCATCTGCCGGGCTTGCACATGGAGTCGTTTAGTTCGGTCTCATGCCTCCAGGCAGCTTGCTAAGGTCTGCCCTACAGACCTCCTGCTACAACAGATTAATTGATTTTAAAGCCAGCAAGAAGCACGGTGATTGTCTGGTAGGTTTTCTACTGGGGCAATCGAATCTCTCTCTCTACAATGTACTTACAACATCCTCGTAGCCATAGAAACTAGGGGAATTTATAGGCACCACAGGGTTTCTTTGGCTAAATCTATATTGGTAAATAACACTGTGCCAGGGAATGTTTTTGGGTATCGAGACATACTCGTCCTCACAGTGATGTCGTTAGCGTGCTCCCCGGCGTGGCACCCTCCCCGAATCCTGGGCACTGCGGAGACTGAGCGTGAGTCAAGCTTTGCCGGCAGCGTTCGCGTGAGGGATTCGGCAGCATCGCTTTGGTAACGAGCTCTTTGGAGGGAGAAGGAGACTTGGTCTGTCCCTGGCTGGTGCAGAGGGTGCACCACGCTGACATCCCATAAAATTGTCACAACATGGCAGTCTTTGCTTGTTTGGCACCGTCATTAGTGGGGCAAGAACATGGACTCTTCAGCAGATGGTCATCCTTAGAGAAAGTCTACTCGATTTTGGGGCTACTGGTCCATTTGTACAATGTACAATTTACGAAGGTCTAGTTCCAAGTATCTCCACATGCAAATGGACTGTCCAAGGGGGGAGACTGTGATTCAGTTTGTGGGGAAGAAACAGATGTTAGAAATGATTTATAACTTAGGACTCTAAAATTAAATTTATTGCTAAAGTGAGTTTGAGTTCAAACCCAAGACAGACCAAAAAAACCCGAACTGAAGCTGAAACTTTCGAATGGAAAAACAGGTTTCAGATTTTCCTGCATGTTTCTGGAAAAAGCACCTCCTTCTCCTATGTTCTTCAATATTCATCAAAAAATCTTGAAGTCAAAACCCAAATAACTCTTAACAAAAAGGCAAAATTCTACAGTGAAACCAAGGGTGGGAGGGAATATTTTACAAACAGCTCTGTTCAAAACAGTGTTTTTTTAGCTACTTGATCACAAAAAGGATGTGAAAAAAAATTAAGTGCTGTAGATATTTTTTATGATCACAGAACTCAGGAAGAGCTGATTAAGTCCTTCTGAAATGCAGAAAACATCTGAGAAATGTCAAGCCAATAAAGGTATTTCTGGCGTGACTGTTTTAAGCAGCTGACAACAAAGGTTTAGCACAGAAACGCTGTCTCAGTGGTGTGATGTATCACCACATTGACAAGGCAGGGGAGATAGTAAAAGACATTAACTAGCTAGCTGATTTTTCCATGACTGGCAGTTGTTTGGACATGTGTGTTTCCCTACCTGAGATGTTAGAAAGAGAAGTAACTGAACTACCTAGAATCAGTGAATTTTTAATTTGGGGGGTAGGAGAAAAAAACTATCACGTCACCCAATGGAGGAGAAAACAGTTCTCTCCTTTCTCCTGCTACAAATCTTCATGTGTACACAAGCAATCCGACGCAAGCCAACAAGATTTCTTGTTTGTACAAGAGCTGTGCTCAGCAAACATCGTGCTCGAGGCTTGCCTGGAGAGAGCAGGCGCATCTGCAGCAGACTCCGCGCGTCTGCTTGCTCTCGGCCAGCTCAAAAGCTGACCTTGAACGGCAAAGCACTCTCCTGAAATGGCTCCATGAGAACAGGACATCTTGCTGAAAGCTGCATCTTAGCTTGCAGTCCGGAGGGCTGACAAGTGCAGCAGAATTCGTTGGGTGTTTTTGAAAGAAGAAAAAGTTTTTCCATCCAAAAATGCTAACTCTTTGAAATTTTTTTTTTTTTGCTCCTTCATACGCATCATTTGAAGTAACCACTCCTCATAGTCAGACTGGCATTTCTGGATGCAAAAAGAGAACATCTGAACTAGCGTGGTGGTGGGAGGCTTTGCTTTCCCCTGGGCACACACAGGCTCTGCCTTTGGGGTACTTCTGATGTGCCTGGAATATTGTCCAGCATTGAGACGCGTCGTTACGAGGTCGGTGTGCCAGGAGACTTCACGGCCCTCGTATCGGGGGGGCTGAATGCGAGCTGCCCCGTGAGCATCATCACGGGGCTGTCCCGTCGGCTGAGCTGCACCTGCGAGGTTCTTGGGCGAGTGCCGATGCCCATGGGCCCAGAGCTCGCAAAGGAGCCGTCGGTTTGCAGTCCCTGGGAATGCCTGAACTCTGCTAACACGGGTGTGCAGTTAGCAGCTCAGTGAAAGCAGAGTTTGAATGCACACTTCGTGCAGCGCAAGTGGGAAGTGCTAATTAGCTGTTTCTCAGTAGGGCATGGAGGGAGGGGATGCTCTGTTTCTACTTATCATTGTTTTCTTCCTTTATTTTAATTTTTAAAAATTCTTAAAAGTTGTGGTCACATCACATCTCCAGGTGATTTCTGCAATGACTTTTTGTCCTTGCTCCACTGCTGTCCCTTAGTTTATCATCATGATTTACATACTTTAAAGGCACATCTTATGCTAAAATAGACGGTTACCTTTGATTAGGTGACTTTGAAAGTGACTTTTTTTGCCTTCTGGATAAAGTGTTTCTCCATGCCCTCAAAGCCCAGCCCAGTGATGCTACAGTGCTGGGATGGAGAGGGATCCATACATAGTATTTACATATCATAGGCTTTTTGAATCAGTGCAAAGCTGGATACCTCTTCCCAAGGGAATTGCTTTTCCCTCTTGGACCACGCTATGTTTGATTGCACCTTCTGGTTTTCCAGACCAGCCCCTCAAAGTGTTCAGTGCTTTGCTTCCCGCACCGAGAGAGGAGGGTGAGGTTAAACTTCTGGACAGCATCAGGCTTTGGAATAACAAACCACCAGCATTTGCTGTACTCAGGATAGCAAAGATGAGGTTTCGAGAGCTCAGCCACTGGAGCCCACTTACTTTTCAACATTTTGCATCTCAGGACTGAAATACAGATCTTGTCTTCTGAGTTTCAGTAACGGCCCCTCGGGAGCAGAACAGCAGCTTTGGCAGAGATGTATTTTCCACCTGCTTACTGCTTCGAGCAAAATGCTGCAAACAGCCAAGGCTGTCTGGCATGCACAGCACCTGGGGATGTCTGCAGGACACACTGACTTGGCCCAAAGCGTTAGCTCGGAGCGTGACCAGTTGTGTTTACACATGGGATCCCTGCGTGGTCTTTCTATGCTCTTTTGCACAGATGCTGGCACAGAAACTGCTCTCTTCTATGCTACTAAAAAAGCAAGGTCAGTCTCTTCAAATGGCCCTGCTGACATTGTGATCTGCAGGTTCACATTCCCTGGGGATCATTTTTACTTGTTTGCCAATTGGCTGTTGCTGAATCCAGATGTTCAGCAATCCTGCAAATTCATCAGCCCATTAACTGTAATAAATTCTGACCCAGTAATTTCTTCTACAGCCTTATTTCTTTGACCCAAGATCAGAAACAGGCATTTGAAAGCCACCCTGGTCCTTATCGTGGCTCTGGAGGATGAATACCCTTCCTGTGGCTGTGGTGCAGATAATGGAGCATCCCTGTAGAGGAACACAAACGAGAGGTGCCAAAACTGATTATTTTAGTAAAAACATGGAGATGTGTGTTGTGCTGCCAGGTAGATCTGTCTTTGCCCATAAACATCCAGTGAGGAGGGCCAGGGGCTGGGGCTAGGCTTTTTCTCCTATGTGTTCTAGAGACTGGGCATAAGGAAGCAGGACATAGGAACAAACCAAGATTTGCTTAATAAATTGCATAGACAGAGCAAAAAATGTGAGGTTTGTGGTGTGTTGCTCCATGGGGAAACCCACAGAGGAGGCTGGAGATGGCCCTGCTAAGCCTAGCTCAACCAAGATAGTTTTGTGATATTGGGAAGTCAGGGGCAAGATGAAGGATGAAGAGCATGAACATCGGTTGATCATAACAGTCATTAAAACCATAGAAAATCTTGGCTGGGAGGGAACTCAGGTGGCTTTTGCTTTGCCAAAGCAAGGAGCATCCAGATTGCTCCATCCTGAGAGACACTTGTCTAATCCATTCTGCACAGCTCCAGTAATGGCACTGCTGCACCTTTGCCAGGCAATTTATTTCAGTCTTTAATTGGCCTGATCGCAGAAAGGTTTTCCCCAATGTCTAACCAAAATCTCCCTTGTTAGAAATTAAGCCAACTGTTCCTTGTCCTACCTCAAAGCTCATTTATACAGGATGGGCCACAGGGGCTGCATAATATATTGCTTCATCAACGCGAGCCCGGGAAGAGGAGCTCCTTGTGCAATACCTTTTCCTACAGCTCTGTGCTCATATAGTACTGAACACAACAGGGACTTAATCCTAGTTGATCCTTAGGCATTCTTGTAATAAACATGATTAATAACAAGATAACAAATTCCTTTTGTTGCTTTCCTTTGGCAAAAATAAGTCAAAGCACAGGAATGAAAAGATTTTGCAGCTCAGAGAGAATCAGAGTACAGATTGTGGCTAGTACGCGGACAGGCAGCCACAAGCTGACAATATGCAGCAGCAGATTTTTGGGCTCAGAAACGATGAAATGTCCCTTTTTCTATCAGGAAGAACCATAGAAAATATCCTCAAGCAGAGGTTGCCCTCAGGCTTGAAAAGAGAAGGATTGGTTTCTGCTTTCTTAGGAGTTGAAAAGCTGAAATCTCAAATTCATGGTTGACGTATTGTTCTCCCTTTCTTCATATTTCTCATTTGCTTGCAAAGTTTTGGAACACAAAGGGAAATCCATGAATATAAACATCTCCAAAATCCCACAAAACTTCCAGAAAATAAACACAACTGAGCTCTCTTCCAGCTCTCTGGGATCTTTGTTAGCTCCTAAATGCAGTTTTGTCATTCCCATTCTCTGAGCACAGTGCATCTATTTACTGCTCCTTTCTGGCCGTCCTGTATCATCTCCCACATGCGCTAATGCATTTTGTTACTTCTGAAAAGAAGGAAATCAAATATTTGCCTGACGTAAATCACGATAAAGGAGGGATTTACAAAAAGCATTTCCTTCTGGAAATCATGAGCTGGGTGTTCCAGAACGGAGCGAGCAGTTCCTGCAAACAGCTGTGTAATTTCAGTCACGGAAATAACCTGTAATTCAGATAACCCGTCTGTTCAGGAAGGGCTGTAAAGCATCTAAGAGCGTCCTCTGTTACAGCCCAGACACTTCCGTCACTGGACCCGAGACACAGCTAATTCCCGTTAATTTTTCTTCTTTCCACGTAACTAAATCCAGTTTTGCTAGTGGCTGGGGGAAGCCTTTGAGGCCACGGGTGGAGAGGATCTTGTCCTCGCTGGAGACTGTGGTGTCTCCAGGACAAGCATCCAGGAGCTGTTCTTTTTACAGAAAGCCCCAATAATAAAAATGATGGAGAATGAGACGTGTGATGGATGTGACACACTGGGAGCAAAAGCCTGGTCCTGGAGCAGTCAGAAGCAGGAGTTTTCCTGTGATTTTAACTTCCATGAACTTCTCAGAATGTTAGTGATCCCTTCTTGGTTGAGCCAGAGCCTGGCTAATCTTTCAGCATAAGCTTATTGCATTTTGATTCGAAAACAGAATCCTCCAGAAGGCAAAGAACTGAAGGGAAGAAGTTCTCCCTGGGCAGAAATCTGCAGCGGCAGGTTTTTACGCTCGTCAGAAGTGAATCACTGCCTGCTCCGCGTGTGCGGAGCTTTGGTGGCGTGGCCGGGGCTGACAGCTGGTTCCTGTCCCCATCTGTAGTGCTGCTGGTGGATGACACGATGCACGCTGTGTCCGAAGGGCTTGCCAAGTTCGGGATGGGTTTATCTTAAGAAAAGCAGACAGTCATGACAAGGTTTGGGTCATTCCTCCGACTCTGAAGGTGTTTCCTAGCTGTTTAATTATTCAGGAACAATTTTTGCCATGACCAGGGCTCAGATTCGCTGCCTGCTGTTCCTGCCCCATCTGCTCCCCAGGGTCTCTGCTGACCCTTTGGATTTGTGGGGTACAGGCCAATCTCCCTAGCTCCCAGGGGGGGGTTAATCACTCATTTTCTTCCAGTTTTCCTCCTTGCTCAATGTTTTCTCTCTTTTTTTCATATGTTTGGGAGCAGCAGATAGAGATGGATGCTGAGGCTGTTAAAATTAGGGACAGGGCAATAGCTGAGGGACACACAGTGCCGCTGACTAAAGCCAGCTCCAGAAGATGAAATAAAGACGTCTTGGTGACTAGTAACAGCACTGGCTCTGGATGGCGAGTGCAGGGAAAGAAGGTGGGGGGCTCCTTGGAAGGGCAGCAAAGTCAAGGAGGTGCAAGGGGGCAGGTACTCGTGTGGGGCAGAGTTCTGGGTATCGCCTGTGCTCTCTGGTGTGCCGTCCTCACGTACCCGCTTGCTCAAGGGTGCGAGGTTGCACCTCCCGCGCCGAGCATGACCGCCGTCTCCCTGAGCCGTGAGCCCCAAAGCCGTGGCAGTTCAGCTGCTTTTGGCACAGCTCATCGTGGTGCGGGAGCACCCTTCCTCCGTGCAGCTGCGGCACAAACCAGCTCCAAAGCCAAAACTCACGCCGCTGCGGTACGGCACGGCCAAGCCTGGCCGGGCAGAGCCGCGGTGGATAAGCAAAAGGCAGTGCATGGGGAGGACTGAGCAACGCTCAGGTCTGAGCGACGCCGGCTCATCTGCGGCCGGCTTGGGAGAGGAGGCTGCACGGCTCTGCTCCAAGGGCTGCTGGCCCAGGGTGCTGGGACCCAGCCCTGGTCCGGTTCCCGGCAGAGGGTGGCACAGCTCCGTGCTGAGCAGCCGGAGGCTGCGAAACCATCCTGCTTCCCTGCAGCCGCAGGAGCAGAAACCCTGCAGCCTGGAGACTCATCTGCTCGGTGCCGACCTGTTTGCCCTAGGCTAGGACAGCCCAAAGCGTTGCTGGCTTCGTGGTCTTTGAGCCAGCCTGGTCATGCAGGAAGGTAGAGGAGCTGAAATGTGAACCTCGCTAGAGGGTAGAAACCGAGGAGCAGAACGTTCACACTGCTGCAGCCGCAGAGATGCTCAGGCAGCCCTCTCCCGCTGAACTCCATGGCAATTAAATAACTAAACATCTCTAATGGCTCTGGCTTAGCCCCCCAGAGGTGTTCTTGAAGCCTTGACCATGCAGACAACGGCCTCTCCCAAAGCCTGCTGGAGAAGGGCAGTGTTACAAAGGGAGGGACGAAATCATCCTCCTGGCTTTGGGGAAGTTCAGCACTTTGAAATTCAGTTTCCTTTCACACCAGAATGAAAGGAGAAATTCAGACATATTTCACCAAGCGGAGATTGCATTTTGGAAGCGTCAGAACCCCCTTCTGGAAATGTTTCATTCTGTAATATTGAAGCAGGATGATTTGAAAAAGCAAATGTAATATATAAATATTAAACACCTATAAAATATTTACCACATTCTGTATTATTTAAATTCTTATTACACCTCACTGTGTTATTAAAATAATTAAAATAATAGCATAAAACTAGAGTTAAGGAAGAAGCTGGAAATTAAGTGCCCATTTTGATTACAGATTATTTCCATTTCCAAGGGTGACTTATTCTCATTTAGATCCTCCCATTTTGGAAAAGTTTTTGGGTATTTTTTTCTGAAACACTATTTCATGACACGTCCTTCCCAGGTTGTAGCGATAGGTACAGTTCTTCTCTGTGCTCCCAGCAGGAGGTCTCAGAAATACTCACCTAGGATGGGAGGATTGTTTTTATAATTTTAGATATGAAATGATAAAGGAAAGGAGGAGAAGAGTGGAGAAGCTTTAGTCTCTCCTAACTTCAACAACTACCTTTAGTCTTCCTTGTCTGGAGGCTTTCCATGAAGACTCCATCACCTGTCTTTCTTGAGGAATCGTAGAATCCTAGGTTGGAAAAGACCTCTAAGATCATCAAGTCCAACCATCAACCCAACACCACCATGCCTGCTAAACCATGTCCCAAAGTGCCACATCTACATGTTTTTTGAACCCCTCCAGGGATGGGGACTCCACCACTGCCTTGGGCAGCCTGTTCCAATGTCTGACCACTAAGGAGGAGACCTTCCCCACCTGAAAACCAGGAGACCAGGAACCACTGTTTAAGGGAGTGCACAAAAACACAATAGAAGGGCAAATGTTGCAAACTCTGCCCTATAAAGGTTGCAGGCTGAGGGGTTCAAAGCTGCTGATTTTGGAAAGACAGTCCTGGGGCTGGTCACCTCAACGCCTGGAGAAACCTTCCAGATGGGTGGAGTAATCCACACAGGACCTGTCTCCGAGCAGGACAGCCCAGAGTTACTCAGTGCCCAGCCAGCAAAGCCCATAAATGTGCAGCCAGGGATTAAATAGCTATTTTTCCAATTTACACACAAAGTCTATAACAGAAAATGAACCTGGTTTTCCTGACTTAGCTGCCAGGTCTCACGTTAACGATGCCGAAACAAAGTTTGCGCGGTACTTTCCAGATTCACTGGGCAGTTTTGCTGAACAGAGGTAGCATCGCTCAAGTTTAAAGCCTAAAATGATATTTAAGATTCTAAATCAGTAACACTGCTTCTGCTCAGCCTGAGAAAGGCATTTACATCCTTTAAAAACAAGTGTTTGGATTGTGTTTTATGTAGAGTACACATAACCAATTGAAATGTAATAGCCTCTGCGTTACTGAGCTCATTTTTGCATTGCTGTGGCTTATGTCTTTACGTCTCTAGGACATTAAATCATCCCTAGGGTCTCGTGTTTTCTTACATCCTCCAGCACTGTTTCTTTTATGGTAGACTAAGTCTCTGTATGGGAGATTAAGTTTTACTGTGTGATGCCTCAATCCAGTTTTTGTTACCACTGCTTGTTCTGCAGACTTCCACTTGCTCGTGGTGTGAACGTCGGCTTGCGGGAAGCGCTGACATTGCTCCACTCGTCACGCACGGCTGCTGTCTTCCTAAATAGGGGGTTTAGCTACAAATGACCAGAGGTGTCTGGCAGCACCTGGGCATGAAGCAGGACATGGGGAGAAAAGGGGAAGATATGGCAGTATTTAGGACTTTTTTTAATCTATGTTTAGCATTTCTTTAATCATTTGAACACCAGGGCTGCTACATCTGGACTGTAACACACTTTCTGCACACCAACTGGAAATGAAGGCTGTGACCACCAGGAATTTTTCAGTGAATTTTCTGTTGTTGCTTTTGTCAACACCAAAAAATGCCAATTTGTGACAACCAGAAGAGGCAGATTTGAAACCTTGCTTGACTTGAAATTAGTTTTGAGAAAAATGCTGCCATAGTCCAGACAATTCAGTTTTTAAATAAGGAGTCTCTGGACATTGAATCAGGGGCTTTCTGGTCAAAAAGTTTAGTTTATTTAGACTGGGAAAAAGAACATAAGAAGCTGAAACCAAAACAAACCACAGCATTATGATTGATTCTTGCTGGTATCCCTGCCCCTGCACCACAGGAAGAGGAATTGCATTGGTTTTATTTAATTCACCATCATTTTTGCCACAGCATAAGACAGAAAAATGTTTCACTGTTCCAGAGATTTTCCTGGGACAAAGCTCATTTTCTGCTATGGCTGAAGTTAATAGCACTGCCCTTCCCCAGGACCCCGAGTGACTACGTGAAGGATCAGGAGGTGCTCAGGCACCGTAGGAATGGGGCCAGTCAAGCAGTTCAGATCGTTGTGACCTCTTGTGACTGTTGTTGTTACGTGTATAGGTGTGAGGGGACATCACCGCACTCCTCTACAGCAAGGATGTTGCTTGTTGATCCATTCTCTTTTTATATCTGTTTGCCTTATTGCCTTTAGCTCTCCAACTGCCCTGCCAACGAGCTCCTCATTATACAAGTCCCCAAACATATCCCTTAGAAAACAAAACCAAAGAAGAAAACATGTTTAGCTCTAATGATGCACACGCTCGCTTTGTGTTTGGGTCTGTTGCCATTTAATGAGCGAAGGAGCTGCAGCCCGGCTGGGAGGATGAGCAGGGCACGAGGCTGCTCCAGCACGCCTGCTCTCAAGGGAGGGTTGAGGTACCAGTGACCTGAAAGGAAACGTACTGCCGCCAGATTGAGAGTCAAGCTTGACATTTAACTAGGAAATATCAGGAGATTATTGTGGACACGTGGGAGGTGGTGGAAACTTGGTTAAGCTGGGCCTGGAGAGGGTAAATGGGGAGCAGGTTTCCTGCAGCAGACAGGGTGCAGTTAGCGGGTGAATTACGCTGTTGCAAAAGGCCTGCAGCACGAGGAACTGCAAGTCCAGCTATTCAGGCTGCTGTAAACCAGACCAGCTAATGAATCTCTCCATAAATCTTTAATTTTGAAGCCATGAGGAAGAGCTGTTGGGCAGCAGTCCTTTCTCTGGCACCTGCCTGGTACGGGAGGATGGACGCTGCCGCGTCTCCCAGGGTGCGTCAAGAGGAAGAGGTGCTGCCTGGAGATGGTGTCCGTTCCTTCCAGAGCTGCTTATTAGTTGACTCTCTGCCTCACCATTTCTAGATGCCCTTCCTCCTCCCAGACACCCTCAGGATCTGGAGCATTCAACAAATCAATCTTCCCTTCTGCGTATTCGCAGCCTTCAAACACCCAGGTTTCTCTTTTCTCACCTTTCCAAACTACTTGCTGCTTAGCCACGCTACAGGTATTCCACTCCTTTAATCTTCCCTCCTAACTCAGTCCCACAAATGCTTTAATTATTTTTCCTTCTCATTTTTCTGATCTAACTCCAGCCTTTCTCAAAATGAAGTGCTTTGAGCTGCTTGTAAAAGCCCAGTTTAGTCTCATCCTAGCTGGCAATGGCACGGCTCGAATTAGAGCCAGTCAAAAGCTCTGCAGTGAAACCAAGTCTCCTCATAAAAAACACCATTTCATGCAGCACCAATTATCTCATTTAACACTTCTGAGCTTCAAATTTGTTTGGCCAAGCCCGAAGCCAGGTTCTGTGATATTTCTAAGGGCCAGGAGTACAGGGACCTGTGGGCTGGTAGCCACGGGGCCAGGCAGGTCTGCATCAGGGCCGGGGATTTTGAGGGTGTGCAGCATCTTCCCCCCCAGCGTTTCAGTGCCATTCACAGCCTTTCCCATTTCTATCCTGGGGGAAGCTGACGGCGGTGGTAGTTTCACGGGAGCAGCTGCAAAACCGTGGGAGTTTCTACTCTGTGATAAATTTAAAAAAATACTATTGGTTCCAATTCAATTTGGACCAAAATCAAAAAGTGAAAGGGGAAAAAAAAGGAATTTCTTACAAATTTGCGTTTGGCCATCTCCAGCTAGTGTCTCTCTGCTCAAGGACGTGAGGAGTTTGTGAATGCTTGCTTTTCAACTTGCTGCTCTAGCACACTTCTTGAAGCCAAGAAAAAAGTCTGTATAAAAAGTATCTAAAAGAAACAATCTTTTTAAAATAAAGCACAGGCAGGGGGGACCTTGCATGGCTTGATGTAGTGTCCAAGTGGCGGTCTGTCTCCTAATAGAAGCCGCTCATATTAGAGCAGGTTGTCAAAGTCAGTGTATTTCAGGTGTGGACTGATCTGAGGGATACAGGGGAGGAATTTTAAGGATTTTTTGCTTTTCCGTTCATCCTTCACATTAATACTGTGCGGTCTGCTACACATCCCGGGTAACACGATGCAGTTACATTTGTAACCTCTCTGCTTTCTTCAGATCCCAGCTGCCTCCGTGCCCGCTTTTACGCCCTTAAATCTGTTCTGTATTTTGATGAAGACGTTTGAAGCTGTCCGTCTAGCCTGCCGAGATTTCTGAGGCAGGCTCTGTTGATCAGCAGTTCCCCACTGGTTTCACATGTCCCCCGCTGAGTGCATCCAGCAATTTCAGACGTGCTTGCTTTGAAGCGAACTCAGCATCACAAACACATTTCAAGCAAACAGCTTGGCGTGGTCCTTTCAAATCCGTACTTCAAACTTGACGAGCTCACTGGAGCATTTCAGCAGATTTTTTGGGGACCTAGGTCTGATTAACTCCTCTCCTAATCTCTCAAGCCATTATGTTCAATGAGAAGTGTAAACAGATTGGAACAGTAAAATCAAACAAACAGAAAAATGTTAGTGCATCAAATTCTTGGCTGCAGCCTAGCGAAGGAAAATAGATTGCGAAGGGGAAAAAGGAAGCGGGAGGAAGCAGGAAGGAGCTTGGCCATCACAAGCCTGTGACAAGGGGCAGGGCGAGAGGCAAGGGAGCACGGCGAGCCAGACAAACGCCCGCCGAGAGAGAAGGACGCAGGGAAGGATGCTCCTTGCCAACACGCCTGCTGCTCCCCGGGCTGGGGAGAGCTGTGTGAGTCCGAGGGCACCAAACCCTGAACGGAAATGTGTAATTTCACGAATCTGAGCATGCTTAGTGTGCTGCTGTGTTGCACAGGGGGTGGGCTTGGGCTGGTTCTTGTTTCTGTTTGGTGAACCCCATCTCTCGTGACACTGCAGCCGTTGCTCTGGTTGCCCGGGCACCCTGCGTACTCCCCGCACACCACGGAGCGCTCGGCCGCCTGCCAGCAAGGGCAGAGGCAAGAGCAGGCTGCGACCTTACCCAGTGATGACTTCCCCCAGGCGAGGCTGCCAACCCAACCAGAGAGCAAAGGATGTGAAAAGAAACGAAACGGCGATGTTCAGGTCCAGGGGAGGCAATGTGAAGCGTTTCAGGGGGAAATTTGTCATGTTTTCCTATTCTCTAAATAACAGTCTTGTTCTAATTGGTGGACGAGCTCTGCAAAGCCAGTATTTTCAGAGCCTATCCCAGAATTCCTTGTATTTTAATTTGTTCTGTTAAAAAAAAAAAAGAAAATATTGAAGAACAAACTCCACTACATTTTGGCCTCCTTTTTGTGTTTTCAGGTAAATGTTTCAATTTCCAAGGTATTTTTAAAACAAAAAATTGAATATTTGTTTCCCTGAGAATTGAAAATTTCGACATCATATTGCCAACCAATTTAATTTTGATTTTAAAAATGGGGAAAAGCACTGTTCTTTCAAAACAGAATTCAAACCACCGCCTCGAGGCAAAAGGGCGATGGCTGCATCGCCAGCCCCACGCAGTGAAGAGCAGGGAGCGTGGCCAGACCACAGCGTGGGACTTGCAGCCCAGCCGGTGAGATCCTGCTTACAGGAGGGGAAATCACTGTGAAGTGCCCCCTGTCATAAGAAAGAAAATTGCTCTTCTTCCCTCCTATTCTACAACTTTTTGGGAGGGCCAAAGGAAGCTAGTGTGTTCCCCAGCTCTGTGTCTCCGACAGACGCTAGTGCTTTCTCTCAAAGACTACTGCAGCGTAAACTATGCACCAGGGTGTATTTCAGCACACAAATGCTCCTGTGGCCTGCACAGGGAGTCATTCCTGCAGGGAAAATTGCATTTGTTGGTATTATTCTGGTCTGCTTCAGCAGCTCCTGGCGAGTTTTACTCCAATATTCTCCTTCTGTCACTGACCTTTGCTCTTCTGCATTTAGCTTATCCCACCTTGAGATCCCTGCTTAGCTGGGTTCTCAGTAACAGCTTGGGGCCTGTGTGCTTCCCTGGACAGGTCGGTGGCGAGACAAGGTGCCTCCCGGTCACAGTCCCTTCGCTGGACCACATGCAACCCCGTGCACTAAAGCAGGAGCTACTAGGGGTGACTCTTTGTGGCAGCATCCAAAGCCATCTCTCACTGCATAGGAAGAGCACCTTGAGGCCAGAAAAAAGACCCAGAACCATGCTGTTTGCTGGCAAGGAAGCAGCCTTTTAGGGCAGAGAAGATATCCTCAAGGCACATCTCAGCTGGTCTGGAAGCTCCAGGTCGTAGGGTCTCCCATCCCATGGGCAGGGTGAGGTCTCCCCCGGGAGCTGAGACAACCCCAGCGCATGGAGAGCCCTGTGCTGGGCATCCTGGGGAACCAGGAGGAGATCTGGTCCCTCTGCAGCCGGGGCTGCAGAGCTGGCACGGCGTGGAGCGGGGAGGAGCAAGCCGACAGACGGCAGAGGAGTGCATTAATTTCAAGCTCTGTTAAGAACAGTGAGGGAGAGAGAGGATCGATTTCTGACAAAGAAATAAAATCCAGCAGGAGAGACATCTTATTTCAAAGTTGCTCAGAGTGCTCTGGAAGGAGGCATCGGCGGGTTTACAACTGATCGAGAGGCTCTCGGTGGTGCTGGCGTGGGCCAAGGGGTGGGAGGCAATTTGGAGCAATTTTCTATAATAAAAATGAGAAGTGGAGTAGGAGTGGAGTGAGAGTGAACCAGCTGTGGGATCAGGCCGTGGTCTGGGAGGGATTCAGGTGGAGCCAGTGAGGTTAGACTCCAGGGAGACGAGAAGGCCGGTTGTTGCGGGATGCTTTCGCGGGAGAAGGGGAGATTCCGAGAGGGGAGCAGGGGCTGCACATGGAGCTGACCTGAGCTCAGAGCTCCCATCGTGAGGAAGCTTTTTCTTCAATATCAGAATGAAAATGAACAACAGAAACGTAAAATGGGTATTTGACTTAGGAAATATTACACTCCCCAAGAAATGCATCAACATGAATAAGCGCTTTGTGAAGCATGTTGAAATTTTATTTACATACCATTTTCCAGCAGAATGTAATGATTATGAAAGTTGCCCAGAAGGTTTATTCCTTGGGGAGAGAGGAGGAAAGCTGAAAGCGAGGATTCACCTCTGGAGCCTGCAAATGTTAGCTCCCGTGGCAGATGACTGATACAGCTTAGGCCATGCAGGTCACTGCAGAGATACCCGCGGGTGTTCAACAGCCTGCGAAGTCAGATAAGCGACAAATGGGGTGGACATCAGAAATGACGAAGGTCATCTCTGTGGCCATGCTGTGCAAATCTTCTTTTTCACAGCTTTTGATCTCGACTCAGAAATGTCTTTTTATCTATTTAATTTAAAAATGAATTGTTTTCTACCCATCTCTGAGAAACAAAACCTGTGACATAAAAGTAAACCACACGGGCCATTAATTTCAGCAGGACTTAGGCTGCTTTCACCGTCCATTCAGCAGAGAAAGCGCATTTAGAATGTGTTGAGTGGCAGGAGGAAGCAGGGCAGAATATTGTCTGCAGTGGCTCAGAAATACCTCCTCCATTTCAAACATGCCTTTTTATTTCTTTTCTTCATTTGTTTTTTTTTTGTGTGTGTGTGTGGTTTTATTTTTTTTTAACGCAAGAGAATCCTGCAGGCAACAGCCTCCATCACTGCCCAGGGCACGTTCATCTTGTGCACTGAATCAGCGACCACGAGGCAAAAATAGCATCTGATGATATAATTAATGCCTGTCTTGGGGAATAGGTCCAGAGGGCCTTGGACGAGGTCACGGGGCCCAGTGGCACTTCACTTGCTCGTTTGCTGCTCTCAGCCTGGGCTGTTTAATGCAGTATTCTGTGACGGGGGGCACACGGGCTGTCCCTGCTTACCCTCCCTGAAGTGGGGCTGTTTTGCTACAGGAAGAGAAGACTGAGGAGGGATTTCTAACGGTCCTTTAATATTAAAAAGGCTACTGCAGAGAGCAAAGGGATAAGCTTATCTCTGTAGCTGTGGTGGCTAGGGCAGAAAGTTCAGGGGCTTTGGCCTGAAGCTCAGCATTAGCAACAACGCTGGTTTTTATCAAGCAGCTAGCAATTTAGCCATTTGGGACATCTACCTAAAACTACCTTTTAAAACTGTGCTTTAAAGGTGGTGAATCCTTAGTGCTTTCTAAATACCCCTGTACATCGTTCTTCAGTTAGACTCTTCCAGAGCAGAGAAATCCAATATCAAACCAAGCCAGTTTTGTCAAGTTTCCTCTGTGAAGAAAACGTCCAGCGTGCTTTACATGACCCTGGGAGACTGCTGTGGTGTGACTTCACTGATGGAAGACAAAATTTAATTTCGGGCTGGCAGTGTAGCTTTTCTAAAGCTACCTGCAGGGTAAAATTTTCTGCTGCCAATCTCCACACAGAGTTTTGCAGATGTCCCAGGTTAGGCAATGTAGTTTAATGTTGAAAATGAGATAGCTTGATCCTCTGACTGTCTCACTCAGCTTTTTGGAGGATTCTCCTGAAGACTTTTCATTGCTGGCTGTAAACACTCCCCAGGTTAGAAAAGCTCACCCGCTCCCATGTCGTCTCTTTCAAAGCTGGCACCAAGAGCCAAATCAGCAGATGAGCGGAGAAGTTCTATGGGTAGAGGATAAACAAGCAGTTGGTAATTCTGGTACCTTCAACAACTTTTAGGGAATCTCTTGTGATACAGCTGGTCTCTTTCCTCAATGCATCACAACCCAGCATACAGACTCCTGCCCTTGTCCCTTGGCCTGGCACCTCAGTTACTTCTGCCTCTGCAGATGATGCCTTTTCCATTTTCATTTCTTAGGTTTCCAGGATGTCTCATTTTTTCACTAATTAAAATGATGCCGTAAGATTGGTTCACCTGGAAGCCCCTGACATGAACTCTTAGCTCAACTTCCAGTTTAACAGAGCATCTTGTTCATGCAGTAAAATATAAGCAGTCTGCTCCTCGTAGGAGCATCTCTCCTATGAGGAAAGACTGAGGGATCTTGGCTTGTTTAGCCTGGAGAAAAGAAGGCTGAGAGGGGACCTTATAAATGCCTACAAATATCTTAAGGTGTCAAGAGGACAGGGCCAGACTCTTCTCAGTGGTGCCCAGCTACAGGACAAGGGGCAACGGGCACAAACTGAAGCACAGGAAGTTCCGTCTGAACCCGAGGAAGAACTTCTTCCCTCTGAGGGTGACGGAGCCCTGGCACAGGCTGCCCAGGGAGGTTGTGGAGTCTCCTTCTCTGGAGATATTCCAGACCCGCCTGGACAAGGTCCTGTGCAGCCTGCTCTGGGTGACCCTGCTTTGGCAGGGGGGTTGGACTGGGTGACCCACAGAGGTCCCTTCTAACCCCTACCATTCTGGGATTCTGGGCTCTTGTCATCAGCAGCTGAGCAGCAGTCATTGATCAGGCAGGGTTGCACTTCTCCCATCAGTCACCCGCATCAGAGTTAAGACGCACCCAGTGTGGGGAGGGTAAAGACTGCACTGATTTTGTTCCAGTGGCGTGGCAGAAGCAGCCCAGGTTTCTAGAGGAAGTTAGGGAGAGGATGAAGCAGAGCTCTCCGAGATGCTCCATCTGTTTGCTCCCCTTGGCCAGTTGACCGTTGCTGAAGGGCCAGGTCATGATCATCCTGGGTTTGCTCTCTAAATTTTTCAGCCTGTACTGGAGGGATTTCTTGCTCAGCAGACCATCAGTCTTGGTGAGATTTGGGCAGCCAAGGGCCAGAGCTCCAGAAAGCATGTCCATCCTTTTACCAGTACTTGTCTTTCTGCTGCTGACTGCTTTTCCAACACATGTCCTCTCTCAAACACCAGCAAGGTCTGGATAAAGAATGAACTTATTCCACTGTGCTGTCAATAAATGTTGCCCACAAAACCATGTGGGTTAGTGACTTCCTCAAACCAGTTAAGACAGAACCTCTGCTTATTTTTTATATCTAAAGAAGCATTGCAATAAATTTCTTAACCTTCTTTCAAGAGAACTGTAATTGCTGCTGTGGCAACATAACAAGAGATGCTATTTTCCACGTGATGCTTCATTAACTTGACCCTAATTGGCCAAGTAAACAAAACCAAATTGGTGCTCAATCTTGACTTGGGCTGTGTCTCTTGAAGGAATCTGGATAAGATAGGCAGAGAAGGACTCGGTGCTGGAGACAGAGGTTGCACAATAAGCAAGAAAACCTTCAGGTCAAAAATAATCCTGACCTACTAAGAATAATTAATGATATGCGTTCATGTCATGACCAGAAATGTTAAGCAAACAGTTGCTTAAATTATAGAAGTGCGTTTTTTCCCCCGTTCTTCTATTAATGATGATTGGGACTGAATTAAATGGCGTGGCTGCTCATTTTTCACCCTCCGTGCTCTCAGACATCTCTGAGAATAGAGCGGCAGACGGAGGGAAGATGGCCATAATATGCACACATGCAAGTTGCTGAAACCTCCAGTGTGCTGAAAATCCACAAGAGCCTGGGAAAGGGTGAAAGCAACAGCACCATCCTGTACTCAGTCTTGAACTAAGTGCTGTGGCTTCTGGCCAAAGCCGAAGAATGTTTTTCCAAGTGGTTGGTTGCAAGATCCCTGGCACAGTCCCTTCATCCATAAGGTGGTCCACAGGTGGTTACAGAGAAAAAAGGGAGTGGCAAATTAAAGTGGTCGTAATTTGTCTATTGAACATCAGGTTTAATTCCCCACCTCCCCAAAGGGTTGGATTCATCTCACATCAAAGTCCCTCCATTACAGACATAGGCGGCTATCTCAGCCGGTCACCCTCAGCCACGTTTATAGCCAGTGGAGTTTAGAGTCTGGCCAACTGGAGGCATCTACTTCAGGCTGCGATGAATTGCACCAGACCCCATTAACAGTACTGGCTTGGAATTGCTTTGTGCTGACCTTAAAAGAAGCCTTGCTCAGGGAGGGCATCTCTCCTCTAAACACCGTCCCAGTTCCACCCAAAGCATCCGCTTCCTCTTGGATTGCCCAATTTGGAGGACAAAATGCCCGAGAAAAGAATTATTCCGGTTTGGGTGTCGTGTCTCGATGTAGCTGCAGGTTGAATGCCTCGGGCATCCTGACTTGCAGGGTCTCTGCTCGCAGCCAGCCTGCATCCGCTGTGGGGGGAGTATCTGATAAAAATTATAGTTCTGTCCTTGGTGGTTTCCTCGTGCCTTTTTTCCCAAAATGTCCCAAGGCAATGACAAAAGCCCCATTGACTTCAGCAGGGGCAGGATCTTGCCCTTTAAGTCTGGAAAAGCTTTCTTGACAGCTGCTGATGTTTTCTGGGCAAGGGTTAAAGCTGTGTTCAGCTTTGGAGACAGGAAATAAAATGTTTACATCTTGGATCATTAGCTTTTTTCTGGCCGAGTACATAGCATGAAATTCAAGGGCAATATTTATCAGAGGACAAAAAAGGATTGTAGAGACTGAATTTTCCTCCTTTGTTCATTAAACCTCTACCAAGTCCCAGCTTCTGGAAGTCCCCAGTGAACCCCATCCTGCACAGACAAGTCAGGCACCAAAGGCTGCAGAGCTCTTACGATCCAGCTTCCCATCATATCTGCTCTGGAACTTCAGTCTTCGTCTGTAACTTAATTTTTTCATATTATTATTTTGGTTTCTAACATGACTTTGAATGAGCAGCAGCAGTAAAGCCAATAAAGTAAAACTGAACAGCACAGGGCTGCTTTCCTGCATGCCCCAATTACCCAGCACCGGAGTCCTGCTTCTTCTTCTGCTCCATCTTCCTCCGATCTGATTCTGTTGAAAGCTTCCACGCAGAACGGCAGGACTTTAGCAAAAGGAGAGGTGGGAAAACATCTAGTAGGAAATGCAGTATGAGTTTCGCTGAACAGGAGATGGTCTTGGGTTTGGTTCTGCAGGTGTTTGTAGCGGTAGGGTACCCCAGAAACAGCAGGTAACTGTCGCGCCAGCTTTTCTTTCCTATCTGTACTGAGAAGGGGCTGAAGCGAGCTCAAAACTAGGAACTGGGAGCACAGAGATACAACTCCAGGTGCCCAGGGAACATCATGGTCTAGCACATTGAGGATTAAGCTGAGCACCCGGAATTTTCTAGCTGCAGTTTTGCATTTGAGGGTCTAAATTTCCCTGAGCTCCTCCCTAGGCACCTGCACTCTTCAGTAACTCTGACTCTAAATGGTTTGTGCATCTGTGCCAGACTGGCAGGAACGACTCCCATGGGCTTCGTGGGTGTTGGATCAGGTCCTGCCTGCAAGACCGCACTGTAGTGAGGAAGTGCATAATGATTGGGAGAAAAACGATGTGTTTATGAGCATCATTTATTCCTTTAAAGATTGGCCACTGAAGCAGGGCGGATGGACTGGCCAGGCTTGCCCTGCTCAGTAAACTGCTTAATCTCTGCGCACTGTCAACAGCCGTCTGTGGCTTCCCATCAATTACCCATAAAAACCCATTCTGGAGTGGTGATGAAAGCTCTCCGTGTCCACAGCACTAATACCAGATCTGGGTTTTAATGGCCCTAAGCTGCTAAACGCATGATATATGGTTTGTTCTGAGGCATCTGCAAGTGAAGGGAAGGTGGGATGAGGGGAGGAGGAATGGAAGAGGGGGAGGAGATGGAGGGAGGTTTTATAATGCCCTCATTGCTGAGAAACTTTACAGGGAGAGTAAACAGTCATAAACAGCTTGGGAAGTGCCACAGTAAAAGGACTGCATATGCCTGTGTTTTTCCAAATACAACGAGGGGGGAAAAAAAAAGACAATCTCTGGGAGTTTATTTAGAAGGGCTTTGAAAGCCCCTGGTAAACCCGAGGCATCTGTGTTCGATCACTGGGATCTAAAATAAATATTTGATTGCTGTTTCATCCTCCTGCTGCAAGAAAAGGTGAAAAATATTTAGGATGACCTCCTTGGTCCAGCTGTATTGAGTCAATAGATTCAGAGTATATAAATTCAGAGTGGCGGAAAAATCTCTTTTGATGTAAAAGAGGCCTGTCACTGGGGAAAACACTAAATCCCAGAGATGAAATCTGTAAAAAAAAACCCCAAACAACCCCCCCAGCACAAACAAACAAGCAAACAAAAAATGCCAGCTCACCCCTGGAGTCCGAAACCAATGAATAATCGAAAACCTAAGCAAACCACTGCAAGCAGCGAGGAGACAGCCAGAATTAAACAGCAGCCGCCCAGCCCAGGCATCATCCTGAGACCTCATCTTGCTGGCTGCGCGGCTCCGTGGTGCAACGGGGAACCACTAGCTGGGAAATGCAGTGTAATTACTGGTAGATGCCACTCGTCTGCATTCCCCGTTTCTCTCCTTGCCAATAGCCCCTGGGGTAGGGTTTTTGTCTGTTTTTGATGAAAGCAAAATTAAAGTAATCATAACAAAAATGTATCTGATGCATCGCAGCGAGTGGAGAGGAGGAGGGAGGGGAGAAGAGCCCTGTGCTGGTGCTTGCAGAGCTGCGCTGGCTGCATGGCTCTCTGACAACACCTGGGCTGGTCTGTGCTAACAGAAAAGATAAGATATTAGGCAGAAATAGGGATATTCTTCTTCCGTGAAAAGGCAAAAACGCATCTGCAGTTTTACTGTAACACACAAGCATAAGCACTGAGTCTGAAAAAGCAGAGTTACTCCTGGTTTTTGCTGGCAGAAGCCAGAGGAGAGTCATGCGTGCAGGTTCATGGAGCTGGAGTCTCCTCTCTCTTGGGCTGCTTTGTTGTTCCTATGTCTGACAAGAAGAGGGAATCTGTCAGCCTTGGGCAAAAATCATGTTTTGGGGAAAGCTGATAAAACACTTTCAACTGCGTCCAAATGATCTTGCATGTTCTCCCTTATTAGACATTTCTTCCTGCTAAACAGAGCCTGCAGTTGCTTCTCGCCTTTGGGATTCAGCTTTTGAACAGCAAGAGCTTCTTGTTTGTTCTGCGAGGAGTGCTGGTCGCAGGCGCTTCCACCTCATAATTTATTAACGGAAAGTTGTTTTTAAATACCCTGCAGTTATTTTTTAACACCCCAGCCAGGTTTATGCTGTGGCCTGCCAGTGGCAGGAGTAGCTGAGGAGATGCACAGGTCTGCGCCTGGCTTCCCACCATGGGTGTCTGGGGAGGGGTTTGGAATCTCGGTGTAAGTGAAACTGGGCCCCTGCTTCCAGGCCTCTGCGTGGCAGGTTATGCTCATTGCTCGGTTTTAAGGCTGCTTTAGATGAGCTAAGAAACATTGTTAAGATTCTTCTCTTGCTGGAGACAGCCTCTCTGGGCTCATTAGCGCGTGGAAAGGTCCATGCAACCGCTTCAGTGGGTTGGGTTTGCGCCTGCTCCTGTCTCTGCTGTTCCTCACCTTCCACTTTAAGCGCAGAACAGCTGAGCAAAGCTTTGCATTACAATCTGTGGTGCCTGGAGACCCATTCAGGGTTCGGTAAGCATGAAACTGTACTTGGAGGTAGCACCTTCAGCTGGTCTCTCTCTGGGCTAGGAAAGACAAGTCTCGCCCTCCCTCTCTCCCGGTCTCTTGGTTGCTGCTCTGGCCTGGGCACTGCAGACTGGGACAGAGGGGAGTTGGGGCATGGACGGGTGTTACTGCTGCAGTAGTAGTGTGTACTGTTCCCTGGAGGTGTAGCTATGGTAGACAAGCACCCGTTTGAGTTGTTTAAGCAGTGTTTGCTGAGCCGCCACCCTACCTTTGATGCATCCAGGAAGCTGTAGGCGTTTTTTGCTGCAGATACCAGGGAAAAAAAGCTGACGTGTATAAGCAGGAGGACACAACTGCGTTTCTCCAACTCAAGACCAATCGTCATTGTGTATTACTTAGAGCAATTACTCTCTTGTGGCCTTACTGCTCCACGAGGCATTAGCATTACCAGAGCAGAAAGGTGAAGCTCTTGAACATCTTGGTATGTAGAACTGGTCTTTGAAGATTCATCTCATCTGATCTGGCATCCGGGTCATGGCATGGAGCAGGCACTTCTTGATTTGTTCGTCTTCAATGAGTTTCAGCCGTTGTAGTGGGAGTCAGAGGAGCTCAGCTGTAACATGCGGTGGGGAGAAATATGACTGCAGCTGGGAAAGGAGTGATTGAGTTGCTCTTCTGTAGCTGCCTGCCCACCAGCAGCCCCCTGTGCAAATGCCACATGGCACTTGCTTTCTCCTGCCAGGAGAGAAATGTTCTGCTGGAAACTCACACTGCTCTTTTGCATGAGCAGAGGTTTAATTTCAAGCCATTAATCCGTGTGATCTGCACTGAGGCTGCAGGCAATGTGTTCAAGCTGGATAAAATCCTCTTTCATGTGTCAGAGCTGGGCTGGGGGCGTGCTGCCAGCGCTATCAGATCTGTAACCTTCCCTTGACATCCTGCTCCTCCCTTTCCACCCCTGTGCCCAGCCCAGCCCTACCTCCTTCCACCCCGCTGCTTCAAGAGACAACACTCCATTTGCTCAGAAGAGCGGAGCAAACACAAGATGATTTTTTTTTCAGGCCCTGCAGAAAGAACATGTTCTCCTCTCTTGCCTCCAGCAGCCCCTGACAGAAGGCTTTGGGCCAGATCTTCAAAGTCGTTGTGGACCCAGAACATCTTTGAAAATCTGCTCTTTAAGGTTTGGGAAGGGAGATGTACCCCCCCAGAAGGAATGCAAAAGGCAAGAAGGAAGACCGCTTGCAGAAACCAGAGCAGGCGCAGATCTCACTCTCTCAATCCTTATTGCAGCTGAAGTGGTTGTGCAGTCACGCGCCTGGGCTTGGGCACACGCATGGAAGTGAAACCCTTTCCAGCCTCTGCCTCCTGCTTGTATTCACCTCTGCAGCCGGGTACCCCGGCCCCTTCCACTCGTGGGCCCTGATGCAGCTGCAGTTGGCCTCACCCGCCAGGAAAGAAACATTCTCCTGGAAACACGACCTGCCCTGTGTCAGCAGAGGTTGCATTTCAAGCCTTCTCACAGGCCCTGCGTGTTCCCAGGTCCCAAATGCACCATGAGCAGCCCTGGACGGGGCGAAGTCAGGCCCTGCCCTGCAGAGGTTGTTGTATCTAAGGGGTCAATGCAGAGAAACAGTGTTTCCGCTGGGCTGGGGAACCTCTGTGTGTTTGGGGGCTTGGAGTGCAACATTTACAGAGGCTTCTGAAACGATCTGTGAAACTACTTTAATTTTGCAACTGCAAGAGCCAAACCGCAAGTTTCTTTCACAGCAGCGTGCTATGAAGCCCTGCCCAGTCCAGGGGCCCTGGTGCCACCTTGATGTCACCTCGGTGTCACCTCTCTGCCCTGTGACTGCCCCAGCCCCAGTCCCTCCCTGTTTCACGGCACCCGAAGCGTTGCAGAGGTGACTGCTGGCGGGGGGAGATGCTTTTACTCAAGCTCCTGACTCTTGGTCCAAGACTTAGCCTGCAAGGCTGTCCTCTCTTTAACACAGCTAAATTGCTCTTTTCCTCTTTGATTTGCATAATGATGGCTTTGGGGTTTATTTTGTTTGTAAGGGAGCAGTAGTCTAACCTGCTTTCCACTTAGTGATAACTCCAGAGAAGTCATTAAAGTTGCAGTAACAGAAAAAGACTGGACTTAAAATTTTGCTAGTTACTGCATAAAAGCCTCCCTAGTACATTTTAATAGGGCTAAAAGACCTAATAAAAGAAAATAAGGCTGCAGAAGAGCGTTTCTGACCTTGAGATATTTGCAGTGCTCTTCTTCGGTCTGTCAGCTGTGTAAGTTTAGTGGAGGGTTGGCTGGGCCAGTCCATGGGTTTTTCCATGCTGATGAGGATTTATCTCTCACTTCAAGATTTAGCACTAAATCAGACTCTGGAAGGTGACAGTTTGAGCAAGGACTTATGCAATGCATCTGTTATCAGTCCCAGCTGCATTTCTAGGGAGTCTCTGATCCAGGGAAACCCCTGCATAACTAAAATAGTTTTGTGACTGCAGCCAGTATCGCTGTGGGAACCAGCCTTCCCCTCCCAGGTAAGGTGGGGGGACAGCAGGCAGGAGAGCTGCCCTCAGCCTGCCCTGCCCGACACCGTGGACGGGGCTGCAGGTGATTTATAGCCACCTTTGCAAGAGGTGAGCACTGCATGGGGCTGCGTGGCTGCTGCTGGAAGCTGCTCCTCGAGCTGGGCTGCTGATACCCCAGTGGGGTTATTCCCAGGGTCACTGTGGCTGTGCTGCCTTCGGGACCTGAGCAATATTTATCATTCATCAATCTAAAAGAGCCAACAGCTACACCAACAACTGGTGTTATCCCTTTGCCTACCGTGTAGGAAGAATAACAAGTCTCTTTAGACCAAAATCTTCAGTTAATAGGATGTATTTCTAGCTTGTTTCAGCTGCACAAGCAGCTGCCAGAGCCCACCAAATCATTTGTGGTTAGATACTTTGCTGTCAGCGGAGAGCACGTTGCTCTCTGTGGCTGTTTACACCTGCAGCTGCCCTGATTCAGGGAAAGGATTGATGTATTGAAGCTGACCGCTCTTTGCAGAGGGATCTTCTCATGCTGTTTGGAGCCTTCTGAATGTCAGTTTACAGCTGGTGCCGGAAAGCAGAGGGGACCAGTGTCACCTGAAGGATTTTCACAGGAAACATTGACCTTTCTTTTTTCTTTTTCCTTTCTTCTTTTTCCTTTGTTTCTTGCCCATTGAGACATTTTCAGTATTCACAGTCTAAAATGAAACACTTTCATTGATGGTTCTTGGCCTCGAGTTGTCAAAGACAGTAGGCTCCAAAGCCTGGCACGCCATCAATTCTTTCGTGAACTTGGATGCAGACTGGAGTCGGGTAACCTGCGTTGTAGCTGTCTGGCAGGAACCGCGCCAAGAGAGGCTGGAGACGGAATGAGGCTAAAGCGAAGGACACCCGTGTCTTCACTTGCAGGGAAGAAGCCGGCTGTCACTTGGCAGAAGGGACTTGTGAACGTTTAGGTTTGATCTAGCGGTGCAGCTCTCCTCTCATAAGGGTGGGCAGCGGACCCAAGTGCAACTGCCCTGGGCCGCTCCGCAGCGGTCCCTGCAAGGGCTGGAAAGGCAGCCCTCCGATCCGAGGAGTCCCCTTTAGCTGTCAGCCCTGAGGAGGGCTTGCTGTGAGACATGGTCCCGCAGGCTGGACAAACCAAACCACTAGGAACTAAAAATAAAAGCAAGTTGTTCTTTATTTGCAGCCGCAGTTTGGTTCACTCACTGCTGCAGTTAACGACAAGGCTAGATGATGGTCGTTGTATGCTTTATGATTGCCGATAATTCCTCTTTATACCACAGAAACCATGCGGCATGATGGATCATGAAATCATTTCTAATGTGCTTTATACACTAAAGGCAGGCTTTCAAAACCATCTTAATGACAGCTAGTCATATTCATTTTCCTCTGGCTGTTAGAGATTATTAGCTAATTAGTATCTCATTCTCATGCAGTACAGCCTCCTTTTTTGATTCCTGAGGTCTGGGGCCAAACCTGGAGATGTGATATCATCATATCATCTTTGAAAACATTGCTTCCTTTAGGGAAAGAACCTGGGGACCTAAGTCAGTCAGAGGAGGGATTTCTGATGCAGGCTTCCTCTGCGAGCGCCGTGCAGCCCCTCGGGTACGAGGCAGCCGTGCATCTCCCGCGGGAGGCACGCTCGCAGGGGGACCCGCAGGCTCTGGGGGCTGGAGGAGTGATTTTCTGCAACAAGCTGGACAAAACTCAGAGTTTCTGTCCTGCTGGAAACACAGAGATTTTAGGAGAAGCCTTCTGAATCCCACTAAAGGGAAACATTGAAGATTGTTTTTTTGAAGAAGAATAATCTGATGTTCTGTTGTGATTAAAATTAATGTAGGGTATGTCTGTGCCCATGAGCTCAGATTCGGCTTTGACCAATTCCAGACCCCTGGCTGGCTGGACGCCATCCTGAAACCCCCCATGAAGTAATGGACTGTGAGGTTAAACAGGGCCTACATGAGCCACTGTGGTGTAGCGTGGAGAGTTGCCTGGAGGTCCTGTTCCTTCTGATGAGCTGTGGTCTACAGGCTGCATGGGATTGTCCCTCATGGGACAGAAATCTTATCCCTGCACCTATTCCAGTTCTAGGATGTGTAAGTCAAAATAGCCCAGCAAGACGGCTGTCAGACTTTCTCCAGACAGCTTCTGGGGCAGCTGGAGTGGGTCTGTCTGTGTATGGCCATTTCAGGCATCGTCTGTGCAGCAGGTACCATTCCTGGTACAGTCCTGTTTGCACCAAGGTGATGAATAAGACAGCTGTGTCCACAGCATCAAAGCCTGTGGATTCCTTTCTCTTTCTGGATTCCTTTTCATATTCTCCCCCAAGAGGCTGAGATCGTCAGAAATGTGGAGATAACTGCAAAAAAATTCCATCCTCTCTCTAAAAAAATATGTAAAACACAATGGGATGATAGCTGATATCGGTCACGTGAGGCTGTATGAGGGACGCAAGGATGGAACAGAAATGTGTGCCAGCCACCGGCAACGTCGGGGCCTCTGTTTTGTCGGGAGCTGGCACCGCTGTAGACTTAGTGTGGCTGTGAAACCGTGTCCTGAAAGGGCACAGCATCTGTGGCAGTGGGAGAACAGCCAAAATGAAGACTTTCAGCCAAAATATGGTGGCAACATCTCACTAGCTTTTGTCACAACTGAATTTCGGGGTGGGGTGGAATTCATGCGGTGCCCCTGGGATGTTTGTACTGGGGAAGGGAGGAAGACAAGTCACTATCATCATTTTTATAGGATGTTTTTGAATTCTGCACAGGCAAAATCTAGTCTCTCCAGTCTAAGAAATAAGCGGTAGGACCCGCTATTCAAACTCAGCACCCCATCTCCTGCAGTGGCCATGAGCAGGATAAAGTCCTGTTCCCGGTTGTCCCCTCCCAGCCCCAAGCAATCAGTGGTTTAGGAGCTGTGAACAGCAAGTGCTACAATCCATCTTCCCGAGGGCTCTGGAGCTGCTGAAATTGCTGAAGGCTTCAAACCCAAATTCACAAACACTTTTAATGGACTCCAAAGTATATTTGTTCGAGGCAAGTATACTCCAAAGCAAATTTGCCCAACACTGAACTGGTGTTAGTGAAGCTGTCAGCAAGGCTGTTATCAATCACAGTGCCAGCAGCCCAGAAGAATTCTTAAGCACAAATCCACGTGTGCAGAAAAAGAAAAAAGAATATATTTAACATTTATATCTTCGCTTTATTACAGCAAATGCATTTTATGTCCAATAGATGAAATATATAGCGCCAGTCAAATTTCTTCTTTTGAGTAACATCCATTATGAACTCAGCCCCATTTTTGTTTAGTAAATCATTTGCAAGCCAATCCTGACGGCATGGTATATGATTCATAAATCTTAGCCGAATAGCTTCTTTCCAGATAGTAGGCTGTTGCAAGAAACTTCATCTTCATACTTACAGATTGGTAGACTCAACAGAGGAAAAAATTCTCCAGCTTGAGTTACATGGGAGGCTGTACTGAAGATCTAGTGGTAACTGTGTTAGCTTTTCAGTATGTGACTCTGGAAATATATGCTGGTCCACAGCATTGGTCCTCTGAAATCTGTTCTATCTCAATTTTTCTCATCAGTGATTGTTTGATATCTTAGTGAATTGGTCCTAAAGATGGATTCTCCCATGCATGAAGACGTCAGATGGGTAAAGACACCAGATGCGGAACAGTGTGGTGGGTTGGTTTATATCCAGTGTGACCACTGACACAGGTTATCATGAGACAGTGGTGAAAATAGTTGGGAAATGCAAAAACTTCACAAATTTTAGTCCAAATGAAATTGGCCTGGATGAAAAAGTTAATTTCCATAGCTTTTGCAAGAAAAAAACAGTCAGGAGGTTTGGAAACCACCAGCTCTTTAGTTTGATTTCTTGCCAGAGTGTCAGGAAGAGTGACACCATTTATAGAAGAAATTTGAAAAAAGTTTTGTCTTTCATTTTTTGAGGACTTGTGATCTGAGTGTTGTTCTCTGAAAAAAAAAAGAACTGGAGAAGAGAGACAGATCAAAGGCGAGTGACTGCAATGGGTGGAAGTCAGCTCACGGCAAATATCTTAGCGGGGTTTCCCATCACATCTCATACGTATGAGAGAGAGGGGACAGCCCTGCTTCACAGGACGCTGTCCCAGCCCTCGACTCGTGTAGATTTGAGTTTGGAGATGAGCAAAGAACTTGGGCAAAGGACTCGGCCGGCAGGGTTGCAGTGAGTCCCATAATTCTGTGAGGAAGGAGCATCCCAGGGGCAGGTCTCGCTCTTTCTCTTCACAGATCTGAACTACCTGACCCCCTCCCACAACCCTAAACGAAGGGAAAGGGAACATTAGGTACAGATAATTGAAAGGAGGTTCAATGCTGTGGCAAAGATCGAATGCGAGGTGGCCCGTGTGATGTGATCTGAGCGTGAGTTGACTGTGCAGGCAACTGTGTAGGCAAAATGCATGAGAAAGGGACCTGGGATGTGTTTTTTCAGATGAAATTATAAAAGGACCATCTGGCTTAGGAGATGGGGAACAAGCAGAGGTGAGGGAATAGCCGATTTTTTGGTTCGCTGGCTCTTCTGGATGGGGAAGAAAAAGTCATTTCAGGTTGAATGAAGTGTTGCATTTCTCCTGAAATGAAACAGTTCATTGGAGTTGCCAAGGGATATTTTGTGTTTCAAGATAAATAAAACAGGTGATTTTGAACCCAAATTTCTTTTTGTCACATCCTGAAGTTGAAAAGGGACTCGAGGTTAGTGAGAACGACCAGGCAGCTCCTGGATGTGTGGCAATCCCTTACAAAGGGCATTCCTAACCCCAGGTCCCAGCTGTCCAACCTCACCAACAGCCTGGCAGTTACACTCTCGTTAGGGATGAGGGAGCTGCCCTGGGAGTGAGGAAGGCTGATCTCCAAGTCTCCAAGTGCCCTGACCAATGGGACATAGTGCAAATGCTTCCCAGCATGACAAATCAGAGCCTCACGTGAACATCTGGAACTGGTCACAGACCCAGCACTGAAGCTTCAGAGACACAAACATACCTTGTAACTATTATATGTGTTCCCACGTAGTTAAATCTGGGCAATGTTAATTTGCACTGAGTGGATATTGTGGAATATAAATGTGATTTCCAGCTCTTGAGCTGCCTCAGCTTCCCCCTAGCAGTGGTTCAAGCTGAGCTCAGCTACTGCAGAGGTCATCAAAGGAATGGGGACCTCTGATCGCTTCAATTACCTCTGCCGCATTACAAGCAGCATCTCTCTCCTGCATGCTAGCTACAAAGACTGTTTATTAAAAAATGTTGTGACCGGTTTACTGAGCTTTTAATTAAGCTGTCGTGTTGAAACAGAACTGTCTCTTGAGAGGTGAACACACATTTTATGGTCATTTAATTTTTGCTTAGGATTTTAAAATTTACTTCTGGCATGTTTAGAATTATTAAGATCCAGGGATTCTTGCCCATTCGTGGCAATTACAAGGCCTAAATCATTAAGCTTAATGAGTGTGGGAAGAAAATTGCAAAGTTGGATTTTTCTGCAGAATTTGGTTTTGCTTCTACATATCTTTTTGTACAAATAAGCTCAGGGTGAGGTCAGAGTTGACAGTCATCTGTGGGACTGGGCATGTGCTCGGGCACATGGAGAATCTCAGCACTAGAGAAGAGAACAGGGTTGTTTACAAAAGCAAATTTTACCTGTTGGAACAGCCTCAGTCAGCACTAAATCTCTGGAAAACCAGAGAGCCACACTGCAATGAATTAATCTGCAAAGGACAGTAAGACTGTTCTTCTTCACTTAGTACCTCTCTTCCTGCCTGATTCCTTATCTTCCCATTTTGCCCTCCGCTGCCCTCTCTTTTTGTCTTCATTCTCCTCTCTGAGAACCTTTAAGCAGCCAAGGACAGGCTGGAAGTTGCCCAGCAGATGAGCTAAGATCAGATATACGTAGCCAGATGCTCCAGGACTCTACCGTCTGCCATAGCCACCGTAGTTCATCAGCATCTGGAGAATGTCCCAGCATGATGCTAGCACGTAGGAGGTGGCTGTGATCTCCTGGCCACTGCCATTGTCACTCTCTGAATGTCCTTTGAGGGGGGGCAGCACACATTTCTGGCGGGTAAAAATGTTCAGCCTGCGAATTACCTGTAAGCGTCACAGCTGAGACAGCCACCACAAGGGCTCTGACAAGCAATAGGTTCCTCCACAGGGATAATTTTGCCCTAAGAAAGACTGAACTCCAGTCAAGCCATCACTAGAGAAAGGAGAAGTCTAAGATCCAGTGAATAATTACTAGATGTGTTCACGGAGGAGAACAGCAGGACTACATTTCCTTACAAATACTCCATGGTCATTTCACAGCGACTTTGTCTTTAAGCTCAGGGTTGCCAATCCCCACACTTACTGACCTCTCTTTCACACTACTAAAAAATAACAGAGTATAATGCCTTTCTTGCAGGAGGGTTGTGAGATTTGCTTAGCTAATGACTAAAAAGAGCTGTGAGAGCTTTTGGTGAAAAAACACATTAGAAAGGAGAAGTGAAATTATTGACATTTTCCTTTAAGTCTCCTGCTACTAATAGTGCTTTAAGCTCATTTTGTGTTTCCCTGGTCTCAGTTAGACACAATCGCTGTCATTATAATTCCCTTCTAGATAACACAAGCGAGATTCACGTGTTCCCGAACACTATAGAAAGAGTTATAAGCCCCTTGTGCAGTCCTGTTGCTTAGAAGCCTTCTCTGTATGCCTGAGGTATCAGCCAGAACAGTCTGCAAATCCAGGCCCCCCCTAGCCCAGAATTCTCTCCTTTGCCTGTTAGCACAGAGTGTCCAGCCTGCAAGTGGAGAGCGTGCTCCCAGGGACAGGCCATTGCCGGGGAAGATAAAATGCTGTGATGGTTTTATACTGGGCATTACATGAGCTGCCCAAAGATCCCAAGCCCAGACGAACTCACTGCAGACATGCCATCGCCTGGGAATGTGTAGTTGGAGAAGGAGGGAGAGGGGGAAGATCTTCTGTGAGCAGAGCGATGGCAGACGTTGCCTCTTTCTCAGTAGTGTTGTATCTTAGGTACTTTGGGGAACAGAAAATAAAGAGAAGAAAGCTGCTTTAGGGTTAGTCAGTGCCTTAGAAGCACCTGGAGGTCTTCTCTGTGAGGCACGATGTGCCAGAAATCACAGTCAGATACCTGGAGCTCTTCCACTTGGCCTGAGCTAAAGCAGCTCCTGATGGCTGCCTCCACCGCAGAGGGCTCGGCCACGCGGCGCTCTGCCCTTCCCCACGGCTCTGGGCAGCGTGGACATGACCTTGTGGAAGAAATGCAAGATTTCTGCGGCCAGCACTCATGGAGGCCTGGCTGCCCTGATGTGCCTTCGTGCCCTGCAGGGACCAGCCACTCTTTCCCAGGGAAGGCATCAGCAGTTAAATTCTACAAGCCATATTGGCTGGAAACCAAAGACACCTTCTCATAAGTTTCAGAAGTGACAAAATATTTCACCTGATAAGTGACATTTGACATTTCCAAACTGAAATCATTTTGATACTCTGTTCAATGAAGGAAAATAGAACATTACATTTTCAATTCCCTTTCCCATCATTTGGGACAAAACACAATACTGAAATGTCTAAATTCATCCCTAGGTGGAAATCCACAAGGGCTTATCTCTTGTATTAAGAAAGTTTTGGGGTTTATATCCTATCCATCAAGTGGACAACAAAGCATGGTCTATGAGTGACTCTGACGCCACTGTGGAGGGACAAACCAGCAATTCTTATGACAAGCACAAGATTAAAGCTCTGAGAACAGCAGCACGTGAGAAGTACAAGTACCTAAAATGTTCACTTCAGTGATTCTGCCGCAGGAAGAAGTGCCTGCAACATCTACATGCAGTCTAGTGATCTCCACTTATCAAGACGTTACTTGCATTTTAGATACCCTTCAATCAAGGGCTTGTGATGAGACGATTTTGGAAATCAGGACCCTATGACAGAGTAAAAACAGGGCACAGTACAAACCAGCCATGTAACTGGCTTCTTGCAGGAAGTCCGGACCGCTCTGAAGGCAGGAAAGGTCCAGGAGGAATGTATAAGGAGAAACCATCACTTTATATAGGTTCTCCTTCAAATGGCAAAGAAATAAAGGACTGCACTTGTACATAGGTCTCCCAGCAGTGCAAGACCTTCTCATTCCCTCCAGGGCTTCAGAAACCCGTGTTCTCTACGCAGCCACAATTGCTCCCCTAAAGGAGCTCCATCTCGGGCACTGACTGAGACAGGGCTTCTGCAAAACCATTAATATCCAGCTGTACGATAACGGACATGCGCAAGGAAGCGACAACGAAGCTTCGTGCAGGTAGCTCCTAATTTCTGGATCTTGGAGGTGCATCTTCTGCATTTTATGAGCAGAGTCCTCTCACTGTGTTGGGAGATGTGAGTGCTGCAGATAGACATCGATGTGATGCATTGATGGGAGGGTTGGGTTAGCATAGAGCAGTTTAATGTCTTTTACACCATGGCTACACAAACAGGTATCCCAACACATTGAGGAAGCTGATGTCCTGGAGTGTGTAGACAAATGAGTGGCTTGAGTGGGAATGGGAATGGGAATGGGAATGGGAATGGGAATGGGAATGGGCAGCAGCTCTTTGACCTGGCCTCATTCCCACAGTCAAATATGCCCCAAAGCTGCAGTTTCCCCCTAACTTCACACTGTTGAGTTTGGCGTGTCCAGGCATCTTGTGTCCAAAATCACAGTCCTAGCTGGATCTCTGCATTCAAAATGAGCATAGCACAGTCACGTGGCTAAAATGATTCTGATGGCCCTGCTAGTCATTCACATGTAGATGATAAACACTGCTACAAAATGCTGTTGGCTCCCAGCTGCTCTTCTGTAAATCGTTGTGCTCAGGGACCACTGCTGGCTTCAGTGCTCATGACCCCAGCCGTGGCTTTGTAGGCAGCAAAGGGCTGGGGAATGGGAGGGCCAGGAGGCTGCGCTAATTATCTGGGCATTCACAGCAATCAGTGGAAGTGTTCATTCTCATTGTCTTCTACATAGCCAATATTAAGAACATTACTGCTAATTTCCAGCTGCTGGCTAACAGTTATGAATTCTACAGAGACTTTATATTGCCAGGGCTTGCACAGGCAGCTGATGACAAATGAAGAGGCTGATGAGTCCTGGTGAGACTCAGACTTAGCTGTCTGAAGGCAAAGAGGCGACGCAAAGCACAGCGGGTCAGGGATGCGTGCGGCAATGCCCTCATCTGCTGCATCCCAGCGGTGCGCCCAGCCAGACGGCTCGCGTGGAACCTGCGGAGTGGGGGATGTGGAACAGAAGAGCCAGGAGAGGGGAGGACCGAGTGTGTCGGAACTCTCAGAGCAGGACAAGGCCAAGGCAGCTTCATTTCATGAAAAGACATGCAGAAAAAACGCCACGAAAAATATCCGAATTTAAAGAAATTGCAAAACAAAGGCAGTTTTAAGAAAATACCTCTTTTGAAGACAGTTCCATAGCAGGATTCATTCAGTTCATTTTTATAAAACCTAAAAATTTCCTGCGCATGCCGATATTTACTGTTAATCATATTCTTTTACTGGTATATATTTGTAAAATGGCATAGCAAAATGAGAACATTCCAAAATGAGATATTGAAACATTCCATTATGATATTGTCATAATGTTTCGACATCATCAAAGTGCTTTGCCTTCCCCCTTAAAAAAATCCAGCATTTAGTATATAATGATACCTTTCCCCAAAGCATTGCAGTGAAATAGAGTTCTCAACACATAAACAATCAGCCTGTACACTTCTTACCTAGTTCCAGTATGTAACTAGTTCTGGGGATGGATCTGCCACAAGCACTGTGGAGGTGACATCTCCACCCCAACATCACCGGACACAGAGTGTTTGTGTCCTGTGAAGGGGTATCAGCTGCACAACCTCATGCTCCAGAGCAGAACTGCGTCCAGCCTGGGCACGCGGAGATGGCCTTGGCTCTGTTGCCTGGAAGGACGGGAGTGTCCAGGGGGTGTGAACGTGTTTCGGGAACAGATCACTCAACTTTTTGCTCCAAATTTCCACTCCCTTTAGGATCTCCTGAAATGCCAATCAGAAAAGTAATTGTTTCTAGAGCTTTTAAGCATCCAGTGACTTCAGCAACAGAATTTGCATACTCTTCACTTGGAATAATCAAGCTGTAAAATCCCAGGTGGGATCTTACAGTGTTGCAGCAAGCTGGGAGACCTCCATGCAGCAGAAAAAGCTCCCAGACTGCAGAGGCATCTCCCAGGAGGGGCACACAGGAGCCTGAGGGCTTGAAAAAGATTAAAATCAGGTGGGAAAATAGAACTGATTAACATATGGGGCAGTGCAGACTGGTCTTTCAGGTCTTTTCCACCTCTAACATTTAGGTTTTTATCATCTGGCAAAACCTTGCACCCAAGTTTGACCACACAGGACAGATGCGTGGGAGCTGGAGCCCTGAGCTGAAGCTCCTTCCTGCCAGATGTGTCCACAAATCTCTGCTTCCGTGTGATGGGATCCTTTGGAGTCCTTTCCTGGTGGTGTCAATGGAGAGGTGGCACCAAGGCTTCAGAAGGTCCCATGGGAAGGACCTCGAGGTGACCTCACTCCAGAATAGGTGGATTTTTCACTTGGGTTTCTTTCTACATCCCTAAGCTTATAGACAAGCACAGGTTCAAAGCACCAACACTCTGGAGCTGGAGGGCTTTGAGGAAGTGGAATTGGCAGAGAGAGAAGGGAAATGGTAAAGCATATGTAGAAACACAAGTGGAGACTTCAGTGCAGGCATATTGGAAAGCCAGCTTCAGGACACGGTGATGAAGTGTCTTTCACAAGTAGTCTGCTCCGGCAAAGCTTAAATCAAGCAGTTCTGAAGTTCATGCTGAGAGATCCCGAGCTTCATTTGTCAGGAAATTTAACACTTCCAAGGGCATTTGACTTGAAAAATGGAAGCACTTATTGTGATTCAAGCCTGGTGTGACATGGTGGCTGTTTTTTTTCTGTATGTCGGAGGCTTTTACTCTTTGGAGGAAGGAAAACTTCTATTTTAGAAGATTTTCCCTGTTCCGAGGAGTCGGGATGGATCATTGTGCAGATGAAGTGATGAGTTACCTGCAGACTTTTCCAAGAAGTCAGACATCGTTTCTTTTTCTAAAATTGTTGCATGTGAAATTAAACAAGCGATTGTTTATTTCTGTCTCTCTGAGTTACCCTACAGAGCACTTCCAGCTTCTTTTTCAGTATGCAGATGGACAAGGTCTCTAGTTAATCTTTAACTGAGCTATTGACACGAGGAATGGCGCCATTAAATAAGAGTTAAGAATGTGCTCCTTACCTTTGAGGGAGTTTGTGATAGATTTCCTCGTTTTCTAATCTCATTCACTGCAATGTTCTCTCTTCAATCCTTTTCCCTGCATCTCAATTGAGATTTTGATGACTCATAAAATTAATCCGCTCTTAGCAGCAAATCTCTTCTCTTCCAAGCTTTGATGTGAGGAGCTGTGTTTGCTGATGCCACGTGCCCGTGTTCCTGCCCCAGTTGCAGGTGCTTCTCGAGCAGGCACTGAGCTCAGCCACCCCCGCGCCCCGGAGCCCACCCACAGGCAAGCTTCCCGAGTGGGTAGAGACCGTCCTCTGGGCACTTCGAGCTCCAGGGCTGAGCCTCGATTCCTTATTTATTTTTTTGTGGGGAAAAAATCAGGAATGGGATCGCTGTCATCAGGGACATTGCTGCAAACGCTTGAGGTGGCCCTTCATGTCTCTTGTCACCTAACTTTAGGAAAGAGAAGGGGGAAGATGCTTCTTGGTTATGAATCTCCATCTGTAGTGGAAAAAGAAGTCATCAAAATGAACAGAAATGGAGGAAAGCAGAAACCTCTTGGTGGGTGTTGCCCTTTCAAAAGAATATTTCCCTGGGAAAAAAATTCTTCTCATGAAGAAATGACTGAACAGACTCTTTAAAGCCCACCCTGAATGTGAGATTAAAAACATGAGGCAAGGCAGATAGCTGCAGCTGAAAATCCCCACATTTTTAATAAGAGCAGGAAAGCCCTCAGGAAAGGGTCTGACTCCCTCGCCCGCGGCAGAAGACAGGCAGCCGAGTCTGCTGTGCCGGGGATGTGCTGACACCCATTGCACGGAGGACCGAGGAAGGAGGATTAGTCTCCAAATCCAAATTTCCTACTAAAAAAAAAAAAAAAGTTGATTTTAATAATTTCTCTCTGTGAAGCCCAATGACAGCTACATCTAAGAACCTTCAGGAAGAACTCCGAGAAGGCTGTTTCTAAGTCCCATGGATCTCTCTGAAGCAATTTCTAAGGAGGCTGTTTTGGCGTTTTTTAAGGCAGCACCGGCTTCTCTAGGCTGAAGCAGCCTGAACATGAAAGCGGCTTTCTGACCTTTTGCAAACAAGCAGGAGAGAAGGGAGAAATGCATTCTCATTAAAATGAATATATCGTTTTTCAAAGTGGTAATTAGACAAGTTACCAGGCTCCTGTTGATCGTTCAGAGACAAGTGCTTCGTTACTGGGTGGGAATGATTATTGTCATGTGCTGGGGACGGACTCGCTTGGCAGGCTTTGTTATTTGCTTTAAATCAGTTCTCAGATTCCAAAGGAGTCTTTCAAGTGTTGTGCGAGCAAAGGCTTTTATAACGTTATCCATTATATAGATAGCTGCGTACAAAAAAGAGGGTTGGTTTACAGGCACATCCACAAAATTGATCTAACTAGGATTTAATTAGGATTTACTCTGGCAAAGTTCTGGAGCCAAGTAACATCCTGTATTTATTTTTAAACTTGTTTTCTTCCTTTAACTAATTGTCTTTCATACTTCTGTAAAACAATTCATTGTTTTATTGGGAATGTCTGTTGTAGAGAGTCCCTGGAGACTGGCTACCTTTTTATCACCAGTTTAGCACCTGAGTCATTTAATTTCCTTCCATGGAGTTATCTTTGATCCCGGTAAGCCAGATCTGAATCAGGCTCCTTCGCGGTGAAAAGCGGCAGGCAGGAGGCAGAGAGTCCCGACAGCGCCGGGGTGACTGCCGAGAGGAGGAGCAGGCTGCCGGGTAGCAGAGGAATTGCTGTTAGAAGGACGTGTGTCCTGAGCCAAGGTCACAAAAACCCACGTACGTCCACGCCCAATGAGAACAGGTTTTCCAAACCTTCTCGTCCTGACCGGCCCAGCGCTCTTCCTCCATGATCCTGGCAGGTGATTTTTCCCAGAAACCAGCTCTGATGAGACTGTCCCGGACCATTTCTTCTCAGCTAAAATTTCTTTCTCATTCTAACAAAGCTCTCCTTAAGCAGTGCCCTGTGTGGCTCGCGCTACGGTGTTCACCCACAGTAATTCTCCAGGATCAGAAACCTTTCCTTGCTGTGACCCTCCATAATGGACTCGGATAGGAGCCGTCCCATTCCATTAATGTCCTGAACTGGTTGGGAAACCCCCTTTTAATTAGCACCCTGTTCATTAGTGAATCACTTGCTTCAAATGCGTTATAACTCGACTCGCTCCTACAGTGGGGTTTTATACGTCTGGCGTTTGGTCTTCCACTAAAGGTTTGAAGTTGGCTACAAAGCACCGAGAAGTGTTTGTGGCTGATGGACTTTCCAGGCTAAATCTCTGTCGCATCCGTGCCTGAAATAGAAGAAATCGGACCTGGGGCTGCTGCTAGTCCCTCCCGGTACACTGCTCCTCTGTGGCTCTGACTCTGAAAAATGTGGCTACCACCTCTGCTCCCACTAAACTAGATTAGCTCCTAATTCACAACGCGCCTGAAACACCTACATTTAGTGTAGGTAACAACGATCCAGTAGCCAAAGTCTAGAGACAGCAATATTTCATCGACTAGCCCAAAATAGTAAAGCATATGCAGGGAGAAAAAGCTCGAAATAAACAAAACCACAATCTGCTCTTATAAAAATATATTTGAATAGTATGTGCACAGCAGACTGGGTTCCCCTCAGGGCATTTCCAACATCTCTGAGGGTTCGAATGGGTAACAGCTCTGAAATGTGACATATTTTCAGCCCTGAAAAGCTCAGAGTTGTAGTAATTACTAACTCTTTTCTTTAAGTAGGAATACATTGGCATTGGATTATATTTTATATTATTTTTAAACAACAGTAGCACAATGACAGTTTCGGCTGCTTATTTTAGGAAGAGAGGAGTTTTTAAGGGAGTTTATAGGAGAAGCGATGCTGGCGCTGACGGTGCCAGGGCTGTGATGGGTGGAAGGTGACCTCATCTCTGCGTGCAGTCAGACTGGCTGGGTAATCCCTCGCCTTTCAGACTTACATGGTATCAAGCCAGGGCAACAGACACGATGAGGATTCACCTCCAGACGATCCCGGCGGTAATACTGTTTGCAGTATCAGTGAGACACCTAACCTGGTGTCTGCAGTCCTGGAAACCACAAGAAGTGTTGATTAATTGAAAAAAAAAAAACACAACAGAGAAATGGAGTCTGATGCTTAAGGGACATTTTCAGTTATGACTAAATTACAATACTAATTTTTTAAGAAGTATGCAAAGTATGTACGCTGCAAGGAGGGAAAGGCAAGCTAATTCACGGAGCTCTAACTAGGGCTAATGCAATAATGCTGAGACGGGGAGCGTCTACACTGAACACCAGGGAGAATCGCTTGACAGGGAACTGTATTTCCATAAATTAAATTCTCACAAGAAACTCCATTACTGGAGGTGCTGAGAACGAGCTGATATCGAGCGAGACACGCTGCGTTGAGCGGGGACTGGTGCCCTGGCAGGTGCTGCCCACGGGGGATTTGGACAATATTTTCTGCATTGGGAAACGCTGATTCATCAAATGCAGAACTTTGGCGTTCTTTTTCTTTTCAACTGGCTATATGTTGGTTTTGCTAAAAATTGTCTTCAAGTCCTGCCTGCTATTTGGAGAGAAAATCTCCAGCCAGAAATTTTCTCTGTGGTTAGGGCTTGCACTGGGAATCACAGAATCACAGAGTGGTAGGGGTTGGAAGGGACCTCTGTGGGTCACCCAGTCCAACCCCCCTGCCGAAGCAGGGTCACCTACAGCAGGCCGCAGAGGACCTTGTCCAGGTAGGTCTTGATTATCTCCAGAGAAGGAGACTCCACAACCTCCCTGGGCAGCCTGGGCCAGGGCTCCGTCACCCTCAGAGGGAAGAAGTTCTTCCTCCTGTTCAGCTGGAGCTTCCTCTGCTTCAGTTTGTGCCCGTTGCCCCTTGTCCTGTCGCTGGGCACCACTGGAAAGAGTCTGGCCCTGTCCTCCTGACACCCACCCTGCAGATATTTAGAGGCATTTCTAAGGTCCCCTCTCAGCCTTCTCTTCTCCAGGCTGAACAAGCCCAGCTCCCTCAGCCTCTCCTCGTAGAAGAGATGCTCCAGTCCCCTCATCATCCTCATAGCCCTAAATACCACAGTTCAACCCGCAACATGACTGCATTTGGAGTCACAGTCCAAATTCAGGGTTTACAAGTAACTCCACCAATCTTGAAGTCTTCCATTTTTCACTTAAACCAAAGCCTGTGATGTCTAGGTGCTAAGGGTGGTGTATAAGTTTGCCCTCGTCCTTTTCTTTTGATGAAGCTCTTTCAGCTCTTGGCTGCTTAAACTCACTAATGCTGCTGATGCTGATGGAAGGCTATCGTCTGAATAAATGATATTCCTAATATAGCAGAGTGTCTGCTGTACTGGGGAATCGTGTCCTCTCAGAAAACGATGATTAATGCAATCAGAGCCTCCTCCCATTAGGATCTCTCAGACAAGTGTTCCCGTGCGCTGAGCATCCCTTGGCTGCTGATGGGAGCCAGGCTCAGGATCCTGCAGATCAGGCTCAGCCCCATCCCTGCGAGCCCCATCGCTGCGTCTCTGCGGTCTGTGTGCGTTCTACACCTCTGCACCTTTGCTGTGAAGGGATGGCGAGACACAGCCATGGTGTCTGCAGAAGCACAGGCAGCGGCTTGCGGGGCGAACACCGCGGGGACGGTGCCGGCAAGCACTGGCTCTGAGGCAGGAATGAGACGTTGCAACATTTCAGCTGCAGCCCCCTGCCACGTTATGACTTTGGCTGCAGGCACTTGGTTAGGCTGTGTCGTGGTTGTCGCTGTGTGACTGCTCTTGGCATCACAAAATGACATGCAAACAGCACGAAAATGGAAAATAAAACACCTTCGAGCACAAAATTCTCAAATTTTCCAGTGAAACATTTAATGTGTTGAAAAACATCTCTATTTCCAAACCTTTTCATCACTTGATGTACTCGGACCACCAAAAGGAGCTACTGCCTGTTTCCGAAGCGGCTGTCGGCGCTTAGGGACTGTCAGCGTCCACCCTGCAGACGAGGGTTAGGATCACACAGAGGCCCGACCGTGCGGAAGGCGTCAGCCGTGGTGCCACCGGCGAGCTGTGCCCAGGCAGCCGAGCGGCCCGCCGTGCCTCGGGGCAGAGAAATCACAGGGGTGGGCTCCTGCTATGTGCCCGAGCTGTTTGCTTTCTCGAGTGCCCTCTGTGGCTATATTAAAGGGAGGAGAGAGATGAGTTTTATTAGCAAAGAGGAAAAAAAAAAAAGAAAAGAAATTGCCTGATGAAGAGGGAAGGCGGCAGTGTGGCCAGCAAGCACCCCTGAGCTCTCTCCCCAGGTCCCTTCTCAGGGATTTTGTCTCCAAGCCTTTCTCTTAGAGGGAAAAGAGATGGGCTACATTAAAAAAAAGGCATTAAAGAAGATGTCTATTTCCATAGCCTCTTCTGATTTTGTAAGCTGAAGCTCCTGTCAAGGTAAAGAGTGAGTGAATATAAAGAAATCATTTTTCCATGGCAGAGATTTGATTCCTTTTCCTATTCCCCTGCTGCCTAGTGCAGCGGAAAGCTGCTTTGGGCATTAATATGCTTTGAACACTGCTGGAAGGCTGGGTGAGGAGAGGGTCAGGCAGGGAACATCAGTAATACCTGGTGGAAATTACAAGAATTTTAGTCTGATTTTTCCTTCTCAAGATTATTGCAAGGTGTTGACTTGCTGAGGAGCTTTGAGGAGGCGGGGAGGTAATCCCCGGCTGATTTTTCACCAGCCTGCCCCAGGCTCTGCCTTGGGAGGTCAGCGAGGTCCCAGGGCCAGCAGGAATCGGCAGGATGCTGCAGTGCCTTTGGCAAGACCTCCACAGCCTCCACCAAGGACGTCAGCAACGGCGTAAATCCTGAACCTTGCAGGGAACACAGCACATCGACCCGTTCTGCACAGCACGCTTGCTGAGGCTGGCTACTGATTGAGCCCCACACCGAGCCCCATATGGAAAAAAATAAAGCAAATCCAGCTCTTCTTGCCTCATATTTCCTGGCTGATGTCCTGCACAGCAGCAAGGAGGCCATCAGATACGCAAGGAGGGGATGTCCCCCTTCAATCCCAGCTCAGGTGACACAGATGCCAGCAGAGAAGCAGCAAAACCAGCCCAGAGCCTAGGGAAGGATCTATTGCTGGACGACACCTGGCTGGAGGGGGTGCCAGGAAGGGTGCCAGGAAGGGTGCCAGGCGAAGGAGGCCGGGAGGGAGTGTGCGGGGAAGGCACGGGCAGGACAGATGGTGCCAAGCGGAGAGCAGGAAGTGCGGAGGAGGGAAAGCACCATATGGGAGGAGTGGGTGAGCAGGGAAAGAGAGTGACATTGTTTGCAGTTCTTTTTAGCTGGCCAGAAGCTATAAAATATGTGCCGCATTACCCAGGATTTCATTGTTTCTTAGCACTGGATTGTATCGCAGTATGTTTTCTTCCACGTTAAATCCCCATTTCCCGGAGTCATGTGAACATGTGGACATGTCAGGCAATCAAACTCAGCAAGTTGTTAGTGACCTGCTACACATTTGGCCTGTCCCTTATTTACCAGAGAGCTGGGCAATCTCCAGCTAAATGTTTTCTGGCCAGGAAGTATTATTTTGTAGAAACTTAGTATGTGGAAATAAAGCTTCTTGGGAAGAAGTCTCTAAATAGCCCAAGCATCCCATTTTGCATTTCTGGAGGAAGGGGTGGCTTTTCAGCTTAGAAACTTAGCTTTTAGGTTACTGCCTGCTGAAAGGGAAATGCAGATGTCAACTTCTCATACTGACAGAGCAGCCATGCCCCAGGCTGCACCGGCGTGAGCGTTTTCACTGCTGATGTCCAGGATAAACGTCCTTCGCTGACGCAAGGCTGTGCTCGGCAGTAAGGTCACCAAGCTACCCTGGGGACACGTGCATTAGGTCGCTCAGGCTTTTCAGCTCGTGCTGCTGCGTTTTACTCAGAGATCTTGATTCAAGCATCAATCTATCCAGGGAGTTTTCAGCTAGCTTCGATTTACACCGGTTTTCCAACATCCAGAGCAAGTCTCCTCCTGTAAAGAACAGCTGGGGACGAGGCCGAAGCAGAGCAAGGACCCACGCGGCAGGCGTCCCTGGGCAGCTGTGGGCTCCGTCCCGGGTGGATCACACACACTGAGCTGCTGCAGGGACCAGGCATCTTTGAGCTGCATTTTGCTTCCCACCTCCACCGAATGACTAATCAATATGTGGATTAGAGAGAGTGCCCTGGCCTGTCTCCTGTGATCGGAGGACTTCTGAAATTCAATGAAAAGGAAAGAACCCCAAGCCCCCAAGAGTCATTTAAAGGAATGCTTGATCACTTAGCGCTGAATAATGGCTTGATTTGAGCACAGATTAATTACAGGGCTTCATCTTTCTTGTAGCTGAGGTTGTCTTTTGCTTGGCGCTTGCATAGTAACTTTTACAGTAAGATCTTAGTCTATGACTGGGCTCCAATACACTATAAAAATGCCATCACTTATGGCTATTAAAAACAAGACTGATTTTGTTGGAAGCAACACTTCCAACTTCAACAGCTGCTGATAAAGCATCCTCCTCCCGCAAGGAAGATCTTGCATCGTGTTTTCTGCCAAGCAGGCTGGAAACAGCCACAGAAAAGGTTTTCTTTTTTTCAATTCCACTAAGTCCACAATAACTTTTCATGCAACTTCAGACATGGGACGCAGCACTAAGCGATCCCATGTGCTATTCTGTGCTCCTCTGAGACGCTCTGTGGCAGTCATGCATCTACAAGGCAAAGCCTGCACGATATTGAAATCCCATACCGCCAATTCATCTCCGTTTAACGGGAACAGACCATTAGATACATGCTGACATGCTGATTGCAAAATTCTTTGTCTTATTATTATTAATGAAAGTGTTTGTTTTCCTCACTGCTGCGCTTGTTAGAAGTATGTTACTGTTGTCTGCATGCAGCCAGATTTTTCCCCAAATCTTTGTTCTAAATTCCTTGCCTTGGCTCATGATAGCTAACAACACAGGCTGCGCGCACCCCTCCGTGTGAAGCACAGCTTTGCAAAGGGGCTGTGGGTGCTGGGACTGGTGCATCGAAACCAAAGATAATTTCTAGGCGTGTGTAGCAAACTAGGGGTGTTCCAACTTTTGCAGGAAAATTCACCCATGAGCTGGCTTAAAGATTCTCCTGAGAATCTCCGAAAGCTCAGACAGTTCCAACTCTTGCTAGGAAGTCATTTGTGTGGTCAGTTATCTGCTTAGATATCTTTAAATGCCGAAGATACTAGTAGTAAGCACAGTAAGCAAAGCACTATACACTCTTGCATTTTCAAGGCTTCTAATTGTGAACTCTGGACAAAACGTAATGCAATTCAATCTGGGGAAAATTTACTGCTCTAGCAAGCTGGCTAGACAGAGGCACAAAGGAGAACGTGATGCAGAAGGCAACGTTTCAGAAATGCCAGAGGAGCATTCGAAAACATGACAAAAGACATTTCTGAGAAGTGGATCCACTTCTGTCAGTGCTGCACAAGTTGGGAGAAATCTTCAGTGAAAGAAAGTGCCGTAGTGCCGAGCAAGAGGAGAGCAATAACCTGTGGAAGAGCGCAGTCTCAGGGCTTGCAGCCCTGCATGGGAGATGGATTCAGCAATCTCCTCCTGCTGCACAGACAGCTTTCCCGTACATAGACTTTGCTGACGTAAAAGGGACTTGCATGGGTTGTTTCTGGGAATTTCAGGAGCGCCTGATGGCCGCAAAGGCCATGTCAGGAGGGCCACAACGATGGCCCGAGGGCTGGAACACCGCTTCTGTGAGGAAAGGCTGCGAGAGTTGGGGCTGTTCAGCCTGGAGAAGAGAAGACTCCAGAGGAGACCTTATTGCGGCCTTCCAGTACGTAATGGGGGCTGATATAAGAGAGATGGGGACGGGCTTTTTCACAGGGCTGTTGCGATAGGACAAGGAGCAATGGTTTTGAACTAAAAGAGGGGAGATTAAACTGGATATAAGGAAGAAATATTTTACGCTGAGGTTGGCGAAACCCTGGCAGAGGTTGCCCAGAGAGGTGGGAGATGCCCCATCCCTGGGAACATTCCAGGCCAGGGTGGACGGGGCTCTGAGCACCCTGATCCAGCTGAAGATGTCCCTCCTCACTGCAGGGGGGTTGGACTGGGTGGCCTCTAAAGGTCCCTTCCAACCCGAACCATTCTGTGATTCTACGATGTATTTGTCAAGGTGCTTTTGGACCAGCTCAGGCTGGCCCAAGCAAGATAAAGAAATACGGGCGTAATGAGATAGATGGGAAGACATCTTCCAGAGAGCTGCTTCCCCTTCTGTGCCGTGTGGTGTTGCCACAGGGTCTGAGAGAGGCCAACATGCTGGGCTGCAGCTTAGCAAGCTCGTCAGGTCTGCTTGGAGCCGGCTGGTGAGTGCACGTAACTCAAGCCCTGCAACAGAACCGGGGACAGGAGGTGACGAACACAGCGCAGTGAGGGGACAGACTGGTTCCAGCATTACCAGGGCTGTATCAGTGGTGAGAGAGCCCTCCAGCACTGTGGTGTTGTACCCAAAATCCAGCTCCAGGCGAGGACTAACTTGAAGCAAAGAATTTCTTGGGCCATGTTGTGGCTGATTTGATGTGACTCAATGCCTCCGGTCTCCTCGCCAGCTCTTTCCAGCATTTCTTTTTCCTCTGGAAGAAATCTTTTCCCTGGTGGCTTTGTCCAAGCCATCCACTCAGAAATGCCACCAGCCCCAGTTAAACCCAGGTGTCGTCCCAAGGTGGGGGGATGTAAGGCGAGGTGTGATGTTTGAGTTCACCATGCCCAAACAAGCAACTGTTTTGAAGAAAGAAAAGAGCAAAGTTCCCACAAAAATCCTGCAAGGCTGTGTAACACAGAAGCTATGAAACCTGCCTCAGATGTTGCAGTCGTTCTTGTATGACATTTCCCAAGCCGTTCTCGTGTCCAAGGGGCAGCTCTCATTTTAGCGCGACAGGCACACTGTGCTCGCTCTTGCAGAAATCGCTGTTTGATTCTTTCACCTGGCAGCTCTTTTCCTTCATCCTCAACAAAGGCTGCTCAGGCTTAAAAGGTAAAACATGACATTAAACCTAGGAAAACCCAGGACTTTTTCTTGAAAATTGTAGCGAAAATGTAATTTCACAGACTTGGGGCAGAGGAGCCAAACCTGAAATGCTGCAGATGGGTAAAATAATTCCTTGGAAAAGGTGCCGTGCTGCCTGGTAAGGGCTGGTGTCTGAGCAGCGTGTCTTCCCGCTGCTGTCCCTCGATCGGGCTGTCCGGCTGAGCTTCTCCCCCAGCACACCAATCTCTTCTGCTCGGCTACATCCCTCTGTGGTGCCGTGCCTCAGTTTCCCCAACGTGCCGGGAAGCGTTGCTATTAGACCGAACCGCGCAAGCGAACTTGTGAGTGTTTGATGGCTCTGGAGTTTGTAGGCGTCAGTGCTCTCCGCAGGGTAAACGTGTTTTTTGCTAGCAAGACTTGCGTGCTATAAAGTCCTTCTTGAATGGAGATGAATTGTATCCTGATAGTTACTCTCACAAAGCAAACAAAGTACAGATTTTCAGCTGACTGAAATCCAAAGGTGTTTGAATTTTGTCTCGAGGTGTACAAAGCCAAATACGCCTCCCATGGGATATGAGTGCCAAGCTGTGTCTGTAAAGAATAAATGAGAGGTTTTATTCTGCGTGATCTTGCTGGAGCTCGCTTAGAGGGCGGGGAAATCCCCCTTCGGGACAGAGTGAGAGACAGACGGCTAGGGAAGTGACAAAAACCCCTCGCAGAGCTGTGTCTGGATCCCTGCCTGCCAAACTCTCGCAGCAAAGGCTGAGCAATTTGACCCCAACTGCAAAACAGACTCTTCCTTCAAACCCGCACGGCTGTATTAAAGCAGGCGGGAGGAAGAGAGCCCCGTCAGCACCCAGCACATCTCCAAGGGAAGGGACAGCCCCTGAGGGGTAAAAACAGGCATCACTGGTGATGTTTAGGCAGCAATAAGTCCCTTGAGGTGTTTGGTCACCTCGAAGCTCTGAATTACCTGAGTAGCTTTTTCCTTTTTCCCGTTCATGAGCTCCTGCTCAGTGAGGGGAGATTCGTCTTCATTAGGCTGAGCTGTAAAATCGAACGAGAGCCCTCTGAGCACCCACAACAGTGATCATGCACCATGCACACATCCAAATATGTATATATATATATGTATTTATTTAATACATATGGATGTATATGTATGCGTGCATGTATATAGATATAGTAGGATCTACCCCAACTTGGAAAGAGGGTAAATTGGTTGAAGTTTCTTTGTCTTTGCTACCATACAATCTGTCTTCATTCCTAATGGCAGAGGAGGAATATGGCTTCTGTACCATGAGAGGAAGGAAGAGACACCTGTGTCTAATCAAGTAATTCTTTTGTCCCCATGCAAAAACGTGCTTCCCATACTGAGTGTAAGATTATTTGCCATCGTTGTTTTGTCAAGGAAAGAAGAGGACAAAGGACCCCCGCGTAATGCAAAGCCCGTCATTACCACACACAAAACAAACCCCCAGCATTGGAAACGGGATTCCGATTTGCAGCATTTGTGAGATTTATTTTTTTAACCTCTGAAGCAGCACAGTCTGCTGTGTGCGCCGATGACTGTGAGTGTGCTTGTGTCATCTGCTGTGCATGGGCAACATTGAACACTAATGAGAAACAAAGAACTCCTGCGATCCCAAACGGCGGCGAGCGAGCTCAGTTAGATGTCTGTCTGGCCACAGGAAACAGATTCTGTTTTCTTTGTATGAATAGAAACAAGAGCTTTTGTCCCATCTATACAACATGGATGTGGAAGGCAATCTGCTTCCCTGGCAGGAAGATTTGTGCTATACTACTATGTTATCCAGGAATGTCACTCTTCAAGTTGTCAGTAATAAAATCCACCTTTCTCCGCCGTTGTTCCTTGTATTCAAACATCATTCTTCTTTTTATTATTGTTGTTAGGAGTATGTTATGAAAGGTCCATTCGTTCTCATGCTGGCAGGTATCCCTTTGTATCTCAGGCAAAAGTTGTATCCGAGACTGAATGGGGCAGCTTGTACCTCTCACTTCCCACCGGACGGGGTGGGACATGGGGTGGGGTGGCACAAAGAAGTTGTCCTTCTGCTTTGAAGGAGGGTGCATGCTCCCCAGCGGTGCTAAACAGATAGTGAGGCAGGAGCTGGCTGCGATGGGCCGGTCAGGCTTCTTCTGCCGCTAGCAGAGAGGTTGTGGAGGGGCAGGAGGGAGGCTTTGCTGGGCCAAGCACAGGGTAAAAGCTGCTGTCGGAGGGGACATAGGACTGCTCTAGGTTGGCTTAATATATCCAGCACACAGTGGCACTCACTCTGCAAACTGGGCTGGTGACGGGGCTGAGGAGAAGAGAAAGAAAATGGGATAAGGAACAAAATGGATTCAGGAGAGCCCTTTCAGGCTGAGCTTTCGTGTGACGGAGGAAGGCAGAAAAATGTGGTGTTAAAGATGAGAAACTATCAGAGGAGCAGGATGAGAGCCCGGTGCACAAGGAGGAGCTAAGGCTGCACATCAGGGAGCTGGAGTGGTCACCTGCAAGGCCATCTGCAGTTGCAAAGTCTCTAAAAAGACTGGTAATTTATTTCTTTTTAAAGCGAGGAGTCCTTCACATCATAACCTAGGCGACAGTATAGGGAACAAACCTGAGCTCTCTGTCTATGACATAAAAGTACTTCCCTGTACTGACAAGACAGACCAAGAGGAAAACAGCCATCAATCAGCCATAGCACCAGGCAATGGAGAGGAGCGACTGAGACGAGCCAAAATAATTATTCTGGAATGAGGAAAAAGCCTGTGATATTGAAGGACAAGAGATATTTGCTCTGCTGCCAGCTGGGCTGAGATCTGGGGGAAGCAAAGGGACTGCGTTTGCTGGACATCCAAATAATGTCCGTGGAGGCAATGCAGGTGCAATGACAGATACCTCAGTGGCCCTTGGAAAGATGTTGTGTGTTTCTTTCCCCTCGGGACTTTCTAGTGAAAGAAGCAAGAACAAGTGCAGTGGTATAGAGAAAGCAGTTGCCCTCCCAGCTGTGGTAGAGAAGCTCGGGGTCTCATGGTGGTGCGTGGCCCGCTTTGCAGAAGGACTGGCAGACAGCGTCTGGGGTTTGTAACACGCTGTCTGGTTTAGGGAGGATGAAGAGGCCACGCAATGTTCTTGATAAGACCATTATTACAGCTAAATGCAGGAATATCGAAATATTCCTCTTGAGAAAAAGGCTTTTCCAGCCTTGAAAGTCCGGGTTTTCTTCTAGGGAACATGCTGTTGTCATAGTGCGAATTTTATGTTTACTATTGAAAGAAACAAAATCAAACTGATGTGGGGAAAAAAAAAAAGTAGTTTCAAACTGAAATGCTCATTTTGCTATACTCAGAAAATGAATACCGTATGCCCTCTGCTTTCCCTGCTGCACTGGGAAGAGAGGTGGCTGGGGCAAGATGAGGGTGAGGAGAGAGGTGCCACATCCTCCTTGTCTTTCTCCCAGTTTCTCTTTCGCATGCTGTCACACAGGAGAAAAGGATCAGTGAGGTGTACAACCCCCCAGTCGTTTCCCCATCCATCACGGCCCCATCCCACATCCCTTCCCCTGCCAAGCAGCGTTTCACCGATCCCAGTCCATGCTCAGCCCTGAGAGGCTCAGCATGAGCCGGCAATGTGCGCTTGCAGCCCAGAAAGCCAACCGTGTCCTGGGCTGCATCAAGAGAAGTGTGGCCAGCAGGTCGAGGGAGGGGATTCTGCCCATTTACTCTGCTCTCGTCAGACCCCACCTGGAGTCCTGTGTCCAGCTCTGGAGCCCCCAACATAGGAAGGACGTGGATGTGTTGGAATGGGTCCAGAGGAGGCCACAAAGATGATCCGAGGGCTGGAGTACCTCTGCTACGAGGACAGGCTGAGGGAGCTGGGGCTGGTCAGCCTGGAGAAGAGAATGCTCCAGGGTGACCTTAGAGCAGCTGCCAGTGCCTGAAGGGGCTGACAGGAAGGATGGAGAGGGGCTTTTCACAAGGATGTGTAGTGATAGGACAAGGGGGAACGGCTCTAAACTAAAAGAGGGCAGATTTAGATTAGATATTAGGAAGAAATTCTTCACCATGAGGGTGGTGAGGCCCTGGCCCAGGTTGCCCAGAGAAGCTGTGGCTGCCCCCTCCCTGGCAGGGTTCAAGGCCAGGTTGGATGGAGCTCTGAGCAACCTGGTCTGGTGGAAGATGTCCCTGCTCATGGCAGGGGGGTTGGAACCAGATGATCTTTAAGGTCCCTTCCAACCCAAACCATTCTGTGATTCTATAAGAGCCTTGATAAGACCTGGGCAGGGCATAACCACCAAACCTGTGGGGAGCCTAATGGGACCGAGGGAAGAGGAAGAAGCTTTTCCAGCTTGGAGAATGGGACTTGCTGCCTTTAAATAAGCAAGATGAGAGCGTGGTCTCGTCCCACACAGACAGCTGGCAGGGAACAATTACAGCACGATTATGGCTGTGTGCTCTAGCTTGAAGGTAGTTCAAAACAACACTAACAGTCTTTTCACCACTCACGATTCAGCCATAATGCGCATGTCCAAGAACACAATTTGCTGGAGCAGAAACAAACACTCTGTAAGAGAAAGCAGCGAGCCACTTACAAAGCGAAACACTTGTAATTATCATATGCAAATCAGCCCAACTACAGGTTGCACTGGGTGCGTGTGCATTGCCTGGTTAATTTGGAAACAGTTCAGTAGTTAAAAGTGAACTATAAGGTTCTCATTATGCAATTAGGACTTTAGTGAAAGACTCATTAATCTGAAATGCAATTAGTCGGGCTGCTGCCACACAGAGTTCAAAAGTGATTTTGTTGGGTGATGACTCTGCTGTTCACATAGCGTTGGATGAGATATCTCCAAATGCTTTGATAGGATCTGCTCATTTCAGGCATACATAGACTCAGTTTGGAAGCATACAAACACGAGAAGAATGAGGATTTAGTTCATTTTCAACTGCCAGCTGCTCTCTTACATCGGAATTTTCTGTTTTATCTAATCTCTGCTATTTGTCCCCTGGGGGGAAGACTTAAATCTAGTGCTTAGAAACCAGGGCTGCTGTAGTGGCACTCAGATATCACAGTAAACATTCTTTTTAAGAAATATGCAACCAATCAGGTCTCTTGGGTTCAGTTATCAACCCCACCAGTGGCTCTTTGCCTGACGTTCAGCAAGACCAGCCCAAGTGTGTCGTCTTGGCGTCATAAAGCTGGGGAAAAAGTGGAAGGATCAGCACGATCACTGCATAAGGCACACTTTCTACCCCAAAAACTGAGTGACAGGGATTACAAAGAGCAGACAGATCTGGTGATTATCTTCCGATTTACAGCATTGTTGAAGTAAATCATTCAATCCAGGTCCTTCAGGAGTCTTTTCTGTGAAACTGAAACTGCACAAAATCTCCATATTGCACGCTGAGGCCGTTTCGGCAAGAAGAAAATGAGGCTTCGGATTCCCTCTGTCCTGGCTTAGCCACAAACAGCTCCTGTGCTGGCTTTCTGCCCAGGGTGGGCTTCACCTACTTTACTCACAGGTAAAGCAGACATTTTAATATATCCCAAGCCTACTGGGTAAAAGGTGTTTTGAGAACATAAGAGAAAAGGTTCTTAAAGAGCTACAGCTTCACCTGAGCAAAATATTTTGCCAAATCTTTTTGTCTCAAAAAGAACAGAGATTCCGCAGCAGCAAACTGTTCCCTGGATGAATTTCAGCCTTGCAGAATTGGCCCTGACACACACAAACAAACCATCTGAAGAAGTGAAAATGTAACAGTTAAGACGCTCTTTGGTTAGAAACCTCCTTAAGTTATATTTACACCATGGTGAAAGAAAATACTTGGCTTCAAAATGGCACATTTTATATTAGGGCAAACAAAATGTTCCACTTAACCCAAAGTTTATTTTTCCCAACTTTCTGACTGACCAAAAAAATTTCAGGGATTTGAATTTCAAGTTGACCTGAAGAAATTTTTTGTTTGCTTATTTGTTTGTTTGAAATTGCCAGTGAAGCAAAAAATCAATTATGAACACTGTCCCTAGGGTGGACCTACCTAAAGTGTACGATAAACAATTTGCTTGACTAGCTCCTGCCAGGGGATGCAAAACCCTGCTGCAAAGGCTGTGGTCTTGGTGATGTGGGTCTTGCCGGTGGGGCTGAAGAAGCTGGAAGCTGCAGCTGTTCAGGATGAGACCTCATCTGGAAGTCACCATCCCCTAATCGTGGCCCTGTAACTGCCCTCAGTTTTCCATTCAGATACAAATAAGTACAATAAGTCAGATTCAGTCAGAACTGTGCTAAGCTTCATGCATCAAAAACCTGGAGCTCATTTCTGATAATGGCTTGTAGAGGGTGCTTAAGGGAAGTGTGTAAGTAGAGGTCAGGTGTATAAAAATGCTAATATCTCCCTCCCTAGGCATATGCAGCTCAAAGACTTTCTGAGCCAAAGGTTACGGAGGTTGCAGAGGTCATTGCAAAATAAGGTAGAGCAGTTTTGATCATCTTCAGCAGAGGTTTAATTAATCTGCTTGATTCTGCACTGAAACACATCAGGAAAATGCACACATCTTGTTCAGCAGCGCTTGTGGTTTCCCATAACTGAGAGTAGTAAAAAGCAACCTAAGGCAGCAATTTTTTTGGTATCATGTCAGTTCAGAACACAAATATATATGCCCTTATTCTTCCTTAGATATCTACACAGATACACCTTAGTGCAGCGTTCCGGTACCCAAACGGGCCTACAAGAGAGCTGGAGAGGGACTTTTGACCAGGGCATGGAGTGATAGGATGAGGGGTAATGGCTTTAAACTGAAAGAGGGTCGATTTATATTAGATATAAGAAAGAAATTCTTTACTCCAAGGGTGCTGAGGCCCTGGCACAGGTTGCCTGGAGAAGCTGTGGCTGCCCCCTCCCTGGCAGTGTTCAAGACCAGGATGGGGCTTTGAGCAACCTGGTCTCATGGAAGGTGTCCCTGCTCATGGCGGGGCAGGGGGTGGAACTAGATGATCTATAAGGTCCCTTCCAATCCAAACCAGTCTATGATTCTATGATAATTAAGGCACTGACACACAAAAAAGATCCCACTTGTGTAGGGCACCTTGGATGGAGGTGTCTCCCCCAGCTACAGAGCTGGGATTCATCTGAGGAAGGGTCGTCCTCTCCCTCAGGGGAGTCACACCTCAAATCTGCTGCTAGTCTGGAGCAGATCTCCACTGACTGCAAAGGAAGTCCACAACCAGCAGATTTTGTGTGCTATAACGAACAACCAAAGCCGTTTCTCTCAGATGAGCTCCAGCCACCAGCAGTGAGGAACACGCAGTAGCCTCAAAGCCCAACAAATCCGCTTTGCTTTCCTAATCTGCATTTGTGTTTGGTTACCTCCTTGCTTATGAATGCTTTGGGGTTTTCAGCATGGTGAATATTAGAAGGAAAGGAGGAAATTCAGGACTCTAGGCAGAAAAACCATCTTTTGTTAAAACAGAGATCCCAAAATTTCTGCAGTCTTGCGGCTGACATAAGATTTTCTTCACAACACCATGTTCCCAAGATGGTTTTGACTTAGCTCTCAGGCATGCAGTTCATACCTGTGATTTCCCCTTTGCAAACAGAGCTTGGACACGTGAGTTTCTCCAAAGCCAGCAACATCTGCAGCTGGGATGCTGTATGCTACATGGACAGCTCAAACTGGAAGGGAGGTCCCTCTCCAGAACTTTAATCACCTGAAATATCAGTACATGATGGTAGCTAAGCAGCTCAGGTGAGGAATTAACCCTCCCAAGGGAGTTTCAGCTCCCCCTTCCCATGTGGCTGCTTTTGGGTGGCTTGAGTGACTCCTTGGAGGTGCTGATCTGTGCTGAGGAAGCGTGCTGGCCTTGCTGAGCCCCACAGCCAAGCGTTGATGGCTGAACCCCCATCATGGGCACTGGCTGAACCAAAACACCACCCAAACTAGATTCAGCGCTTTGCCCAGATGTCACTTTGAGCAGAGCTTTCTCAGGACAGATCCACCCTGTCCTGACCTTGCCAGAGGCCAGGGCTGTGCTGGGTTGTCTCCTCCAATGCTGGGCTCACACCATGGCCGTGTTCAATGAGCAGACTGTCCATGCCACCAGCTGCAGCATTCTGCATCCCTCCCACGTCTCCGCTGTCTGCGGGCAAGAAAGGGCTCTGCCCAAGGGGACAAACTTGTTAAGATTGGACTTAACAAGCCTTTCACCTAAGGTCTTGAGCCATCCCTTGGAACAATCTGTCTCCCATATTTCCATTACCAAGCAGCTGCAGATGGGCCTTGAAGAGATGTTATTTCATGTCGTATTTTTTCAATAGCACCTTGGAGCTACAAGAAGATTGAAATCGCCTTTATGTTTCCTCCCAAAATGTCAGGCACCTCCATGTGTACACGTGGGGCGGCTGTGACCTCTCGGCTCAGTGCTCTCCAGGGAAAGCAGATGTGATTTAAAGGTCAGCACAGGAGTGTAATTGCTGGGTAGAGTCCACAGTGTGAAAGCTGTTTCTGCAGAGGGATGGGGAATTGATTATTGGTCTCATAAAGCTTCCTGGTACATCAGCATCATCTCCTGGAGAAGAGGCGTCTTTTTTGTAACACAAAGCTGCAGAGTGAAGGGTCAGTAAGTGCAAAGGGCAAGACCCCTCTCCTCCAAGATACCTCCTAGGCTGACAGTAAGCACAAAGACAGAGACAGAGGCAGGGTTACAGTGTCTTCACTGGAGCACTCAGCACCCACACACCCAAGTAGGGGTCACCCACTGCCCTCGTGGACTGCCCGTAGGCTTGCTGCAGGGAGGCGATGATGTGCTGCTGCTCCGTGGGCCACAGCAATGCAGACGTCAGCTTTGATAATATCCATGAAACAAAACAGAAACAGCCCCAGCTGGCTGGAAAGAACAGAGACTGAGTAGGGAAGCGATGGAGGCATCCCCCAAGATCTCCAGTGCTCCCTGCTCACTCCATGTCATTGCATCTCTGGGGGAGTCTCTTAGCTTTATCCATCCCTGCCTGCTGGAGCCACGTGAGGGAGAGAATCTCTTGTGTTTTCTTTTTCTTTTGTATTAAACTTCTGACCCTCTGGATTGTGCAAACGTGACCTGCATGCATCCTCCAAGGTTCAGAAGCCAAATGAAAATGAAATTAATGTTTGCACATATATATGCACATCTAATGATAGTATTGTAATGGTTGGCCAGTATCACCACCCAGGGGGAAAGGGAGCTGACTTACGGTCTGCTAAACTCTTGTGCTTGGCTTTACCATGTCTGGATCATCTGCAGTTGCTTATGGGAGGTTTTTTTAGCATGTGCTAATTGAGCATTTCTTGCCTCATTATTAAACAATCATCTCATTTTGTGCTCCTTCCAAACTATCCCTCTGTCAATAATGTTCTCCAGTTTTCCCTGGAGATGCTTTGCCCTTTGCAAATGGCAGTGTTGCTCTTGCTCTTTAAACTCAATGTCATTTTTGCTTTGCAAGTGTCCTTTGTTGCTTTTATTGCAGCACCCCTCCCTCTCCCCCTTCTAGTCCAGGAACTCTGCTCACGCTATACCCGGTGGAGAGACTGCGTGTGCCAATGACTGGTGGAAATAATTAAAGTTCAGGGTTTCTTCCTTGCTGAGGCCAATACAGAACTGCCTATTGCCACCTCTTGGTAGGAGTAAAGCACGACAAGCGAATCCGGTCCCCTCTGAAAACAGAAGGGTGTGATTTGGAGACCTGCTGTGAATGTGATTCTCTTATTTCCTTCTATGCCCGGGCATGGCAGCATGACAGCAATGAGAGCCAGCAGTGCATTGCAAGGCATTGCTGTCCATGGGGGTAGAGATGTCCATAACATCTGTGTCTGAAGGTCTCCAGTGGTGTACACAGAGCCATGTTGTTGTACTCGATGATCTTAAAGGTCTTTTCCAACCAAAACAGTTCTATGAGTCTAGGTACCAATGTATCTTTGGTGTTCACCATCACCATGAGAGCCGCCGGTCCTACCCATCTGGAGGTGGTTGGAGGCTGTTCCGTTGTTATAAGGAGCTCAGTTGTCTCCCCAGTGGGTGGACAGCATGTACTCAGTGTGGTGGTGCAATGCTTGCCTGATGCTGACCCAAGTAACTTTACTCCAGAGGAGCAACCTCTCCTTATGGGCTTCCTCAGCACCATTTTCGTAAAGAGATGAAGTTGTGTTGAGGGATCTAGAGCACAGGGTGAATGTTTAGTTGCAGCTTATCAGGCTAAATAAATTCACCTTTCTATTAAAGCTGCCAAAGCAGTAAGCTTTCCTGTAAACATCCCACAGGTTATCTATGAATGAATAAATCATGGACTATGAGTGAGAAGTGGAAGGAAGAGCTCTGTGCGTACGCGTGTGCGTGACTGTACACCTGTGCAAGCGAGGGGTGAATGGAGAAGGAAACTCCTTCCTTGTGGCGTTTACTGTGCTTTACTCCTGGGGCCGAGCGTGAAGAAATAAAGGGAGCACAGGGAAGATCTTTGGCTTTGCTGAAGAAATTCTGTTGTCAGCCCTCAGGGAATGATACAAGAGGATAGACAGTAACTCCCAAGAAAATATCCCTTTTGCCTCTTTTTCTCCCTTTACTCTTAAAACGTCTGCCTTCCGACGTCAGAGGAGAAGGCTCGTATCTACAGCTGCATCTTGAGGTTTCCAGCAGGAACCCGAAGGGTGATCTCTTCGCCTGTATGCGGAGTCAGGGCTTGCTCTGGCTGCAGCATGGTTGCTGGTAGCCAAATCCCAGCTTCGAGGGCTGTGTCTAGCTCCTGTGTCTAGTGCTTCATAAGCCCTGAAGGTGCAGTTGCTCTTGAGTTTGGGAATTTCACCAATTTCAAAGATCTCCATGTTTTTGGAGGGCTTTAAAATGGCAGTGTGTCAGACCTGCAAAGAAAAGTGGGGGGAACCATGTGTCTTTGAAAATCCCAGTCCCCCAATATGAGTCAGATCAGCCAAACACTATTGGTAGTGACTTGCTTTGAATATGGTTAGAGGGAGTCTTAGCTAAGATGCTTCAAATTAAGTGTTTCAGGATCAACAAATTGGCTTCTCATCTGACAGACTCTGTCCTCAACTCCAGGCTAGAAATGCTCCAGCATGAACCGTGGAGATCCTGCCCAGCAGAGCAGTGGTGACAGGTTTGGGGCTGTTAAAATGCCTCTGTTAGAACAGCTAATGAATGGGCATCCAAAATGGACCCTTGCCCAGAGAAAACAAATTGTCTTGAAAAGATGAATGAACATTTGCAGTAACTTCACTGCTGCCCTCTCCCCACCCTGGTGAGGACAAAGTTCTTGTCCTGCTTCTCAGGGCACACAGAAACACGCACGCAGCTACAACTGATTTTTATTTAAGGAGACATTTTATTTCAAGTTATATAGGGAGTGAAACACCAGCAGCAGTCTCCCATGCCTGATTTTACAGAGAAAACACATTTCTCAAGGACTCTGAACATTTGTTCCCTCTTCCTTGTGTATGTGGGTTATGTGTGCGTGTTCCCTCTGCATCAGAGACCCCGATCCCTCTTTATCTCTGGATATTATTAGTTCGTCTGCCATTCTGGGTCTGATTCTTCACAAGTTCTTTAATTCTCAGAGTCAGCTGACAGCATCCTTGAGTGGCTCCCTTCCTTCTTCTCCCCCTCCTGGGGCAGTGTCACCACCCTCTCCGCAGGCTTTGCTTTTTGAGGATGCTTTGGTGGTTGCATTTCTTTATGGATGAGCAAGAGATTCAAGGGAAAGTAGCAATTCTTCCAGCAAGTCTAGTGGAGATTTCCTTCTCCTGTATGACCCTTAGGAGTTGTAGTGCTCCTTAATTAGCTGGGCGGGATTTAGTAGCCCTCACATAGGTGTTTGATGCCACTGCAGATGTCTAGGGTCCGTTTCAGATCCCTCCTGGCCTCTACCATCTGTAGGTCCTGTATGTGATCGTCCTATGCCTGCCTGGGATGCCTTGGGGCATGCTGAACATCTCTAGGTACCACGTTTGGGCAGCTGAAGCCCACCCTGTCCATCTACAGCCCCCCAGACAGCCATCTGTGCACACACACACGGACGTGGCACAGACCCACTCCTGCTGAAGCAAGGACAGAGCTCAGCCCAGTTGGAGAATAAACAGCAGTTGTTCTTTCTCTCCTGAGCCTTCCCAGCCCTTGTCAGGATGTGAAAACATCCAGACGAAATGATGGAATATCAATTCTTATTTCCAGAAGGGAACATAAAAAGAGAGCAAAGAACAAATCCTCTGAGGATGAAGCTATCTCTGGGCAAGGCCGATTACAAGATCTGCAAAGCGCTTACAGCGTCCCTCTGACCTGCTGATGTTCTCTCAGCGGTGACGCCCAACAATTCCTCGAGGTGGTTTTTGGAATCTGTCTCAACCGAAACATCTCCGACTTCGATTCCCCGGAGCTTCGTGGTGTGGGACAGATGTGTCACCCAGCCTGTGAGGAAGGGGTGGTCGAGCAACCCGGTGCTAAGCCCCAGGTATTTAACAGCATGCCAGGCACGGGGGTAAGTGACAGCACGAGGGTCGTCCCGTGACAGAAAGGATCAGGGACATTTTCCAAGTCATTCTGCTGGAGGGGATGGCGCGACATGTTAATTGTGCATTTTTAATTGGAACGAGCAGCACCAGTCGTGCCCACCAAAGGACTTTGCTCACTGCGGTGAAGTTCATTAGCAGCAGACAGTGAGATAATAGCCATTCCTTCCACGAGTGGTGAGAAATGTCACTTTGATGAAGACATGTAACCATGGACACAGTGGGCCAGGACCAGCATCTCTGCTGTGCTCTTCGCCGTGTAACTCCACTGACTTCAGTGGATCTCCCTGTCTCATTGGCTTTAAATGAGTCCTAAATCCATGCAGAGCAAATTGTTAATGAGTAGTGACAGAGCTGGGAACCCAACCTGAGAGCATCAGCGAAGTAACAGGGGTAGGCTGGAAAGCAATGCATCCCCTTTCCCTGCCTTCAGCCGTTGCCCCCCAGTTCTGCATGCAGCCACTCCTGCAAGCGCTGAAAGAGTTACAGCCTGGGAATAACATCGATCCAAGGCATCCACCAGGCACGCTGCCCCGGGCTTGTACACCAAGGACAAGACATGAAAATGGAGCCAAGTCCTGAGGTTCAGGGTAATATTTACTAGAAGTCTCTCTGCTCCTGGACTGCTCCCAAGTCTACCCTCATCACTTCCAGACTCGTTTGTGCTGTGGTTTAATCACTATGCACCAGGCTGCCCTGCGAACAAGCTGGTTTCATATCTGCAGGGCTCTGGGCAGGCAGGGAGGAGGATGTACCTTTTGGAGCTGGAGTCTGCTTTTTCCTTGTCCCCAATTAAAGATGTAGAGAGTGACCTTGGCACAGCAGGGATTCAGTAAGAAAAAAACCCAGCACATCATGGGCTTTTTAGCAGATTGTCCTGCCCCAGATGAGCTCATAGGAGAACCTCAGAATGCTTCTCTTGCTCCTGGGGTCAAGGCTGTAAAGGCAGCAGCACTGCTTTGCTGCCCGCAGGCCAGGTTCATGGAGAGCTGGGACAGAGAGAAGCCACTAAAAAGAGTGCAGGGTCCTGTGCGGATGACTAGAAAGTGCAACAGGGTGCAAAGCAATCTCCAAGTGCGTGGTGCCCGATCTGTCACCCTGGGCTGGAGGCAGCCCGTGGTCCTTAGCGCTCTCTGGACAATGGCAGCGGAGAGGTTTAGCTCCGTGCGGGTTTGCTGACTGCACACAGGGGCAAACTCCGTAATGTCTGTTTACCTGAGGGGGAGAGAAGCACTGACATAGATCCAGGCAGCTCAAATTCCTCAAAGGCAAGAGATCAACAGGAGAAAAAGGTGATTTCTGTCCCCCAAAGCCTTACGGTATGTCCCTCTGGGGGGGGCTTTGTGCAGCAGCTAGAACTTCAGTCTCAGAGAAATGTTCAGTAAAAGCAACTTCTTATTTAGCACAGCCTGGCTAGGACTGAGGGCACGATGTACATCTCTACTCCACAGCAGTTACAAACAGTGACAGTCTTCCCTGCTGGCTTGAGCATTCACATTTATGACCACCCATTTCTGGAGAGTCCTTAGTCCCCTCTCTTGGTCAGGGCATGATGGGCCTCAAACCTCATTGCTCTTCTCCTGGAATAGCTCCTCCAAGGAACACCTCAAAGAGAAACGGAGAAAAGAGGGCACAATGACATTTCTGCTGCAGATATATTGCCAGGGCCCTCCAGCTGGCCTTTCTCTTGTAAAGCGCTTTATGATAAATATTAAAGGTAAATGAAAGGCCCATTAAAGATCAGACATATATTGGACAATCAAATACATTCTGTTTCTCTGCATGACTAACAGAAGGAGGACTGACCTTCTCCTAACTTCTTTCTTGGTGATATGCTGAATGCTTATTAGGTGTTTAAATATTGTATTTACAAGGAGATACATCTGCCTGTGATACCTCTGCTTGTGCCTTGAATTCTCTTTTTAATTACGATGGCTATTTTTAGCCCAGACTCATGGCCTGGTGGATTCCTATCACAGACATGAGCTGTGGAAGGCCCTCATCTCAGGCTGTCTTGAAACGAGGATGTCCAATACGCTGTCAGCCGTGCTTCCTAATTAGCACAGCATGGTGTAGACTGATTTATTATTGCTTGCTTTAGAATAGTATCCAGAGACACCGCCTGAGTCGAGCACACCCCCGCACACCACAGCACACCACCGAGATGGGCACGAACACATGCGGAGCGCTTTTAGTGGCTAAAAAATAAACACAGGTAATAGTGGAAATGAAGAGAAAGTACTAAAATGGGCTTTGAAATGGTTGTTTCAGGGATGGCAAGAATCTGAGCTCAAAACCATGACCCTGAAAGCTTGAGCTCATTTGCTACCTAACGTCACCCTGGGTTTCAATGCAGAGGTCGTAGGACCTACCTTGGTGCCTGGTGTGCATCCCCAGCAAGGTGGGCTGAGGAGAGGGAGCGCTTGGAAAAGCGATGCAGAAAACAGGAGGGGCACAAAGCCCGTTTTTCATACGTGCACTGGAAGTGTCTCACCTGGATCCGCTCATCCAGATGCTGCTGTTCACGGAGGGCTTCTCCAGCACCGGCTTGGCCAAAGAAACATCCTGGCCCACCAAGTGCCAGCCTCAGCTGGCCTGCCCTGGCAGGCAGGGGATGGGCTTCCCTGGGACACAGCTCCCCAGTGGCATGTCATCTGCTGCGTCTGCCAGCCCTGAAATGAACTTTTAGCCCAGAGGAACATTTCTGGAAAGAAACGCAGATGTGGCCACGTCCTGGGGATGCTGGAGTGAGGAGCAAGTGTGAAACAGGAGCGCAGCCCTCTCCCCCGCCTGCTCAGCCCCTCCCCTTCCCTCCATCAGCACAGTTTAGCAGGCAGGCCTGGTTTTGTATTTACCCTTTATTTCTTTCCAAGCATTGAAAATCACAATGCTCTGGCAGTATCTTTTAACAAGGACTGTACCGAGCGAAGGCTCGGAGACAGCAGGCTAATTGCGAGCTTCCTGAGGGATGTTTTAGCTAGCAGTAAGCGGCATGAATATCCTTCAGCCTCTATTTATGCTGCAACATTAACAGGTGGGCTGATTTGCATTCTGTGCATTGGCAGGCGGGGAAAGCAAGGGGGATTTTGTGGGCTGCTCGTAGTGTTTATTGTTTATTAACCCTCCAGCACCGGCGTCACTGCAGTCTGCCTTTGCCAGGGCTCGAAGCTCCTGTGCATGCCTGGCAAACAGTATTGCCACAACCCCTCATTTCTTCGAAATGAAGTGCTAGATAGATCCCAGCTGGCTCTGGTAAGGAGAGGGGTGAGTATCCCTGCACTTATAACCAAACATTTACACAGAGCAAGGCCATTCCCCAGCAGAGTCTAAATGAGTATTTTTAAAAGCTGAGCTTTTCTTGCGTCCCATTGCAATCTTCAGAGGATGCTGAGAAATTATTTGCAACAGCAAGTCCTCCGCGGCACCAAAGGTACTGAGGCACACTGAGGACTTCAGGGAAAAGGAGGAAAATATTGCAGATGATATATATGGTGTTTCCTCTGATATAGTTATAGTTCTCAGAAGAACTCTGGAGGAAACACAATTGCCCTCTGAATTTGTTACTGGGGCGTCTTCATAATAAAACATTTCACTGGAGCCAGAAGAGATTTAAAGAAGGAAGTACTCAGACTTTATAACACGCTGCAATCGAGTTGCCACGGCTCAGCTCCCCAGCTGTCAGCAAAGCGAGCCCCTCCAAACCCCACGCTGCTGCCTGCCTGCCGCCATGTGCTGCTGCCAGCCCCCGCCGCTGCCCGGTGTGCCTGGCTGGGGCTCAGGGACGCTGCGGGGCAGGCGGCCCTTGGCATTCCCCTCCAAAAACCAAAGTGATTTTCTTCCATGAGACACAAAACTGCAGTACGTGGCTGCGATCGATGTGCGTGTCGGCTCTTGGACAAAAGGTGTTCCTGGGGCACGACACTGCTTTCACGCTGCCGTCCTGATTCTGTGCTTACCTGAACAAGGGTTCTGTGAGAGTAGCAGCTCGTCAAAATTAGGAGAAAAAACAAAACAAAACAAAATTTATGATGGCATTAGCAAACATACAGTTTAATCCCACTGACAAAGCCTCATCCTCCCTCCAATCCTTTCATATCCCTGCTTAGTCTATAAATAAGTCAATATTATTTAAGCCGTAGGCATCCCATGGTTTTGCAGATCTTACAGAGCAGAGCTGCTTCACTGTTTCTTTAGTAGCCTGTCTCTTCAGCTGGCTGCAGGGAGCTGTTGGGTTCTGTCCGATGGTCACTGTACACCGCTGGGCAGAGGGCTGTCCCATCTCGACGTCTTGACGGAGCATCTCATGCCGTGGGTCTGCCCTGGCGCTGGAGCTCCTCTGTCCTTGTAGGACATGTGGGCTCGCAGCTCCAGCACTGTCTGTCATTTCAGTAGGTCCCAGCAAATGCTTGAGGCAGAGTCCAGGTACATAAAAACTAGCCATGACGTGAGAAACAGCAGAATTTGTCAAAATTTATCTGACACATTCGTATTGCAAAGGCAAACGGGGGAGCTCTGTCACAGAAGAGTTTTGCAGGACCTTACTGATTTCATCAGTATTTTCAGCAAACTGTACGCAGCACTTTATTATTCCAAATGTGCTGAAACACCTGCGGGTGACACGATCCAGGACTGGAGCTCTGAGAAAATACAGCATTTTGTCCAACTCATAGACAATTCTGAAAAAAAACTAGGGGAAATGATTTTGCCGTGGCTGTAGCATCCTGTTTGGACTGAAACAAAACGGTTCCCTCTAGTCTGGAGTGTGTCTTTTGGATGACATTTTGAAAAGGCCAAAATACGTCATCGTAAGAATGCAGCCGTGTCATTTGGGGTACACAATCGCATGTGAACAAGTGACAGTGGCTTCCTAATCTCCTTTGGAGTACGGGCTGGAGCTCAGCTGACCATGAAGTCAGGATGCGTGTCCTACCCTGGAGCCCTCTGACCCATTGATCTCTGCCTGGGAGACAAGCAGGGGTCACCTGGAGTCACCTACTCTGGCAATACCTCAAGGAAGAGGCCTCCACTCAAGGGAGGGTTTGAGGATTAGATTCTTTTGGAGAAGAACTACTGACTGACATGAATTTGGTGAAAACCTTGGTGTCACCAAGTCACCATCTTTACCAGAGAAAGTCTCAGCCAAAGCTTGTTACCCAGCTAAGCTATAATAGGTGCAATAATACATCTTAAATCTTCAGTGTTATCAGAAACAGGCATTCCTGTAAGGCCTGCATCCAGAAATACTGTTCCCCTAACAGCTAGCCAGGAACAGAAATGCTTCTCACTGGGGGCTTGGTGAATATTTTGTCTCCTGGTGTATAGATCTGTTAGAGGCAGGCTGACGAGCCCTCTGATGTTCCTGCACTGTTAATACGATGCTTAAGTGAGTTGAGGGTTTGCAAAGGAACCTCTGGGAGGTGGGACCAGCTCTCGCAGGGTTTAATCCTTACCTCCTGCGGCCGGTCAGGCGAAACGCTTGTGTCTAAACACTTATGGCACCTGAAAATCAAAGAAATGAGTGTGACCTCTGCACGGACTGGGGAGCAGTCGGGAAAGCAGCTCTTTCCTTGTGTCATATGAAGCCGGTTTAGTCCCGGATCCCTGAATCAGAAGAGGACATCCCTGGGTTACAGTCGTGTGTTCTGCAACATCGCTTTTCAGGACAGAGCTGCTTTTCCAGTATCACTGGCTCTAGCACATCAGCAACAAGCCTAAAAACATGTGATTAAAAGCAAAAAAACCCAACCCTGGTGTTAAATTAGTATGGACTACATTATAATTAATTTAAGATTAATGGGAACAACTGAGTTAAGATTCTGTAACGATAATTAGCAAGCAAATTACAATAAAAGAGAAGGGAGCAACTAAAAGTAATTATAGTGTACACACATTAAGATCCCGCCCTGCCTAGCAAAATAACACGTGTGTGTTGAGATAACTACAGTGCCTTCAGCCTGCGAGTAGCAGCACAGACAGGCTGTGAGCAACTGGGGGGTTCCTCCGGCATCACTGCCGGAGTCGTGTGGCTCGTGCATCTGATCCTGGCCACTATTTGTACTGTTAAATCTAAACGTGAGCACGGCACACATACGTAGTACAGAGCTGAAAAAAAAATATCGTTAAAGGTGCAAAGTGAAATGCTTCGGATATGGGGAATAGAAGACACGCTTTGCACTCCGCATCCATCATTTCCACTCTCCGCCTGCCGTGTGAGTTATGGTACTGCCTTTATTTCCATGATTTCACACTGCTCTCAGGAAGACGACTGTCTGGACCAGGCAAGGATGGACAGGGCTCGTTCAAAGAGAGCGGATTTATTGCCTTGGCTCTGCCGTTGCCCTGTGTTGGTTCTCAAGCCATATGTGCTTATTGGGGGAAAAAACCCCAGACAGTTATTGTTGTCTCCTGATTTTTTTCTACAGTTCTCGCTGTGGTTGTGTCGAGCATTTCACAAACATGAGGAGACACCGTGCAATGGGGTGACATCGTATCCCTGTAATGGCTATGGGAAATGAGAGGAGGAGGCAGGGAGCGGTTCAGAGCAATCGGAGATTCTCAGCTCTTGATGTGGGGACAGTTTTGTGTTATATTGCGTGATGGATATTCACTCTCCTCTGGGTTTGTCACAGCCATCTGACTTCTGCGGTCTCTGTTGAGAGCCTCGTGCTGTCACAACTCTCTTCTGGTTAGATGCGTGGGCATCACCCAGCAGCGAGAGGTCCATGTCCGCCGGCAGGATCTTGAGCTGCTTCTAGCACACAAACAAAATAATAATTTACAGAGACCAAGCAATTAATGAAAATCCAAAGCAGCTTGGAGGGCAGGGAAAGATCAGCGTGATCAAATGGCTCATCCTCTGGCTGGGGATGAGGAAACTCTGGTGCTGCCCCAGGCTTTGTATTTAGTTGGACTCACACGAGGATCTCAAACAAACCCGTTCACCTCTTTTGACACCTTCCATCTGCACCTGCTTGGTGCTTTCCTCTCCTCTCCAGATCTCAAAAAAGCCCCACAAAGCAGGGTGCTGGGTACATCCCCCCTGCACGGCCCCATCCTGACCGTGGGACGGCAGGGAAGGGCAGGCAGCTCCCAGCACCCGCGCGGGGCGAGCGGTGCGGAGTGGCCTCCTCGCCCCCTCCGCGGTGTCACGAGGTGACAAAGCATCCAGCTGGATTCAGATTTGCAAATTACAACTTTCGGTGCAGCTGAGCAGAACCGCGCCGCTCTGACAAATGAGTAAGTGGCTGGTGTTACAGCACAGGTCGTTTGTTAAGAAAGGAGGCTTTCCGCCCTGTGGGGTATTTTATATATATTTTTTGTTTTAGCATTTCAAGTCTTTGATTCATCGACTCAGACTAGTTGAGGTACAGACAACAGCGAGAGTCGCATTTTAACTAGGCAAACAGAGCTGTTTGAGGAGTGGCCTCTTTTGAGAGGTTAATGTTATAAATGCATCTTAAATGTCTAATACATAATCAAATGCCATAAAAATGGAAATGTTATGAGTATAGAAGCCCAGAGAACAAAAATCATTGCTCATTGCTCTTGCCACCAAAGAATTCAACTGTGAATACAAGCTGCAAACTTGCCTGAAGTAATATTCCTGGAAATAATCATGACGGAGTAAAAAAAAAATGAATGGACCATGCCTAGTTTTTCCCTGTTTTAGAACCACGGTGAAGTGCAGAGCAGAGCCTCCAGCTCTCGGTCACAGACCCCGCAGGCTTTTGTAGCCAAAGGTTGCCAGGGTTGTAGGGTTTCTCTGAGGTCCGTGCTGCCATCTCCTTTCCCGGTCCTTGCAAGCAGCACCGCCAGCTGATTTGCTGTCCATAGGATGCCCTTCAACGTGGGAAGAGGGCTTGGCATCCATCAGGAGCAATGCAGGTCCCACCGGGGGAAGGATACCTGCTTAGTGCATGGCTAAGTAATGAACTGCCTAGAAAGTGCGTGACAGAGGATGATAACCAGTAGGTGAATGCATGAGATACAATCTATAAGAAGCTGATCACACCTGTACAGGAGAGATGTAGCTTGGATAATTGAGTTTCAAGCTGATGGACAGCTGTTCCTGCTGTGTCACCTTCTGATCAACGGCGGAGCACGGTTACGCCTGCTGCTTGCTCTCCTGCGCTCATAAAGAACGGCGAGTGATGGATGGGGTGTTGACACAGGGCTCTCCAGCACAGCAGTACCGCGCTGCCGGCAGGGGCCAGCCTGCTTTTGCCAGCTGAGCCTCTCGCAGAGAGGATGTGTGGTACCCAAAATGTCCGTGCACCACCTGCCACGCATCATCTATGACTATTAGCCACCAAAATGTTGCTCTCGGTCACCACCCTTGCCCTTCTGGCATGGCTTTAGAGACATGTTTCAGAATATCTCCTTAAACTGCCTGCTATTTTTTTTTGCTTGGCAGACCCAAACAAGGGGCTTTTTGTGGCCGGATTTACCAATCAATGTAAGATTTTGGTCATTCCTTGCAACAGAGTTAAACTTATGCCATCCTGTTCCAGAGAAGTGTTGCCATACACCATGCCTGAGCGTCTCTGCTGGTGCTGGGCAGGCAGAACGAGCTGCGGGACCCTCAGGGCCCCCGGGCTGCCTGGACTTACACCCTGCGGAAGCACGTGGCTCTGCACACGCGTGTGTGCATGCACATGTGTCTGCACACGCATGCAAATCTGCACCCCACATTCATGTCTAATCCTCAACCCCTCCTCATGAGCAGAGAGACTCCCCAGAAGTCATGAGCAGAGACCCCAGAGACCCCAGAAGCCTCACGCGGCACCCACACTTTCAGGGCAACAGGTTATTGAGGCATTGGCTGTGGTAAAAACATTTCTGGAACAGGATTTTCCGTAGTAAGCGAGACTGGGCAATGCAATACCAATTCCTGCCAACCGAGGATATTTGGATTAAGTTTTTTCACTAAAAATGTCATTCATCTAACTGAAGTGGTGTGTGGTGAAGGGCTGGAGCTGACAACTGCCCCACTCCAAAGACAGCTGGTGCAGGGAGAAGAGAGGCAGCAACGGAGCTCGCAGTTATTTCGGTGCTCCATTTGCCATTTTCAGAGTAGAAAGTTGCAGTCTGAAGTGCTTTTTTTTTTTTAATAAAAAAAGATATTTAAATAAACCCAGTGACTATTTGGGAAGGTAAAACGGCTAAATTTCAAAACTGAAACCAAATACATCAGTGTTACCAAAATGCAGCTTTGGGATTGAGAGGAGCTGAGTTCAGCTGCGTCCTTAGCTGGTTTCTGGGTTCAGTTGTATTAAAAATGGTTCAGCTTGGGTGAACCTTAGCAAATACCAGCACCCCGGGAACATTACAGGTGCCTTTGTAATAAAAGTCAGATGGGACTCCTCCCTGACCCCGAGCTTCGTCTGTCCCGAAGCACAAGAACTCATAACCCCTGTCACTGCCTGTCCCACCAGATGCACCCCAGGGCCGTCCTTTCCCAACCAGTTTCCCCCCGCCGCCTCCGGCAGACACCTGCCTTTGGCCGAGGCAGCAGCCCGGGTGATTTATGGGCTCCACCTCCCGAAGTTTGCTGCTGTCAAAGCCTACGGAAGAAGGCGCCTGCGCCGCAGTACCCTTCAGCTCTCCTCTCATGCGTGCAGCAGGCTTTGAGAGATAACAAATAACCAGGAGGCAGCCTGAAGTTTGAAAGGAGACGAGTCAATCCTGACTTATTGTTATTATCTCCTAATAGTTTACACTGTATTATTCTATAATTACTCAGTGAATCATGCTGACAGTTTGCATGTTTGCTGTTTCTGTGAGTTACTCCCATGCCTGCCTCTGAAGGCGTTATCACTCTTGCTTGCAGAGGTGCTGCCCTGATGGGTCGTGTCGTGCAGCCGTCCCGCTGCCAGGCCACGCCGGCAGAGCACGGAGACACTGTTTGCCTGGGTTTAGTAACAGTTGCTCACCTCTGTAAATAATTCTTTGTTAATTACCCTCTGACTGGCTGGTACTTATTGTACAGCCCCATGAATAATAGAATGGGGAGTAAATCCTTATTTCAATAAGGCCAAGAAATATTTAATTCAACCACCGTGCACTAAATTAAACGAGCCTTTACCAAAGCGGCTGAGAGACTGAGCTCCGTCTCCTGCAGAGATTGCTTTGTCACTGTCTTTCTTTAGGCCGCCGACATTTTTATTGTGCCAGCGTGGGCTTTGCAGGTGCCATCTCCACCGCTTTGCTCTGGGAGTCCATCAAGTCCTGCAGTGACGGCGGCTGAAATAAAGGGCTGTTTCTCTGAGCTCCTCTAAAAGCCCTGGTCACGCTGATAAAACACGGGGTTTGTAGAGAAACTCCTCTTTCTGAGCCTCCCTCTCACTGCTTTCAGTGGCATCTGGCTCGCTTGCCAGCCGGACTGGGTTTGGCCATGCAGGGCAGAGGCCAGCTATGGGCACACCATCACAGGGCAGCGCTTGGCTTTCTTTTTTTTTTATTGCAAGTGCTATTTTTCTTGCTAGTTCCCTAGTTATACTTCACTGAGCGCTAAGAGATGGCGATCTGCTACCCTCACCTGGTCCCACCCGGTCCGGGCTCCTAAGGTGTGCGACGGCCTTGGACACACACGCACAGGGCTGACACTCTGCCTGCATCCCCCGGCTCCTGCTCCTGGCTGGTGCCCGGAGCAGCTGACAGCAAAAAAGTCTGGGGACATGGGTGGCATCCGAGAGCCCAGCGTGCGCAGTCTGGGCTCTGCCTGCTACCACAGCCCTGCTTTTGCCCGTCACGGGTGTGATGTAGCCCGTTGCATCACCGTTACCCAGTTTTCTTCATCAGCATTTTCTGGTTCATTGTGACTTTTCGTATGTGCCAGGTGAGCGTCCCTTTTTCACTGGGCTTAACCTTGCTGTCTTGACAGAGGGCTTTGCTGCGGCTGTTAAACAGCTCAACCGTAATGACCCAGCAGCGCCCTGCTAATTGCATGCGCTTCTCTTGGCTGACTGAGTCTGCGGTGACGAAACGCCGAGCTGCTGCCCGGCCGTGCTGCAGAGGAAAGCGGCTGCAGCGCTTCGCTGCGCGTGCCGTGAACAGTGTGGGCATGGTACCCCCGAGCTTCTCACCTCGACATAACTGGGTTAGCAGCGTGCTCCCTGTCTTTTTGCACCAGTGGTCCATGCTCTGACCTGGACAGTCCCCACTGTCACAGCAGGACCAAGCCCAGCAAACTCAGCTTGCCCAGCTACATTTTCAACTCAGCTCCCACTTTGCCAACACCAGCAAAGATACAAGCTGGTCCTGCTTGGGCCATGCCCAGAGCAAAAGCCCCCTCTCACCTCTGGCTTTTCTTCAGTGCCCCAGCCTCGAAGACTTGACCTCAGTGAATGCAAACGTTGGTGCTGCCGATGGCACATAGACTTCCTATGGAAGGAGGCGGGTTAAAAATGCTCATCACAGGAGGTGAGAAATGATGCTGTCTACAGAAGTGACTCAGCAAGTCCAGTCCCGCAGAGAACCCCATCAGCTGGCGTGCCTCTGCATCAGGGTATTGCTGGGGGTGTTTCCACCTACATCAGCAGAGCTGGCTGCTGGCATCACAACCACCTCCCAGCTGGACTCTTGACATTAATGACCAGTTATGGCTCATCCCCCTCTTCCAGGGAGCTCTGTCTGCTCCCAGGCAGGGCAGGGCATCCCGCCCAGCATTTCAGAGGGGTCTGATCTCTGCACCCCCTTCCCCATTCAATCCCACTGCCAAAACCAGTTCATATTTCTTTGACAGCACCACCTTGTCTAATGTTGTGGGTCTCTGTGAGTCTGCAGCCAGTTTTATTAGCTGAAAAATCAGTGCACGGTGTGAAGCAGCTCACTATCAAGCAAGACGAAATATTCTGGTATTTGATCTCGCCGTTCTATTTCCCGGTGACAGAGCAGTCTCTCTTCCCATTGTGGATCGGGAAATACCAGTCCAGCCTGTGCCAGTCGTGTTGTTTAGCAGGGCTTTCTCACTGAAAGCAGCAGGCATGCAAATGTAATACAGTTAGATAAAAGTTTGCATTTCAGGAGACTTACATCTATTTATTTAAAATGTTTAAACTAGAAAGTACTTGCGGAGTTAATGACTATTTATGACCACGTGTCACATCTTCTCCAAGTGCTGAGGGGCTCTAACCAAACACAGAGCAAACATCAGGCAAACAAGAAAATGACAAGGAGTCCGAAAGCAAAGGAAATCTTTGATTTCGATCCATCTCATTTCCACCTCCAGCCTCCTGGGGCTAAGCAGCAAACTGCTCCTGAAAGCCACCACACTGACGGCACACGTCTATCGGTGTGAGAAGCGGCGTGGGGAGATGCCCCACTCCCGAGAGCCCTCCTAAAGGGCTGATCCTGAATGCCAGCCCCACACGCCACCCCCTTCCCCGGAGCTGTTGCTTCTCGTCTGCGGATGGGCTGGAAAGAAGCGACGGGTTTCCCCCAGCTGCGATGTACGGGCGCTGGTGCAGTGCAAGGCAAGGTGCAACTGCGAGGTGCTCCCATGGGCAATGGAGCAATCGGTGACGGAGAGCCCTTCGCGTGCAGGGGCTGCAGCAAGCCCTGCAGCGACAGGGACCAGGCGTCGCGGTGGGTCTGCACAGCAAAGGGTCAGGCGTGGCAGGAGCAGGCACGGCTGCAGGTTAGAGAGGCAGCAGCAATTACAGCCCGAGTTACCGTGGCACGCAAACACACGGATCTGATCATGTGAAGGTGCTGAAGTCTCCCAAACCCGGGCTGCGCAAAAGCAAGAAGCAGTCTATCTGTCCATGCACAGGTGCACACAAACACGCTTATCCCAAATGAGAAGTATTTTTAAAAAGAATATTCACAGCATGGGAAGTGATTTCCCATCCAGCCCTGCCTGCTCTTCAGCCTCGGTGATGCCGGACCTCCTCGTAAAGCAGCCTAAAGTGAGGATGTGACTCCTGATTTTGGAAAGGCTGACCCGCCAAGTTTCTCGCTGAAGCCAAATGGAGTGCTTTGGGCCGTGCTGAGCTGTGGTTTAGTGTCTACCTTTTAACAGGATGAAACCCTGATACCGGGAAAGCAAAAGGGAGTTTCACCACTGACTCAGCAAGGCTGCGGTATAATCCTGAACACTCCTCCAGAGGAGTGAGCTGGCAACCCTCCAGCGCTGTGCAACTGAAAAAAAGAGGGCTCATTCTGAACTATTTAAACACCTGCCCCACGATTCACCAGCATCGTCCCTTCCTATTTCACAGAATCACAGAATCCCAGCATGGTAGGGGTTGGAAGGGACCTCTGTGGGTCACCCAGCCCAACCCCCTGCCCAAGCAGGGTCACCCAGAGCAGGCTGCACAGCACCGCGTCCAGGCGGGGCTGGAATCTCTCCAGAGAAGGAGACTCCACAGCCTCCCTGGGCAGCCTGGGCCAGGGCTCCGTCACCCTCAGAGGGAAGAAGTTCTTCCTCATGTTCAGCTGGAACTTCCTCTGCTTCAGTTTGTGCCCGTTGCCCCTTGTCCTGTCACTGGGCACCACTGGAAAGAGTCTGGCCCCGTCCTCCTGACCCCCACCCTGCAGATATTTAGAGGCATTTCTAAGGTCCCCTCTCAGCCTTCTCTTCTCCAGGCTGAACAAGCCCAGCTCCCTCAGCCTTTCCTCATAGGAGAGATGCTCCAGTCCCCTCCTCATCCTCGTAGCCCTCGCTGGAGTCTCTCCAGTAGCTTCTCGGAGGGTTGGTTCCCCAGGAGAGCAGTTCCAGGTTGTACCCCCTGCGGGTGGGGAAATCACTGGCTCTGCCCCACTCTGCTCGACCCAGCTGCATTCGCTGAGGCTTTTGCAGCACTGCATGGATTTCCCCAGCCCTCCAGCACAGGACAATGGGGAGTAACGAGTAGTTCTCCAGAAGCCACATCTCCTTTCTGAAAGGTTATGCTTAAAGCTAAGTCTTCACTGACCAGACTTTCTTCTGAGCGCTCTCCCCACCACTGAGCACGGGTAGAACGCTCTGGAACTCAGCGTTTTTATCCAGCTTAGCAATAGGTAGATCTCAGCTCCTAATCAGGCCTGTGTTTTTTCTTAACAAACAGGGGAATTTGCTCAGACTCTCACCCTTAAGGCGACTACTGTTTGTAAGACAACCGAGAGATGAAAATTATAAACGCCAGCACAGCGTGTGTACACAAACCTAACTCTCAGGAAGCGTGGATGAATCTGGGGCGGATATGCCGCTGCCTGGATATAGAAACCCAGAGTTATTCTGGTAGCTGATTCAGTCCCTTTTAAGATGCATGAAGCTGTTACTCATGATAGTAGCTTCGGGCCATGTGCTCATCTGAATTTCACCACCAAGCTCGTGTGGGTGCATTAGGTTTACACCAGCAAGAAGGGAATCTGGTCCACACTTAGAGAAATCTACTGGAGATGAGACAATCCTGGCTCGCACCGAGGCCACTTCACATAGCTTTAGGCATGTATTACCTTTAAAATCTCTTTTATACTGCCAGAGAAGTCGAAAGGGATCTTGGTGAGTGGATCCAGCTGTGTTAGACTGGGCAGAGCACAGCATCCGTGCTTCATTTACGAGCTGCTGCATCCCGAAGGCTGAGTGGATGCAGACCCTCGAGGAGGCCGAGGACGGGCTCCCTGGCAGTGCTGCGGCCGCGATCCTGTCTGCCCCCGGTACCGACCGCGCTGGGAGGTTTGGGTGAGCAGAGCTTTTGCTCCGAACAGCAATTTCTGACTCCTCACCCTGATGTTCCCGGTGCTGCTCTGGGCTCTGCCTGGTGCGTGCTGTGCAGAGCAGCATCGTTCCTCCAGCTCCTTAGTCCGGTAAAACCAGTAAAGCAGAAAGCTTTCACTGGGCTGCAGTGGGTGATTGCTCTGGGTGCTGGCAGAGATATAAGCAGATGACAAACAGCTGATTCGTGGCATTTTCAAAAAAATTCATTATTGTTATCTTTATACAATATCAATTGAGAAGTACACAAATCTTTATAATACTTAAGCAGTGTGATTGACACTGGGTCATTCATAAACTCTCCATTCACGCCTGTGCCCACGAATCCCTTTCCAGTCTGTGTAAAACGCAGGAGAGCTGTTGCTGCAAGCGGTGTGGCGAGCACGTCGGGAGCTGTGCTGGCCCTCTGCTCCTCCCGCGACGGGGCTGAGCGGGGCGGGTTCCTGCACGCTCTGCTGCGGGGCAGACAGCAGCCCTTGGCAAACGCCCTGCGTCTCGTTTTCAGGGGTGCCGAGAAGGTCCCCGTGTGTGTACTTTGCAGTGCAGAGAAACGCTGGCTCATTTTGGTTTTACTGAGTTGTCATTGAGCTGAAATCCATTTGCTTCCCAGCAGCCTAATGGGAAGCTGCTGGATTCAGGCATGTCCCACTTTGCAAAGCCTGGGGAGCGGCAGCAGCATGGCATCAGACGACGCGAGCAGCGGTATTAAATCAGATGGAGAGCCTGTCTTCTCCAATATCCTGTCCCTGATAAAAACATACACCTAGAGCAGAGAATAAGGACAGGGTGTAACACTGTTCCCCCAAATACTCTGCTGATCTCCATCAGCCTGTGGTCAGTCTATCTCTGCATTAATAGCCCACAGCTAATTTTTCCCAGTGTCGGATGTGGAGCAATACGCTATTCTGCTTGTTCTGATCCCTTTCTGTTCATTTTATTTGATGTCTCCGGTCCACCTCAGACCCTGGGTGCTCTCAGGAGCGTTTGTGTCGGCCAGAGAGGATGCCTCACCTGATCCTAGCACTGGTGACACTGGTGTCCAAACCAACCTTTGGCTGAGCACCAAGAAGCAATAACACGGTATCACGATAAACTTCCCTGGAGAAGCAAAGCAGGGGATTGACTGAGCAGGACTAGCAGGGAGACTTGTAGCCCCCAGCTCACAGCCAAGGTGGTGGCCAGCCTGAAGGCCAAGAAATGGATTGCACCCAGCACCAGTTTGCTGCCCAGAAGCTGGGTCTCTGCACGAGAGCTTGTGGAGAGCAATGTGAGCTGTCCCAGGCTAAGATTTCCAAGCACAAGATGCCAATTTTCCCTTTACATTGGCTCTAAGATCAATATTTTGAATTCTTCCTTTTTTTTCTAAGGTCAGCATCAGGTGTTTTCAATTATCACAAAGAAACACCACATTACTTCATCCGGAAGAGCAGAAGAAAATAAATTGGAAATACTGATTATTTGTCTTGTGCAATTATTCTGGGAACAGTTCCCCAGGGACTTACTGCATAATGTGATGTCAATGAACGTGAGAAAAAAACCCGCTGTTGTCATGAAAAACACCCACCGCGAGGAACATATTCAAGGTTTTTTCATGTCCACATGGAAATGTCTCATCTCAGCCCCTTTCTGTCCGTCTCAGAGATGTGATAAACCTAATGTGTCACTATCTCCGGGGGCTAAATGGGGAACGTGGGATGATGCTGCACTAATATTTAGGAGTAGCTGGAAGGAAAATAAACAGTCCTGCTTTTCCTCTGTTTTGTGGAAGGCTCGAGGAGGCTTTCTGGAGCACGTTAAGCAAACTGGCAGATTTGCAGCTGCTGATTCCCCCTTATTTGCAGGCCCTTGACTGCCATCACCTTTCATTGCACCAAGAAATTGATCCCAGCAAAGGGGGGAAAGAAGATGGGGACATGTTCGTTCCCCAGATTTTAAAGCCTGGTACATTGGCACAAGAGAAATGGCTTCTGTGGAGCATCTTGTTTACAAGATTAATGGTGAAATTAAAACAACTCATGTGGTGTTATTAAAACAACTCGTATTCTTACAGACAGAAAGGAGAAAGCGGAGGGGACTGCTCGAAAGGAGGGCGCAGAGGAGATCAGAAAGCGTTTGGTAGGCGCATTTCCAACCAGCCTTTCTCAATTCTCCACGGAGGTTTCATACCTTCAGGTGTATTTTTTGAAAATATCAACCCAGAGCCCTGCGAGAAAAAAACATTGAGATGCCATCTCGGAGAATCATCCAGTCCATTAACCATTGCTCAGAGAAGCGCCATGCGCACCCGCCTCGCGCTCACCCAGCCACATCCAGGGAATTTCAGAGGAGGAGAGAGTGGGAGAGAGCAATTATGAATATGAATGTATGCCATATTTACAGGGACTGCTGTAGAGGAAAATAAAAAAGACCAAGAATCTTCACCTTTGTGCCTCACTATATACCTGGAGCAAAGCCACTCCTCTTGGAGGGGTAAGAGAATCCATCCAAACCTTCCCGAAAAGCACTGACAACATTTCTTCAGGGAAACTAATTCTGACAACATCTTTCTTGGTGTCAAGGCAGAGTCAGTCCGGACGTGGCTCCTGGAGGAACCTTCTTTGTGCTGCAGTTTCCTTTCTTTGGGGCTTTTTCCATCTAAGAGCTCCCTTCATTTTGGCTTCCCGTGGGATTATATTAAAAAACAAAGCAGGTATTTTTAATAAAAAAAAAAGACATCAGCCATCAGATGAGCCAAATGCTGGAGCCTACAGGGAAGCATTAATAAAAAAAGTCCCAACTGGCGAGGGTGGGAGAGGGGACAGCTCGCCAGGGGCTGGATGCTGGCCAGGAGAGAGGCCAGGCTTGATCTGAGCCAGGTCCCATTGTCCTTCATGCTGTACCAGTCTGTGCCTGGAAACCTGCTGGTCTATACAGGAGAGCCGGGCAGGGAAACTGAGGCACCGAGCAAGGTGCCCAGCTCCACATCTCAGAGCAGGCGACTCCCCCTGCGTCCTTTCCGTTGTGCCCCCGGGGTAGCTTGCAGCCCGACGCAGGGTTGTGGCAGAGCCCTGGGAGCCCAGCAGGCTTTTGGGGATGCTGTCCCCCAGCTGCCCCCCAGCCTCGAGCACACCCGGCCCGTGACAACCAGGGCTGTGGGTCTCACACTCAGCCCACCGCTCCGCTGGCCATCCAACCGCTTGCCTGTGCTGCTCCTTCCCGTGCCGACATCCTTGTTTGTAACCTTGTTTTAACCAGCCCTCCCTTACAAACGAGCCCCGAGTCCAGACCCAGTGGGCATGGGAGCTAAAATTCCCCAGGCATCCTCCAAAGCTCCTCAGGAACTGCAGAGGTGGCTTTGCAGAGCCCAGCAAGAGGCACCTGCGAGGGGCTGTGCGAGGCTGCAACAGCGCCCACAAACAGCCCCCGCCGCGGGGATGATGGTGCCGCATCCCCGCGAGGTGCAGACCCCTCGTGCGTCCCGGTCTGCGTTGATGCCGGTCGGCACAGGAGCGCCGTGCACAGGGAATATCGGCTGGATGCAAACCGTGGACACTTCCCTGGGCGTGACGGCTCAGCCCCTTTGCTCTTCCCTGTGCGGCACCGGTGGCTTTCAGAGGCTGTTAATGGTGTGGGGCCAAATCCTGTTTCCCATTCCCCCTCCTGGGAAAATGTGCTGAGCCTCCCCTGAAGTTCATAGGGAGGGACCCAAACTTTCTCTGCTGACAGCGAGAGCAGAATCCAGCCCTAAGTGTTCAAAGTTTCCCAGTGTTGTTTTTTTCTTTTTCAAATCAATGTCATTTTAAAATTATATAACTGCAAAAAAGCATCAGAAAAACTTAGGGATGGTGCTTCTATTTTATCAAACCTTTTCTCCATTAGTCTTCCCACTCAACTGCTGTCACCCATTAGCCTGCCAAAGAAACGTTAGACGGATCCTTTCTCTTTGGCAGCTCAGCAGGTAGCACTTACCTGCCCTGCCAGCCAGCCCTGCTCATGTCCTGCCCAGCTTCCCTGCGGATGGGCTTTGCCCGTGCCAAGGACAGCGGGAATACTAGTGGGGACAGCCCTTTAGCACCGACCCCGCGGCCCCTAGTCCTAGCCAAATCACGTAAAGAGGGTAAAAGCCCCCAAACTCTCCTTCTGCAGCAGCCGCCAGTGTTGGGAGAGTTTGCCACGACCCGGGATTTCCACGGATGGGCATCGCCCCAGTGAACTCATGCTGAAATACCCGGCCATATTCCCACTGAATTTGGAAGGAACTGGAGCAACTTTGGAGCTGCCAAAGCTTCTCCTTTGAAATAGTTTTTGACGGGAATTCAGGTTTTTCTGATGGAGAGGGGGGTCTTTTCCTTGTGCAGAACGGAGTTGTTTCCCTTGGGAAGCATCACTGAAAATCCCCCGCTATCGGCAAACGGCCGCCGTCGCCCTGGGAGTCTCCACGTGCCTTCGCCCTGCCGTGCCGCGGGGTGAACATGCCAGGAGCAGTCAGGGCGAAGTCGAATCAGCTGGAGACTTGCCCTCCTGTGCTTCCAGCCACATCCCGCAGGTACACCGGCAACTTTTATAATAATTGTATTTATTGATTTCTGCCAATGTGACCTCTGCGCTCAGCTAGAGCACACGGCTGTGCGAGCAAGCATCAGGGCGTGCGTGCGTGCGTGAGACGCGCACCCTTCCCAAGCACCAACCCACACACATGGCTCTCTCCTGGACTCAGGACAGCGGTCTCCAGGTGACCGTTCATGCTGTGGACCTCTGACACCTGCTCTGGCTATTTCTGCTCTCCTTGCAGAGCCACTTGCTCACAAAGAAAGAACCCCCACACACACCCCAAACTAGCATTTTTGCAGTATGGTGCAAGTCTTTGTGCCACAAATCATTCCCAATAGCAAATAGATTTGGGGATGGGGAGGTTTCAGTGGCGACTTTTGGGTCAGATCCTGGCTGTGGGAACATTCCAAGGCTACTTAATCCTTAAAATTCCAGCCAAAGCCTCGGTGGGGAGACCCCAAACTGGCCCAGAGAGTTAAATATTTGCTTTTCAGCAGATGACCCTCATGCAGCAAATACAGCAGCCTCCAACCGTGGCCCTAGTGCAGCAGGATTAAAGTCTGAGGTTGTTTCATGCAAGAGGTGACCGTCCCCTTTCATCCTGACCGAGCTGTGCTCGTATTTCAGTATTTGAAGCATGACTTTCCCAGCTTCCCTCCCTGCTGCTATAAAGAACGGGGCTGTGGCAGCCTCTTCGCCTTCGCTTGCATTTGAAATAACAGCAACAGGTTTAAGAGGAGAAAGGGCTATTTCCCACCTGGCTCCCACAAGAGTCTTCAAATACCTAGGAAAGACAAAGAATAAATATTAACTTAAGAAATTGCTCCCTTAACTTGATTTAGAAGCAAAACTCCCTGGGAGAGATGTAATTTTCAGTCCCCTTCAGCATCTAAACACAGAGCAGCTTTCCTCTGTATTTGCTAGGTCCAGTAAATTTAACCTGAGAAAAAAAGTGTTCAGCAGAGGCAGGAAGGGTGGAATTACGACAGCAGGCGAATATTCCCTCCAGACAGAGGAGGTGACATGAAATATTCACCAGGACTCCTCCTGGCCCTGGCCTGACCGCAGCGGCTGCTGTGTGGGTGCCATGTCCAGCCCCAGATGTCCACCGGGAAGCTCCAGGTTCCCATTTTCCAGGTGCTGTTGCTCCCTGGGATGTGACATCTGAGGCCAGGTGAGGCCCAGAAGAGCCTCCAGACCCACATTCACACTCCAGGCCACGGAGTATCCAGAATTATCCCCCCAAGACAGAGAAGCCGGGATCTCCCTCCCACGCCCCCCACTATTGCGTCCCACTGCCACGTGTGAAGGTGTAGGTGACGTCTAATCCTCATATGGATCAGCTCACGGTCCCACAGCCCAGGACCAGCGTGCTGAATTGCACAGATTTGAATAATAAAGTGAGCTTAGAGGCTTTTTTTCTTTCCCCAGATTCTTTTTTAATTAAGCCAGAACATCTCCTGTGGCAGTGTACACAAAGAGGTAAAACGCTCTGGAGCGTGATTAAACACCCAAGTGAAGCAGCGACAACATCGCTCCTGCTCCCGCGCTGCACAGCCCATCAGAAATAAAGACGTGAGCTAAAATAGCACGAGCTCATCCAGCAAAATGCCAGGTGACTCCAAGCAAACTTCAGCCCTTTATATACAGGCAAAAGAAAAAGAAAAAGAGATGACAACACAAAAAAAACGGCTGCAGCACTGCTCTGTGAAGAGCCGCCTCAAGGCTCTGAAGTTCAGAGATGCAGTCCCTGTCTCCAAAAAGGAGACAAGATTCAGTTTTCTTTTTTGTCCTGAAGATGGAATAATTTCTCCAGCCTCCGGCCGTGTCTCATGCATCCCCCCACTTTCTGGCAGTCTTGCAGGACTCCTTTTTAAAGGCGTTGCTTTCTCTTTTCTCGTATCTGTGCTGCGTGGTGGGCTGGATGGATCCAGGATAACTCCAGGTGACGTAGCAGAAGTATACCAAAGCTCGGGTATGGGGTGCCAGCCTCTTTTTCCGTCTGTCTCTCCCCATTTCCTTCCAGTCCCCAGACAGAGCAGCAGTGATTTGCTCCAGCTCACAGGGCGCTGCCTGACCCTCTCCCGCCCAGCACGACCGCGCGATGTCTCACCGGGGCTGAGCTAAAACATTGCGGCCAGCCAAGCCTCGGGGCTGCCCACTGAGGGAGGGGAGGCTCTTGCTCAGCCCTGGCCAGCAGGATGGTGGCCACAGGGCCACCAAAATGCATGGAGAGCATTGCAGCAGGAGGTGGGTTGTCCCCACCTTCCCTTGTGACTGCGGTGCTGGTAGGTACGAGAAGCCCCATGTTCCGTAACAGATTTGTTGAGCGCAATAGGAAAGGAGCTTACTGATATTGAGAGGCTGTGAGAACTTTGCGTTTAAATTTGCTCAAAAGAGTTAACGTTAAAAATAGTTCTTAAGAAATCCAGAGGTATTTTCATTTGTTTCACTCCCTCTCCTCTTTTCTTCAGTGGCGAAATGGAAAACAGGAGAAGAAAGAAAGGGAGATAACTGGGAGGATGCCATCTGGGAAGTTTAAAATAGATTAAAATCATTCGTCTTTTCTACCTGCAGAAGAAATATATACACATATATATATACACGGGTGCGCATATATATATGTATATATTATCTTTTTGCTCCTTTAAGGAAAGTTAGTGAACGATGGTTATCTCAGGAAATGCCAATTTAACTAGACTCGGCTAATTAGAGGACACAGGACAGCCCTGGCATGCGTGGCACTGCACAGGACCCTTGATAATCTCCAGTTGTTTTTTAAGAGGATTCCAAGCCCAGGGACCAGCCCTTTCCAGCCACGTGTCTCAGTGTCCCCTCCAAAAACCTGGGACATTGGAGGAGGAAATCCTTGCTGGCGTGCAGGGACAGGGGACTCCCTGCGTGTGCATCCCGGCTGCTGTGTGGGCAAATGTGACACCTCTACGGGGAGTCACAGCCAGGTCCCCCACCCCAGCTGAGATGTGGCTCCTCCTGAAGCCTTTCTAATTAATCCTTAGCAGCCTCCTGCATAACCCTAGAAAACCCCGCTTTTATTTGCTTTTCACAGACTGTGAGTGCCAGCGTAATCCCTGGAAGAGCAGCAGCATCTTTACTCACTTGGGCATTTGTTTGATCTCTCTCGGGTGTTTTTTTTAATACACACATGAGGCACGGAAAATGAGATATCAAAAGTTTTCCTATTTCTGGACCTGAAAGCAGAGTTGTAAAATGCAAACCGTTTTACTACTCTACTGATGCCAGAATGCATGCAGCAGATTAGGAGCTAGGCTACTGACATATTATTTATGTGCCTTCAATATTTTATTATGGATCAAGTATTTCACCTCCCTACATTAAAAGCACACAGCCCCAAAACACTGCAGACCCAGAAAAATCGCTGGAACAGATGCAGTCAGGGCTGCACCTAGGAGGGTTCTGCTCTGAGAATCCTCGATTAATTCGGAGAATTTCACTGCCGGGAGCTCAATAATTTACTTTCAAGGAAAATAAAATGGAAGCAAAGCAAACCAGCCCCCTTCGGAACGAAGGCGTTGTTGTGGGGTGGCAGCAGCCTGCAGGTTCCCCAGAGCTGCGCTGGTCCGGGCTGGCGCCGGGGCGGCTTTGTCACACGCTGGGATTTGAGGCAGCAGTCGCAGAATGAAGGCCAAGATGGTAGCTTCCATGGAAACCCCTCTTTCCAAGCGGTTTGTGACTTTCACGTAACATGGTGGCTTCAGCAGGAATTGTCTGGGCGGCAGCTAAGCGAAGCAGAGAAGTATTCCAGAAAAATGGGTGCTTGCAGAACACAAGGGAGGAGCACGCTCATTTTGCTCTGAGCTACGCCGACCCGCTGGGCTGCGAGAGCAGATCTGCCCCAGCGAGGCGCTCGTTGTGTGGCCGTGCCGGAGTCAGATCCCCGCAAAGCCGGCAGCTCTGCGGGCCACCCGGCTGTGCTCAGCCTGTGCTTTCTGCACCGGGATCTCCCGCGGCACCGGGGGATGCTCCTGCGCAGGGAACGGGGGTCACTTTCCCGACCCACGGTGACTTTGAACCTCCAGCCTGGGGACAACCGGCCTTTGGGTCTCGGGCTGCATCAGGGGAGGTTCAGATTGGATATTAGGAAAAGTTTCTGTACTGAAAGAGTGGTCAGGCATTGGACCAGGCTGCCCAGGGCAGTGGTGCAGTCACCATCCCTGGAGGGGTTCAAAAAATGTGTAGATGTGGCACTTCAGGACATGGTTGAGCAGGCATGGTGGTGTGGTGTTGATGGTTGGACTTGATGATCTCAGAGGTCTTTTCCAACCTTCATGATTCCGTGATTCTATTCTATTCATTCTCCTTGGCTTGAGCTCCTGAGAGCTGAAATCAAGCCCTTCATTTTCCAGGGGCTTGGACAGCCCAGACCCCAGTGCTGCAAGGTGCTGATCAGAGTCCTGCACCTCTTGATCCCATCCCTGTAATCTCGCCTCCTGCCTTCAGCGAGTAAAACCGCTCTAAAGCAGACGATGCCGCAGCTTTGCGAAGCTGATCCACGTCCCGGGCGCGCTCATGGTGTTGCTACCGAGCCGTAACTCATCGCGGCGCCGAACCGGGGGTGAATCTGCTGCCCACCCGCGCGGCAGGAACTGCTCTGCGGAACTGAGCGATGGAATAAATCCCACAAATCCCCTGGGATGCCCTAACTCCCGCTCACGGGGGTGGAGGGAAGCTGCAGCCCTGAGAGCCAAGCCCGGAAACCTCGGAAACTCTTGTGCTAAATTCACATTTATGGACCTGAGCTTTTAACTCCGCATCTGGCTCTCCCGGGGGCTGCAGGGCTCTGGGGAACAGAGGGGGTTTGCGGGGTTTGCAGCTTGCCAGTCCCCCTGAGAGTCCAGAGGGAAAAGCGTTCGGGGTTGAGCTTTCACTCCTTTGGCTCCCTTACGGGATGAATTAAATAATAGCAATAAAAGGGTCCAGCTGGAAGAAAGTATTGTGATTTACTTTCCAGGGGTTTTAAAGCTTTTATTTAATCCTTTTTGTCTTAACCTGAGACAATGTTTGAAGTGAAAATGAAGTTTCAAAAGAAGGCTATGCTTTTGCTTTAGAGAAACTTCAGAGTATTTGTCTTTTCTGTGCCTTGCGGGAGCACGCGGGTTACATCTTGGGGGGCGGAACGGCAGGATTCACCCGAAATGATTCACTGAGTTTCTCCCGTACAGTTTTCTTTCCATCCAAACTCTGTTCCCCAACAGAAGGAGCGAACTCGCCCACCCAAGGGATAATTCTAAGAGTGACTTGTTGATTAATAAGCAATATTTATTGATTCCAGCTCTATTCTTCTTTCCATGCCTTAAGCCCAATAAGCTTTTAAGCTGCTCTGGCTGCGTAAAGAATTAACCAGGGCTCTGACGAAGCAAGCGCCCAGGGTGAGGGGGTAACGGGAGCTCTTTCTCAAACAGCGGGAAGAATGGAAAGGGGTTTCCAGAGGGTGGGCGCGTGGGCCGGGCGAGACGTCACACCCGCTGAGGCGGGCTTCGAGTTTTGTAATTTTATGATCAGGTTTTGTCTGGTTTGTCTTCATGAAGTTTTCATGGGGAAGCTTTGGAATTTCAGCTCAGGATGAAGTTGTTCTTACTCCTATTGACCATCAGCTTTTCTTTGCTTTTTTTTTTTTTAGATTAAGAGAAGTTACTTCCCTGTGATAAATCTGGAGATTTGAGCAGATCATTTGGAGTGGGCGCATTAAGGGAATAAAGCAGCTTTCCACGCAAACCTGGCATTCTTCCCTTCACAGTCCCCCTTTGCCAAACTACCCCCACCCCAAAGCCGAAGTGAAAAACCCTTCAGAGAGGGGGCAGAGGCTGAGAATAAGCAAGTGGAGGAATTCCAGGGCTGCGCTGTGTCTCTCTGGCCAGGCACAGCCCATAGCCCAGGCACCGCCAGGGAACCCGGCACCGTCCCTGACTCTTTGATGCAAGGCAGCGATGAGGTTTGGGGCGGGGGGAGGGAATATCTGAGGACGTTTGTAGCCAGGCACCTTTTACGTCCTGGGGTTTGTGTCAATCTATCTCTGTGACAATCTCAGACCGCCTCGTGGCAAAGCGGTTCGGATGTTTATTATCCTGAGTGAGCCAAGGGGAAAAACTCCCACTGATTTCAACAGGTGGCAGGAAAAAAGCTGAGATCTGCTTCAAAACCGGGCTGAGAGCTGCTCGATACCGCGCTAGGACGAACGGAGTCACTTCTGGCCTTTTCCCATTGGGTTTGAGAAAGGTCGCGGCCATCTTTCTGGGTTTGGAAAGGCTTTGATGCTCACGAGCGGTGCTAAAAAATGGTGAAACTCCTGCGGAGCGCGGTCACGGGTACGCTGCGAGCAGGGGCACCGCAAATCAGCCAAGTTATCCGAGGGAGTAAAGCTGAGCCGACGTGTTTGCGTAAATCCCTGCTGCCCCCAGCTCCGGCACGGGAGACCAGGGCACGAGCTCGGGGCCCCTCAAACACATTTTTCCCTGTGGCCCCAGAGCCAGGAGTGGGATTTCGGGGTTTGCTGGGGTTCAGCTGCACGTTTGCAGCTTTGCCACAGTGAAACAGAAACTCTCCGCAGGCGGCTGGAGATAACCGGGCTGTAACGGCTCCATCTATTGGGTGAAAACACAGAACGGAGCAAAACGCACGCGGAAAATGAATTCAGAGGGGAGAAAAAATAAAATATCAGAGGGGATTCAAAGCAGTTATCGCCACTTACGGCTTAATTGGACACAATTACAGCGATGCTTCTTGGTACTGTTCGAAATCAAAATGCAGGTGACGCCGAGCTGCTTTTCAGAGCTCGGAGGACGAGACACCAACCCAGACCGCAAGTTATTGCCGGCTGGTCAAGGCGGTGGGGAAAGGGGGCTCTTTTTGCGCGCCCGACGCAGGGCAGCAGGACCCCGCTGTCCCCCAAAGCGCTCCCCGGGCTTCGGCATGGCCTGGGCGCACGGCTGGCAGGGGCCGGAGCGGGGGGGATGCTTCGCTGAACCCCTTTTTCCGTGCCGCTTTCATGGAAGCGGAGGAGCGCAGAGCAGCTTCGCTACGGAAAGCAAAAAGCAGCTTCCCCCCCCCCCCCCCAAATCAGCCGCTTCCCCCCGAAAGCAGCTCCCCGCAGCCGGTGCCAGCCGCGCCGGGGGGTTCTGGAGGGTTTGCTCGTGTCTGCGGCAGCGCCTGGGCCCCGGGGGAGCTGGAAAGCAGCAAAACAAACTCCGGCTGGAGGAGGGAGGAGGGAGGAAGAGGAGGGAGGGGAAGGCTCCCCGAAGCCCGGCGGCACCGGCGGTCCCGGGAGCTGCGAGCGGGGCCGCGCTCCCCCTGCTCTGCCAGGGGATAAATAAGGGGGGGGGGGGGGGGGGGGGTTCTCCGGAGCAGCAGCGGCGCGATCGGGGCCGAGCGATCCCTCCCTCCCTCCGCCTCCCGAGCGGCGGGGCCGGCCGCCGCAGCCGGGGCTCGCACCGCTGCGCCCCGCTCTTCCTCCTCCTCCTCCTCCTCCTCCGCGGAGCGGGCTGCCCCGGGGGAACGAGGGGCGGCCGGGGCCGGCGGAGCGCGGGTCGGGGCGAGGCGGCCGCCCGGAGTCGGGGGGGTCCCGCAGCTCTCGCCCCGCGGAACGGTGCCCGGGGAGGCGGGGGGGGGGGGTGGCTCGGAAGGCGGCTGGTGTCGGGGAGCACCGGAGGTCCCGGCAGCGAGCCCGGCGGTACCGGAACGGCGGGGGGGGGGGGGGGGGGTAGGGAGGTCCCGGGAGCGAGCCCGGTGATACCGAAGCGGGAAGGGGGGAAGGCTCGGTGCGGGGCGGGGGAGGTCCCGGGAGCAAGCCCGGTGGTACCGGAGCGGGGGGGGGGTGCAAGGTCCCGGGAGCGAGCCCGGCGGTACCGGAGCGGGAAAGGCTCGGTGCGGGGCGGGGAAGGTCCCGGGAGCGAGCCCAGCGGTACTGGAGCGGGCGGGGGTGGGGGAAGGCGGCGGGGTTGCGGGGCTCGGCGAGCCCTCTGCTCCGGCGGGCGGTGCCCGGTGCCGGCGGCGGCGGGCGGAGGAGGGGGGGGGAGCAGAGCGGGAGCGTCGCCGCAGCATGTGAGCGGCGCGGCCGGGCAGGCGGGAGGCTCGGCCGGCGGCTGGCGGGCAGGGCCGCCCCGCTGCCCCCCGCGGCGGCATCCACGGCAGCAGCAACCGCAGCGGCGGCGGGGCCCGGCATGCCGCGCTGCCGGAACTGCCGCCCGGCGGAGAGCTCGGTGCCGGCGCGGCGCTCGGCCCGCGGCCGCTCCCCCCGCCGCTCGGGGCCGCTGCCGGCCGCGGCGCGGGCACCGGCGGGGCCCGGCATGGCGCGGGGCCGCCGCGCGCACTGAGCCCCGGGCGGCGGCGGGGAGCGCCCATGGCGCGGGGGCGCCGGGCGCCGGCGCTGCGCACGCGGCTGCACGGGCTGCGGCACATGTGCTCGCGGCGGGCGGCGCTGGCGCGGCGGGCGCTGTGGGTGCTGGCCTTCTGCGCCGCGCTGGGCTCGCTGCTCTCCTGGTCCTCCAACCGCCTGCTGCACTGGCTCGCCTTCCCCTCGCACACCCAGGTGCGCACCGAGTGGAGCCGCCAGCTGCCCTTCCCCGCCGTCACCCTCTGCAACAACAACCCGCTCCGCTTCCCCCGCCTCTCCAAGGGGGATCTCTACTACGCGGGGCACTGGCTGGGCTTGCTGCTGCCCAACCGCACCGCCCGCCCGCTGCTCACCGAGCTGCTCCGCGGCGACGAGGCGCGGCTGCGCTGGTTCGCCAAGCTGGCCGATTTCCGGCTCTTTTTGCCCCCCCGGCACTACGAGGGCATCAGCGCCGAGTTCATGGACCGCCTGGGCCATCAGCTGGAGGACATGCTGCTCTCCTGCAAGTACCGCGGCGAGCTCTGCGGGCCCCACAACTTCTCCGCGGTGAGTGTGCCCGGCGAAGCCCCCCTGTCCCCGCGTCCCGCGTGCAGGGGGGTTGCGGGCCGGCGGCCGGTCTTTGCGTGGGCACGGCCGGGGCTCCCGCGCAGAAGCCCCCCCCCGCGCATCTCTGCCCACCAAGCCGTGTCCCTGAGCACTCACTGCTCCCCGGGACCAGAGCTGATGCTTGCTGGCTTAAAACTCCGGCCATCAGCAGGGACTTGCTATCCCCCCCCCCCCTTTTTAATTTAATTATAAAATGGAACGGTGCAGCCGTCCCAGCGACTCCTGTCACACTGGCCCTGTTGCTTCCAGCGCGGTTGCATCTCGACTTTTCCCGTCTCCAGCCAAGAGGCAAAGTTTCCCGGGGTGAACCCTGGCTGCTGCACCGCGCCGGGGAGCGGGGGCTGGCAGCGGGGGCCCCCCCCGGGGGTCGGGGCCGGGGGCTCGGTTCCCCACCCCGCGGGTTCCTCGCTGGCTGGCTGAGCCGCACCCCGCACAGCTGCGAAGCGTTGGGCAGCCCGATCTGCTCTGCTAATGAGCAGCTCTGCTAATTGGGGCTGCTGCCTTTGCCTGCTGGAAGGGCCCCCGGCCTCCTTTGTGGGTGCGCCAGGTGGGGCTTTGCCCCTGAACTCTGCCATGGCATCAAACCCCTAAACTTCAGGCGCTGTTTTTCCAACCACCGAGAGCATCCCTGCTTGAAAAGATTCCCGTGGGACCGTCCGCAGGCTGCGGTGCGGTGAGAGGAGATGCTGAATCGCAGTAGCTGAAACTGGACTCTTTTGAGTGACCCTGTTGTATTTCATTGATAGCAGCTGGATGTTTATTGTGCTGGAAAGTTCTGCTCTTCCAATCTCTGCAGATATCCAGGAGAGAGAGGTATACACTGCGATTAAATACTCTCGCCGCTGTTAGCGGTGCTGGTGTCTGGAGGGAGAGATAACTAGTTTGAGCTGTTGCTGCTCCGCACGCAGGAGAGGAGTTGAATTCCCTGTTCTGAAAGTGCTGCTGGAGATGCGTACCTAAAATCAAAAGAAATTGTCTCTTTGGACTTGTCACGTCAGCCTAGCTGGCTGCTAAATTGTAAAAGGGAGGAGGGAGAAAATCCCTGCGGGATGAAGTGAGCTGCCCAGGACTGTGGAGTTAGCATATGCTGTTGCAAGGATGAGCAGAAATGGCACACTTAAACAAAAATAACCCAAACTAAAACCCCCCAAAAACCCAAAACATGTTGAGGCAGGCCCTTTCTAGCAGGACAAGACTGCAGACCAGTCCAGTGGCATAAGGAAATTTGGGAGTAATAGGCAGAAACAGACACTTGGCCTCTGGGCTGGGAAAAGCTGCCTCCCTCTTCCAGTTCCTCGGTTTACAAGTGTGATGATGTTGGCTCGTCATCAGCAGGGCCTGACTGCAGGTTCTAATGAACTCTTGTTCCAAGTTGTGGCGAGCAAGGCAACGTGATTTGCCTTGTCCGAAGAAACATAAAGCCTGGCGCGCAGTGTTGGCTTGACGTGGGCGACTGATGCTGGGAGGGTGAGGCCGGAGTTGAGGGCAGACTCTGGCTGATGTGACTGGGTGCTAGATGCTCTGCAGCAGCGGTTTTATACCACCGAGGAGGGCTAACGAACGCGGTGGTCTTCAACCACCCTGCACATGTCTGAAAAGCTGCCTCTTGAGGGTGAGAGGGATGGAAACTGGTGTGTGTTAGCCCGGAGAGTCTTGCTGGGAGCTCGCAGCATGCCGGGACGTGGCCCGGGCGCAGGGCAACGCTCCCCATCCCCTGTCAGACCTGTGCCATTGCCTGGAATCGCTCAGCTGGGGAAACAGGAGAAATACTTGGGATTTTTCACCCTTCTTCGGATTGTAAAGGGTGTGTGGCGCCAGGGGGGACAGCGGGGTGGAGGGAGGTGGGAGCCCTCCGTGCCAGGGCAAGCAGCTGGATCTGCCTTCCCCGCACTGAGCTGCTGCGTGAAGCAGGGTGAGGAGGGAGGTAGTGCCTGCTCCCCCCGGCACGGCACGTCCTGCCTCCTCTCTGTTGTAAAGCAGACGGGAGTGACCTCTGCATTGTCCTTGAGCAAAGGCTGAGGAGCTTTTCCACCTGTGAATCCCTAGTGAAGAGGAGATGTTTCTTGGGGAGATGCAGCTCCTCTGGGCTCTGGCGTGGGCGATGCACCAGCCTTGGGGTTTGCTGCGAGGGTTGAGAGCTGGGCAGCCCCAGGCTTCCCTTTGGGTCAGGGCTACTTGAAGCCTCGACTTTTCACCTGAACTAGGAGGAAATCCCACAGAGGAGGGGCAAGAAAATTGTGTGGTTTGAACTGGGCACAGGCAGGAAGCAAAGCGAGTGGATAAGGTCGAGTGCAAACTGAATAAATGATAGTGTTAAGTGTATTTTGCAGTTTTTTGTACCTGCTCGGATGCTCAGAGAGCATTTTCTGTCTCAGAAGACGAGTGTGAGGTAATGCTTGCAGGGTTATAGCTTTCAGTAGGTAAAAAAAAAACCGAAAGAGCAAACCAGACGTGTTTCTGAGCAAACAAATCCCTCCTCAGATCTGAGGCAGAAGAGAAGGCTCTGGATGAGAGTGCTGGCCGCCTTTTATTCTCTCCGGCTCTGCTCGTGCATCTCGTACAGGCGATTGCCTCTTGCCTCTCCTTTCAGCCCCGCTTTGTTTACACCATTCGGGCACGGCGGCAATGGCACTTCTGAAACTTGAAGTAGCAAAGGGCCCTGTGAAAATCAGCGCAGCGAAACCGACGGGAGTAGGCAGCGCTGCTTTTTTATTCCCCGGTGTATGTAAACACGGGGGGTTTGCACTGGTTTGTGGAGCTGGGTGCTGCAGGGCTGAAATGATTCGGCTGGGCACGTTTAGCTTAGTTCTGAGCGCTCGGTGCTGGATGACTCCCTTGCCTGCGCGAGGCAGGTTGTGTCGGCCGTGTGCGGCGTTCTCCAGCCGGGTGAGGACGGCTGTGTACAGGCGGGATGGGGTCACAGAATCACAGAATAGTAGGGGTTGGAAGGGACCTCTGTGGGTCATCTAGACCAACCCTCCTGCCGAAGCAGGGTCACCCAGAGCAGGCTGCACAGGTCTGGTACCCTCAGTCACTATACGGGGTTGCCTCATGCCGTAGCCTGACCTGGAAGCGCGGCCGTGGCGCGAGGTGATGGTTCCGCACGTGCTTGGCTGCCGCCTCCACTCGAAGCGTCGGCTCGGCGGTTGGCGGCCGTCGGAAACCTCCTCCCGTTTCTGATGTAACCCTGTCGGAACTGGGCAGTGATCGAAGATGGTGTTTGCTGTCCCTTGCGGGAATGGCCCCGTTGATCCGTCACTGAGTATCGGGCTGAGGTGGACGATTGCTTCGCTCCACATCGCTTGAATTTGGGTGTTGAGTTATTCCATGCAGCTCTTCTTGTTTCCAAAATATTCGTCTTGGTTGTCCTTTGCTTATTGACCACTTCCTTTTTCTTTCTGAGAAAGCTGTTAATACATCCCAGGAGTTGTGATTTACGGGCTAATTACCTCATCCTGATTTAATCCCTTCCCAAATACAACTCTTGCCCTGCCGGTTGCGAGGGGCCGAGCCGGGTTGCAGGGAGGGCTGGCAGCTCGCCGGCGCCGTTCTGCTTGCACCCCGGGGAAACAAACCCTGGCGAAGGCGGTGATGTGTGGGGCTGCTTCAGACTGCGGTCAGTACCTGTTAGTGGTTTTATTTGCTCACCATTTATTTTTTTAAAAACGTTTGAATTTATTCCTGGAAGAGGGACTTTGTGGGGTAGCAGTTGCATGGACCTGGGTGCTGCTCTGCCGCAGGACAGCGCATTTTTAAAAGTATTCATGAATGCAGGAAGGTATTTAAAAATATTCACACCGTGTCCAGTGTGAAGCTGACACTCATCAGACTAAATCAGTGAGACATTTCCAGCACTGGGTTGGCCTCGGCTTGCGTTGCGACCGCGGGTGGGAAGCGCTGTGCCGCCAGCCTGGGTGGACCGAGGCGCGGAGGAGCTGGGAGCGCCGTATTTAGCACCAGCATCACTAATTGCACAGCAATTTCAGCACGCGTGTGTGGTCTTGTTTGTTTGGGGATTTTGCTCGCTCTACTGCAAACAAACTGTTTTACCCAATTCCTTTTTTAGACCCGTATTCTGTTATATTTTTATTTTAATGATTATTATTTTTTTAGCACCAGTTCCAAACATAACTTAACTCTGGCTTGCTTTTACTGTTCCTTTTGGAAGGGAACTGGGTTGCGTTTAATTATGCTGATGTGGGGCTGAAGCTTTAAATCTGCTCCCGGTTTGTACAACTGCCATTTAAGGGAGCGGCGAGCGGAGCCAGTTGGATTCAGTCTCGCTCATTAAGGCAGCGGTGCCAAGTCCATGCTCTCCTCACCAGACTGCAGCGGCATTAAGCAATATTACTAATTGTGTGTTAGTTAGCGTCAAAGAATCCAAGGAGAAGTTAGGACTGAACTGTACAAAGTGATGCTTGCTGTGAAATACGGGCTGGCTCCGAAAAGGGGTTTGGGGCAATTTAATCTGTGTTTGGGTCAGTTGGTCCCCGCACTGAAGTTAGATATTCCTGTTTTCCTGCAGAGTTGGTTGTTGAGGTGATCGTGACTGCGGTTAGGCTGGGGAATAAAAACGGAGCCGAGACGAGCTGGCTTGGAGATGGCCACTTCAGTGCTGGCTGGTGGATGGGCACGGAGCTGCTGGAAGAGACGAGCAGGGACCAAGGAGCATCACTGGCCGCTGCCACGCTTTCCCGTCCAGGGCAGGTTTGCTCCGGAGAGGTTAAGACACCCCAAATAAATCCACGTAGCGAGAAAAGCCAGGCAGCGTGCGTGATCTGGGGTCCTGGGCTTCTCCTCTCACCTCATTTACTTTGGGAGCTTAATGCCAGTGGAGAGCTGGCTCCTTTGGCAGTAGCCAGCAGCTCTGCAGGGCTTTTTATTATTGCGTATTTTTGATTTAGGAGTCTGAAATGGGATGTGGCTGGAATGTGGGTACCTAGGTCCTTTTTATTATTATTTTTTTGCAGCAGCAGATAGCCTGATTTATCTTGTCTCATGGGATTGATAGACCCCATCAGCAAAGCACCGGCGGCCAAATGTCGCCTTGGTGCTGCAGCTGGGTTCCTAAGGGCGGTTTGCCCGTGACGGTTGGGTGGAGGGATGGCGAGGGGTCAGCTTGGAGAGGAGGTGGCTGTGGTGGTGGGAGCGGGAGGACGGTCCAGGGACTGGGAGGGAATTAGAACTGCCTTGGCAGTGACAGCGGTTGGTGCGAAGGGGTTGCTGCGTTCATCGCTATTTACGGTTCCTTGGAGTTGGACTTAGCCTGTGGATGTGCTGGTCTTCATCAGCGCGGCCGTCTGCCACAGCGCTTCGCGCCTCTTGGCACCTGGCGTGGAGAAGGTTCACGTCTTGTTTGGGAAAGGGCTGCTCCTCCTTCCCAGGTCTGGCTTCCAGGAGGTGGGTTAGGTCTGGTTGAAACTCAGACCTCCCATCTCCTAGGGGACTTCATTTGACTTTTTTATTTTAATAGGTATGATATTAGAACTTTTCATGATGTGAAACTCTCTGAAAACATTTTGGTTCGGTGTCATGTTCTTGACTTCTCCTGAGGTGTAGACCTTGTCAAAGCAGAACCCTTTAATAATTTTCTACTGGAAAATGGAGATGCTTTGCAAACTCTGCTGTTGGAACACTTCTAGCCAATTCCTACTCAAACAGATTTCAGCAGAGACGTTACTGGTACCATTCAACACAGTGCAAACCAGTACCCTTCCAGACATGAGGAAGATAATACGCAATTGCAGCAAAACTGGTTTTTTCCACCCTCTGTCCTTGGAGCATCTCCTTGAAAGGAAAAAAAATATTGACAACTTGAGGAGAGCATGCAGGAGAATGGCAATAAAAGAGGTACGAGTGGGGATTGATTTGTGAGGCAGCACCAAAGGAGCTGTGTGGGTTGTCCAAGCCAAGGGTGTCTGTGAGAGCTGGACGTGACTCTTGGAGGAGATGGTCTCTAATGAGGTTGTGTTAGGGATGGAGCCGAGAAATGCAGACCGAGAGGTTGCAGAGGTGAGGGTGGAGAGGAACTTGCCTGATTGGTCTTGTCCCAGAGACAGGCTATAGAGAACAGGCTGCGGGGAGCAGTCCTTTACTGTCTTGTGGATAATCAGTTCGCTCCAGTAAAGCTTCTCTGTCTCTCCTTTCACCGCTGTTTTTTTTGTTGTTGTTTTTTTTTCCTCTGATTTGAAAAATGATGTTGGGTTTTAAAGGCTGCCATACAACTGATCTGAGGAATGCGCCTCGCTGCTGGGTCAGCACTAACGTCTCCCAGCTCCATCAATACGCTGTGCTGGGAAGGCCACAGTGAAATTTTTCAAGCTGACGCGGAGACATGCTGCCCGGGCTCTCGCCGTGAACTCCTCAGGCTCTGTAGGATGAGGGTGTTCAGGGAGACCTGCTCTGCCTTGCTAATTTAGGAAAAATAATAACCTCAGGTTCTTTATATTTTATGTTTTTACAGCCCCTTGGTCTTTATTTCTGGGCAGGTGCTTGCTGTGGAGGGCATCTTTGAGGAGTAAATGTCTTTCTGGTGTGGGAGGCTGCACTTGGGTTGTTTTTCTGCCAGGTTTGGCCAGAAACTCAGGTTTGCAGCAGGAGGAAATCTTTGCGTTAGGGCTCCTTGCTGGACTGGTGGAGAATAGATGTGCTATGGGTTGAGCGGCTGTAACGGGAGATGGCAGCTTCATGGCCCGTGGAATTTGGGAAGAGCAGGGCTGGGTGGTGCTCGTGCTGGTATGGCATCCCGAGCCCTGGGCATCCCGAGCCCTGTGCATCCTTTGCATCCCTCTTGACCTGGGTCCAGATGCAAGGAACTGTTTAAACTCTGCACGATTGTAGGTTTTAACAAAATCTGGGCAAATAATTGAGGTGAAAACGCTTGGGATTGTTATTTCAGGCAGGAAGGAAACAATCCGCTCCGTGGGGAAATGGCTCGGGTACCTTACCCGCTACCACCGGGTCACTTCTGAGCTGCTCCCAGTTTCTGGCCCTCTCTTGCCCCGGGGCTGGAGCGCAGGACCAAAGCCCTTTGCCCGCGTAGGGCCGTGCAGACGTGCGGTTTGTCAGGAGGAGCGACGAGTGTGTTTGGGCGAGGGGAATCAGGCGGCGGAAGCAGAGGAGGGATTTTTAGCAGGACCCTCCGGGGCAGGTGTTTGGGTTTTTTTTTTAACATGCTTCTGGTTTTTTCTTTTTCATTTATGTCGAAGCTGTCAGTCAGGAAACAAAATACTGGGTAGTCGCGCGCTAAACATGTAATCATCAACATAGGTTGGTTTTAGTTATATAATAGATTCCAAATAATTACTTGCCGCCCTACAGCAGAATTAATATAATTAAGGACATAATTACAGTTACCTACCACTCAGGGATTCTGTTAAGGCTTAATTAATATTTGCAAATTGCTTCAGGATTTGCCGACCATCTTACTAATACGTACCGAATGCAAAGAATAGGAATTCTCATATTGTTAGGTAGGTTCCAAAGCAAACCGGTGTGGGGAGGTTAAATAAACGCAGCGCAGATCCAGGTCTGCTGCGGGATGGGAAGAAGTCAGGCGTGGGCTCCCCGCTGTCCCCGTACCCTGGTGAGATGCTGCCAAGAGTCTGTGTAATGAAAATGGCTGTGGGGAGCCTCTTGTGGCCCCGGGGCCACTGGGGTTTGCCCTTTATTTGGGGTGTGCTTCAGGGCAATGTCATTTATCCTCAAATCCCCGTCTGCCGGAGCCGGTTCCTGGCTGGAGCGTCGCGCGGGGCTGTGAGGGCTTTGCAGCATCCCGAGCTGGCTCCAGAAACAGTTGCTTTTCCCGGCGGGATGACTGAAATTGGAGCCGGGATTAGCTTTTTCTTTTGGGCTTGCTTTTTCCAGCCTGGCTGCGGGTTTGCTGCTGCCTGAGCTGGGATGGCAGAGCACTGCTCGAGCCAGATCGTAGGCGGTGACTGAAAATGGATTTATCCCTGGCTGAGGCTAAGCCTGCATGCGGGGCTGTTGCTTGTCCCGAAGTTTTGCATCTTGATGCCACCCAGGGTCACGTCTCCCATTCCCTGATGGCGCGGGCGGGGGCCAGCCTGGCACCGGGCACGGCGGCGGGGTGCAGGGCAGGGTGGTGCGGTGCCCTCGGCTCCTGCTGCGGGGACACGGGGGGCTGGAGCGGGCTGGGGACATCCTGCCTGCCAGGGGCTGCCCGTGCTTTACAGAGTGAAAATCAAACTCAGGAGACCTGTGCCAGACCCAAAAGGCTTAAAAGCACATAGGCAAGCTTGGCCAGGGTTTAGCAGCGGGGCTATTTCTTTTTCCTTTGCTTTCCTCTGTCCTTCTGCTTCAGTGCAATTCTTTTTCTCCTGCATTTCTGCTCTCTCTCACCTTCTTTGCAGTTTTCACCACTTCTTTCACTCTTTTCTAATTTCCTTCCCTTTTTCCAATCCTCTTTCTCTGCTGCTCTGTAACCCAGCCAAAAGTCACCCGTGAATCTTGATCTGTTTTGAAGCATGGTGCTCTCCACACTTTTCTTCTCTCTTTCCGAAGATGGGGAACCCTGTTGTTGCCAACCTCCGTGATAATGCAGCTGATTCATCTCGCTCTCAGGCAGTTCTGGGAATTCTTCCTCTGTCTTTTTTCTTTCCTCACCCTGACTGCTGTGATTTCATGCAGTGGGAGCAGGTATTTGTAATTGGGTTTTGATTGTTCCCCTCCCCTCTCCTCTAGTTTTGTAATTTTCTTCTGGAATAAAACAAACTCCAGCAAAACATCCTTCTCAACACCCCTGAGCTTTAAATTTTTCAATAATAAAGTGTGAACATAAATTAAGAACTAGAGCTGTTACTAATCTTATGACCACACTCGCTCACATACTGATTTTCATATGGTATATTAAATCAAGAAGAATGGCCTATTATAATACAATTAGCTGTGATTCACAAGCAGGAATTACTGTTGCCACTGTGGGGGAAAAGTTGCATAATACGATTGGAAAAGACTGAACCCTTTGTGATTTGGGTTTTTTTTTTTCCGTTAGTTTTTGCCTTTTAAAAACCCTTCAGTGGCTGGAACCAAGGAGAACCTGCGACAGGGAATTTACTCCATATTTTGTAATAAATCCATGTAATGATCGAAAGTGTCTCATTGCAGGCATGTAAATCTTTATAGGCTCCCAACATATGTTACTGACGAAAATAAATAACCTCATGCTGTAGCTTTATTAGACTCGATGCATCGCTGCTTCCCAAGCCGCTCTTGCGGAAGGACCCCGATCTGTCTGAGCGGTGGGCAGGAGCAAAACCATCAGCACCTTGACCTTAGAGCTGTATTAATTTCGCTGCAAACCACTTCAAAAGCAGCGTAGATTTGAGAGCTGGGGGGGTTTTGCAAGCAGTTGGAGGAAGGGGGAAGCTGAGTAGCGTCTCCCTCTGGGTCGAGGGCTTGCTGGAGACATCTCCGCGCGTAGAGCTGCGGACTGCTCGGGGCTGCGTTCAGTTTTTGTGGTCTCTTAGAGGACTTGCTGCTAGGGGCTGTGGACCCGAAGTTATGTTTCTTGTGGGAGGATGCTCTGGGGTTCGTCCAAAATCCTATGGAGATGGTGCATGAGGTCCTTTGGGCTCTGACCTGGGCTTTTGCTGCTTTAAGACTCCTGGCTGGAATTACAAGACTTTGGCTTTTCTCCATCCAGGTGACAATGCCAAGGAGAGATACTTTGTGTAGATCCTAGGTGTTTTGCGCCTCTTGTTTTCAAATGGGATGTTTGAAAACTTCCTTTCGCGTGTGCTGGTGAGCGAGGAAAGCCCCTCTCATTCCTCGCTGTCTTTAACCAGGCAGTGGGAAGAGACGTGGTTATCTCCAGCTCTGAGTGAGGGCAAACACAGTGACCAAAATATCCAGGAAAAGGGGTCTGAAATGACTTGCAAAACTGCAAGTGAAATTGAAGTGGACTTTTCTCACCAGCCCTTTCTCGAGGTGCTGGGAGGGAAGTACCCGCTTCTGCAGAGATTTGATGGGCTGTGTTAGAGGTGGGAACTGAGAAGGTCTCATGGTCCTTTCCCGTTGAAGTCTAGAAAGCAACGTGGCTTGTGAGCGTTGTATTTGATGGTTTGTGGTTTTTTGGAAGCTGGGGTCTTGCTGAGTGTTAGAAGGAATGCCTTTCCCTCCTTGCTGCTTTCTCCTGCCCTGTGCTTGTCTTGGTCTGCACCTTCTCTTGGGAATTGCCCCTCCGTCACCTTCAAGAGCTAGGGGAGAGGGTTTCCTCTGTTTGCAGATGGGGAGCTGAGGAGGGATGGAGATGCTGAGAGCAGGGTGGTGTGAGGTCCCAAGGCAAACTGCAAACGTGCTCACCCAGCTCCGTGGCACCGCAGAGAACAGGAGCAAGCCCTTGAGGCTGCTTCTCCCTGCACAACCCCATGGGAGAGCGCAGGGGCACCCGCTACCACGTCACCAGACTCTTCCCCCAGCGCTTGTGTGGTGGGGCTTCATGTCTCTCAGACCTTCTTTCCTTGCTAAATTGAGTAGAAACTACCAAATACCTCCAAAAGTAGTGGAAAATGGGCATGTTTCTTGCTGTAGTACAGCAGGAAAGCAGCCTGAAAGGCTCCCTGAAACACACCAGTATGTACCATGTGGTTCCCTCAGGTGTGTAGAACTTCGTAACAAATATTTTGCAATAGCAGTGGCTTCTTTATGGGGTTAGTAGTCTTTACCCCCTATGATCTTCCCCCTGTGCTACCACCTCCTGGCATAACGCATGGAAACGCGTGGAATGTGGGAGTGCTGGGGCTACCTCTTTGCGGCTGGAGCAGCAGCTTGCAGTCTACCAGTTAAGATAACCAGCTTAATTCCCTGCATTGGATGATAATTAAGCATCTCCTGGCGTCTAAACCAGTCTGTGCTCAGCTGAATGCAAAAATGCGTTCCTTCCAGAGTATATTTTCAGCAGAAGGTATCGCCCTGCCTTGAGTTATTTGCTGCGAAACAACACTTAAAATATTTACTGTAGAACGTGACAAATCCAGACATTGCGTGCACATAATCCCAGCTACCTCCATCATCATAAAATCAACATGCTCCATAACATCAAACACATCAATCATTCCATTTCGAATAATGTCTGCATCCAGAGAGTCTCTCTGTCGAAACCTCCCACCAGTCTCAGATGACTTACTGCGCCCGGGACTGCGGCTGGGTGCCGTGCTGCCGGTTTTATGAGCGCTCGTCGACACTCGCTCTTGGGCATCCACCAACAGATTCCAACTGAGCAACCAGCCAAGGACGCGTGCAAAACTGGCTGATGGTTTTCTTCTGAGAAGTGTGTTTGCTTTTTAGCTTTACAGACTTTGCCTCCTCTGCTCTGTCCCTGTGTTGGACGTAGCTCTGATTGGGTGTCAGGAGGACGGGGCCAAACTCTTCTCAGTGGTGCCCAGCGACAGGACAAGGGGCAACGGGCACAAACTGAAGCAGAGGAAGTTCCAGCTGAACCCGAGGAAGAACTTCTTCCCTCTGAGGGTGACGGAGCCCTGGCCCAGGCTGCCCAGGGAGGCTGTGGAGTCTCCTTCTCTGGAGATATTCCAGCCCCGCCTGGCCGCGGTGCTGTGCCCCCTGCTCTGGGTGACCCTGCTTGGGCAGGGGGTTGGACAGGGTGACCCACAGAGGGCCCTGCCAACCCCGAACATTCTATGATTCTATTCTATGATTCCCTCGTCCTTTCCCTGCATCCAGGTTTATCGGTCTCCAGATGCGGTTGGAAGCATCAGTCCTCCATCCTTCCTGCCCTCTCTGTTCTCAGATCCCCCTTCCCCACTCCGTACTGGGGCCGGGGACACAGAAGTCCCCAGCATTTGGCGACATAATGGCCCCTTGTATTTCAGGGGTGGGTTTGTGGTTGTAGGAGGCTATTCCAGTATCGCGGCTTCAGCTTGCTGCTCTCTCATTAAATAATTAAAATGCAATTTCCAGGAATTAAAAGTATGATCTTCCTGACTCGAAGATCGTATGTTTTCATGATGCTGGAGGGCAGAGGCTTTCTTCTGTTTTTTTTGCCAGGCGAGCGGAGCCAGGAGAGAGACGGGGCAGACGGACGCTCTTGCATGGGCTGGGTTTTCCCCCTCCTGCTTCCACACTCCCGAGCCCCGTGAGTGCCCAAGAGTTGGCACCGCCTTTGGAGAAAGCTTCTTCCTGGGTGCTCTGCATCGCTCCGGGTGACTTGCCCTGCTCCTCCCTCTGCTTTCCATCACCTCCCTGCCACTCTTGCCACACTTTCCGTTGCCCTGTTCCCATTGCTATCCCCAGCTTTTCCCTGCCAGTCGGCTCTTCAGCGTCAGCTGTGCTGCTGCTTGGTTGCCCATGTCCAACCCATGTTGCTGTCTTGGTCGAGCAGTATTTTTGGCGTAATATTAAATACAAAGCTTGCTGACCGAGTGCTACCATGCTCTAGAAAGTCCTCTGCCTTCGATTTTTCCAAGCGATGGATAATTCACTATCGCTTTACTGCTCGGTTTGATTCACCTGGCTGAACTTTGCTTGTGCTAAACTAATTCCGTGTGCCGACGCGTGCAAGGCGCTTGCGTAGGCAAGCCGTTAGAGGCAGATGGAAATAATGTCCTTGGCTGGACAGGGAGGTGGGGTAAATTCGCTGGTGTCCTGAGGCGGTGGGACTTGCTGCTTGGACGAGCTTCAGCTCGGCTCCAGGCGTTTCTCTGTCGACTGCTGAGGGATGTCCAGATGGTTTGTAACCCACGTCTCCTTGCATTCGCGTGGATATCCGCTCCTTTTCCAAAGACCTGTCGCTCATGAAGTCAAGCTGTTCAACTTTGCACGAAAGGGTCTTCCTTTGCGATGGAATTTGATCCAGTGCCCCGCTGCTCCCGCGCAATTAAACCGTCACAATTAATTAATTGTAGCGCTGGCGATACGGTGAAGTTGCGGGTCCCTTTCCCCTACCCCATCTCACCCTTCCCAAGGTTGGGGAGGTTGTATTTAGAGCGACTTCAGGATTGGAGATCTGCCACCTCTTGGGAAAGATACTATCTCCGGGAGGTGCATCCAGGTTGGTCGCTTTACGCAGGCTGATACGCGGGGTGGAAGCAGCTCTGTGCGGTTTCTGTGTACCGGCACGCGGGAGGATGTTGTTACACGTGAAGATGCACCGGATGGTGTAGCAGGAGCAAATCCTGATCATTGGCTGAAGGTTAGTGAAAATATCATTTGAAGAGGGTTAAAGATTTTCTTAGGTGTTTGTATTGTGCTTTCTGGCTTGGCCATTGCTAGAGATGAGAGATTTCCAAGCTCTCCTTTGCAATTGCGAGGATTAGGCACTTAGATTTAAAAAACATCCACCCCAAAACAGAGGTTTTCATGGGTGTCCTTAGTGCTGCCTTTAAACATGAAGTCCTGTGGGATTCCACAGCCCAGGGGCTTGGCTGCGTGCAGCAAAAGCCAGGGGTAATTTTGTGATGTCTGTACATGTTGTTGTCGATGTGGTCACCTAAAAAAAGTTACCGGCTTTAGGGCTGGAGATGAGAAGTGTGGAAGTTAGTAGGAAGCGTTTGATTCTTTTTAACATCCCAAAAGGATCTGCCAAAGTGGTGTCTTTTATTTTTTTGCCTCACGCGAAGCGTTGTGCGTTTGATAAACTGCTCTGATCTGTTCTGACAACTCTCCTGGTGCTGGAAACATCTGGAGAGGTTTGCAGACAGTCAGAGAAGACAGGCAGAACGATGCCAAGTGCTGGGGAAGAGCGTGGAGCTTGTGCTAGGTGGGTGGTGGGGTTTGGGCTACCCAGACATTAAAAATAGCGCGTGATGTGCTCCTCCCTGCATTTCGTAGCCTGGCTGAGTCATCAGCCTGCCTCTTCGTTAGCGTTGTGGGCGCCGCTGTTTTGGGGATCTTCCTTGTTGGCTTGTCGTCCTGTCTTGGGTGGTGATTGCCTCTCGGGAAGGGTGATGGTGGGATATGCCCGAGTCCCTGTGCTGCTGAGCGCGCTCCCAGAGCGAGGGATGGAGAGGAGACTCGGAAAAGGGGGAGGATTTTCCCGTACAGCAACCTACACAGTCATAACTGTTAATATATATATGAGGGGAATAGAAAACAACTCTCGGCTTCAAAGAGAAAATTAAACTTTTGTGTGATAAGGAAAAAAACCAGGTGGGGTCCCGACAGAAAGTCTATCATCTCATCCTAAAATGCATGCTAGGATAGAGGAGGTCCTCTCTAACCTCCGAAAGGGGCCTGGGGCTCCTCCTCGCCTGCATCTCTGCGATGGCGATTATGTTTTAGCTGGGCTCTGGTGAACCCCATCCTTTGCCACTTGTCTCCTTTTGTCTCTTCTTGTCGTCCCCTCCCTGGTTCAGCTCGTTGCTTGACACCACGGGTCGGCGTGGGTGGTTCCTGCCGCAGTTCAGGGTCTGCGGCGCGGGGAGGTGGGCATTGATACGGGCGTCTGGAGCTGGGGTGTGGGGCTGGAGGTTGCATAGGGTTAATGGAGATGTTTGATTCAGTAATTATCCTGCTTGGTAGGGAGAAGGTCAGAACTGAGGGCACCATTGGCTGCTTTGAGGTAGAACAGAGTAGTTCAGTTGGAAGCGACCTGCAATGATCATCTAGTCTGATGTTCACCTCACCTAGTCCAGTGTTCACCTCCTGCAGCTGATGGAGATCTCAGCCCCGAGCTGTCTCTCCCAGGATGATGGGAAAGGAGGGTGGATTTGGGAAAACAGGAGTATGTAAGGGGAAGAACGGGAGAAGTAAAGCATGGGAGCAACTTTGAAACACCCAGGTGCCCCAGAGTGACTCTGAGCAGCTTGTGCAAGGGACAGGAGCTCGAGAAGGTTTTCATCTGTATGATCATCACAGTGCTCCAAGGTTTTTGTGGCCTACTAACCCAAAACGTTTAAATGCCTCGTTTCTAAGAGGAGAATTTTGAGAGGGTGAAATAAAAGTGTGAGAATGGCTGTTCTTTCTTTGAAATGGCTTGTGAAGGGCAGCGAGCCTGGCTGCAGCGCTACGGTGAGGGATGCTCCTCAGCGAGGGGTGAACAGGGGGATGCTCTCCAGGAGGGTGGCTGGAGCTACGAGGTGGGATAAGTGAATAAATGGGAAAAAAATTAATAAATAGATCTCCTCACTGGGTGACTCTGGAGAAACCAGCCTTCTTGAGCAGCACCAAGACGGTGCAATCTCCTTCCGTACAGCCGGGCACACGAACCCAAGCAACTTGCTGTGGAAAATACTGCATTTTGTTTTGGTTCCCTTCCACTTTTTTGAAGCAGTTTGACTTCTTTGGCTGCTGTTTCCTGCCTTTCTTATTAAAGGTGGGCTCAGGTGGAGATGAAGGGAAGACCGAGCCGTCGGGGCCGACTGCGCGAGCCCTTCTGCTGTGTTAAGACAGGTTATTTGCGGGACTGCTGACTTTTTGGTCTTAAAACGCCCAGCGCCGAGAGGGTTGGCAGTGCCATGGTCGGGTCGCCACCTCCAATTTTCCCATCCGAAGGATCACAGCCCCATCTCGCCTCCCCGCTGGCGTTGGGTGGACTCACGCCGAGAGCTTTGACTTCTGTCGGGGAACAAGGAACAAGTGCAAAAGGGTCTGAGATGCCTCAAAAGAGGCGGTTTCCCGGCAACTAAACAGGAGCGAGAAAATCCCAGACAAAATACTTGGTATCTGGCAACCCGTTTGTTTCAGAAGTTGTTCCCGAGACATCAGTGCTTGTTAGCATTAGTCTGACACTTGCTCGGTTTTCATCTTGCTCTCCTCTGGGTTCGGAAAGGCAAATGCCCTTTTGATGTTAGACATCAAGAAAACAGGCTCCTGTCTAGTGATGGGGGGATCCCGGGTGGAGCGGGGGGATGCAGCCCGCCTCTAGCAAGCTGCCCGCGCCGTGCACAGAGCTCGGCTGCTAATTCAGGCGTCCTTATCTTTTCGATACAAAATGCAGCGCCAGCTAAATAGCGTGTGGAAGAAACGCTGGTGTATGATAAGGCTCAAGCTCCTCGTGGTGAAGGCTGCTGCTTTGGAGGAAGATCGGCAGCGGGCTGGGCTGCGCCCTGGGTTAGTTTATGCTCTGCCTCCGGAGTGAGTGGTTTGGAAACTCTGGGTGTCCGTGATGCAGGAATTAGCACGTCTTCAGGGCTTTAAAAATGGCTTTACTTAGTGTCGTACCAACACCAGCATGGAAACGCCTGAAGGAGGGTGTTTGGCTGTCCTTGTTGCGTGGGCTGGCAGGGCGTTGAGGCGCTGGTGGTTGGGGGGCTTGGTTCCAAACCCAGCTCGGACCATGCAGCAAGCTGGGGATGTGGCAGGGCTGCAAAATCCTGGACCAACAAACGCTGTAAAACCCGAGACCTTGAGGGAAATCTCAAACTTCGCAAAACAAATTGCTTGTGATGTGACACAGCAAGTGAATATTTAACTGCTCGTGAACTTTAGTGATGGATCAGCAAGCGCTGCGGAGTCTCTCTCGTGGTGGAGCAGGCGGTGGGATTGCAGGCGTCGGCATGACTGGTTTGGGGTTGCAGATTTGCTTGTGGCATTTTTTTTGTTATCTCTGCGCTGATTTTCTGTTACGCCTTGAGATGGCGGGGTTGGTCCTGGGCTCCATCTCACTCTATGTGGTGGGCTCGAAGTCAAACTCCTCAGGGAGCAGTTTGCAGCAGAGTGGCAAGCTGCAGGGACGGTGGGTGGAAAACTGCTCTGATGTCCTTACCCTGCGCTGCAGGACACGCTCACCCCAAGCAGGGTTAGGCCACGCTGCGCTTGGGTGGGTGCTGTCTCGTGTCCCTGCTGCTGCCCTGCTGGTGTCCGTGGTGGGGGGTGTTTGGGGCAGGTAGGACCCCGATGTCCGGCATGACACAGAGCAAAACAAACAGCAATGACCGAGTAAGAGAATCTGCAAAAAGAAATAACTGCGTATCAAACACCTGATCATGTAATTCCTCAATGTTCTGGCTGCCAAGAAGGCCAATGGGATCCTGGGGTGTATCAAGAAGAGTGTGGGCAGCAGGTCGAGGGAAGTTCTCCTCCCCCTCTACATTGCCCTGGTGAGGCCTCATCTGGAGTACTCTGTCCAGTGCTGGGCTCCCCAGTTCAAGAAAGATGAGGAGCTACTGGAGAGAGTCCAGCGGAGGGCTACGAGGATGAGGAGGGGACTGGAACATCTCCCCTACGAGGAGAGGCTGAGGGAGCTGGGCTTGTTCAGCCTGGAGAAGAGAAGGCTGAGAGGGCACCTTATAAATGCCTACAAATATCTGAAGGGTGGGGGTCAGGAGGATGGGGCCAGACTTTTTCCAGTGGTGCCCAGCAACAGGACAAGGGGCAACGGGCACCAGCTGAAGCACAGGAAGTTCCGTCTGAACATGAGGAAGAACTTCTTCCCTCTGAGGTTGACAGAGCCCTGGAACAGGCTGCCCAGGGAGGTTGTGGAGTCTCCTTCTCTGGAGATATTCAAGACCCGCCTGGACAAGGTCCTGTGCAGCCTGCTGTAGGAGACCCTGCTTGGGCAGGGGATTGGGCTGGGTGACCCACAGAGGTCCCTTCCAACCCCTACCATTCTCTGATTCTGTGAAAACTGGCGTAGCTCTGGAGCGAGCCTCGCTCGGACAACGTGGCTCCAAAGCAGCAGCCCGACGCCAGCTCCCCTGCGACTCCGTGTTCTTGCAGCAAGGTTACCTTGCCAACATCTGCTGCTCACGTTGGGTTTTTTTTCCTGCCAGTACCCAGCTGGGCTCGGATCGTGAATCTTCAGTCTCCCCATGAGCGCGACGGTCGGAAACGGTCTCAGAATTGACAAAGTTCTGATGAACTTTGAGGAGGGAACATTTATGTCGGAGTGAAAGGGCTTTTTTTTGCCATTGATGTAGGTATTTTTGTTACTGTTTAATTAGATTAGTCCTCCAGGTTTGGTGGCCAGCTGTTCACTTTGCAGACAGGCAAAAAAAATTTCCAGTATTACACTCCTGCTGCTTTCGTCTTGTAATGAGCTTGTTAGCAATTAGTTGCTACTGGAACGGTTTGCCGTGGTGTGGAGCGGTAACGCAATGAGCTCAGCGTCTGAAAAGCTGGTCTTTAATGGGAACTGGGCGGAGAGGCGCTGGGATGTAAGTGGTTTCAAGACTGATGGGCAGGACGCGTCAGTGCAAGTGGTTTCCTTGTCCTTTTGTGAACAGTCTGGGATTATAATATATGGATATAATTCTGGGATTTTTTTGTATGTATATATATAATTATTTGGGGGTTTTTTTTAACACTTCTAGCCTGGAAGGTTTCCCTTCTCTCCTAGTAGATAGGCTGGGGAATTCATTGGAGAACTGAAGTCTCTCTGAAGTCTTTTTCCCAGCCAGCCCTATCCTCAGCAGCAAGGAAACATGGATGGCACGGGACACCTTGGGGAGAATGGGATGTGCAGGGCTGGCAGAGAAGAGGATGCTTTGTGGGGGAAAAGGAGGTTTTTTACACCATGATGCTTGTCCCAGTTGTTGATTCAAAGCCTGGATTTTTGCCAGCGTCACCGCATGGAAGTAAATCTGGGATAGGGTCTAAGCTGCTGAATTGCAGACATGTTGGACAGCTGACTTAGGATCTTAGAGTTTGTGCATCTGATTTTCCAACTTAACAGAAGATTTGGCGTGCATTTTTATTTACATTTTTGAAGGCATTGTGTGGGGGAGGTTGCTGAGCTTTTCCTTGCAGGAGGCTGCTGGCCCCAGGTGGCATCCCAGAGCTGTGGGTTTCTGCCCTGGTTTTCCCCACCAGATTAAGAAACCTGAGCTGTGGGGCCAGGACTTGAACAAACCTTGGACTCGGGTGTTTGGAGGATGTCTGGAAGAGTATCTGTCTGTGAGGCTGGGTTATGAAAGTGTTGAAACACATTGTGTTGTGGGATTTGGTCATGGTCCTACCAACTGTTTCTAGAATCATAGAAGCATTAAGGCTGGAAAAGTCCTTTAATGTCATGAAGTCCAACCGTCAACCCAACACCACCATGCCTGTTAAACCATGTCCTGAAGTGTCATATCTACACGTTTTTTGAACCCCTCCAGGGATGGGGACTCCCCCACTGCCCTGGGCAGCCTGGTCCAATGTCTGACCACTCCTTCACTAAAGAAATTTTTCCTAATATCCAATCTAAACCTCCCCTGACAACTTGAGGCCATTGCCTCATCCTACCGCTGGTTACCTGGGAGAAGAGACCAACCCCCCCTCACTACACCCTCCTGTCAGGCAGTTGTAGAGAGCGAGAAGGTCTCCCCTCAGCCTCCCCTCCTCCAGACTGAACAGCCCCAGCTCCCTCGGCCGCTCCTCATCAGACTTGTTCTCCAGACCCCTCCCCAGCCTCGCTGCCCTTCTCCGGACACGCTCCAGCCCCTCCATGTCCTTCTGGTAGTGAGGGGCCCAAATCTGAACTCAGTACTGGAGGTGCAGCCTCACCAGTGCCCAGTACAGGGTTCTGCTGGCCGCGCTATCCTGGTGGGATCTGCTCCCATGAGTGTGTCTGCGCAGGACGGGCCTGTTATTAGGCACAAATCCTCTCATTGCTGGGGACTGGCAGGGGAAAACTAGCCTGTGTGGAGCAGGTCTGATGGCTACAAGCCCCCTCTGTGCCCTCCCGTGGCTCTGGGGCGGCTGGGTGCCAAGCGGCGGAGGGGCAAATCGCTGCACCTGAGCCCATGGGCTGGGGCTGCCCCGGGGCTGCTTTAGGGCTGGGTTCGTGTCGCTCTGCCCCGCGCTGACGTGGGACCCAGCTGTGCCTCGCAGGGCCCTGAGCCATGAGCTCTGCTCTCCCCTACGAGCATCTCCCCTACGAGGAGAGGTTGAGGGAACTGGGCTTGTTCAGCCTGGAGAAGAGAAGGCTGCGAGGGGACCTTATAAATGCCTACAAATATCTGAAGGGTGGGTGTCAAGAGGATGGGGCCAAGCTCTTTTCAGTGGTGCCCAGTGACAGGACAAGGGGCAACGGGCACAAACTGAGGCACAGGAAGTTCCGTCTGAACATGAGGAAGAACTTCTTCCCTCTGAGGTTGACAGAGCCCTGGAACAGGCTGCCCAGGGAGGTTGTGGAGTCTCCTTCTCTGGAGATATTCAAGACCCACCTGGACAAGGTCCTGTGCGGCCTGCTGTAGGTGACCTTGCTTTGGCAGGGGGGTTGGACTAGATGACCCACAGAGGTCCCTTCCAACCCCTACTATTCTGTGATTCTGTGATTCTGTGATTGCTCCAAGATGTGGAGCCCCACAACATGGCGAAAGCAGACTGGATTTCTTCCCAAGCGAAGTCGGGCACCTGGGTTTAAATAACCTCATGCTGGACCGCACGTTTCAAAGCTGAGCTGGTTTGCCCCAGGAGCCTCTCTAGAAAGGGTCCCTGTATTAAAAAAGGAAAGGAAAATGGAGATGGGTCTGTTGTTTTTGCACAGTTTCTGTTATTCTCTCCTCCTGTTGCGTTTCATTCATCTTCCTTTCCAAAAATCGCCAAACCGTGATGACTCCAATGCTCCATGCAAATTAATCCTTGGAAAGGCTCACAAGTAGAGGAAAAAAAAAATATTAATAACAAAAATTTAAAAATTGGCTTTTGGGAACGTCCTGAGGAAAGAACAAATCAGGAAATAAATGAAGCTTACTTTTACAAGCTGCTTTAATTTAACCGCAGTGGCCGTGGCCCCCCCGCCCCGCAGACGCGCCCGCGAGGGGCCCGGCAGAGCTCACCAAGGCTTTGCCGACGCCGCGCACGCGCGTGCCCAGCTCCTCCGCCGTCATCACCGTTCGCGGCGAGGAATCGCCGTTTTCTTTCCCACCTCACGTGGCTGTCGGACACGGGAAGTCCATCAGCGTTAAATGAGGCTGAAGGCTCGTACTGACAACGAAGCCTGCGTGCAGAGCGGACCTGATGCTGGTTATTTAGTGATAAATAAAGGATCCCGCTGAGATGTGCTCGTGACACACCTAAGAGAAGTTGTGGTTTTGGATGGGAGAGGTGAGCTCCCAGGGGCTCCACTCTGCGGGAGCTGCGGCTGGGGGTTGCTGAGGGCTACAGCTTGGTGGCAGTCGTGTGCTGGGGAGCGCCGTGCTCACGTGTGCGTGGACATGGGTGGGTGTACATGGGGGGCTGAGGAAGACTTCAGGTCTTTTAGGCCAAAAGCTGTGTGTTCAGGAAAGGCAGGGTCACCGGCTTCTGTAGGTACAGTCGCAGAGGTGTGCTGGGTGTCAGAAGGGATGTGCTGACCCCAGACAAGATGCGAGTGATTCCTCTGGGCTGCTGTAACCAAAGCAAAAGCTCGCAGTGGAAAAACCGACTGTTGGCTGCGGCCCCTGCTGCCGGTGGCTAACGAGAGCAGAAAATGGCACCGCTGGGAAAACAGCCCCAGGCGCTTCCAGGTAAACGCGTTGTTTTATCCGCTGTTCGTCTACTTTACACGTTCATACCCTGCAGTCTCGTATCCTCTCGCTCTGGTTTGCATGTTCGCCCTTCTGCTCTGTCAGGGTCGTGTTCTAACCCGGGCTGGCAGCCGGCTGACCCGACCGCCTGGTGCTGAAGCGATGTGGGGTTTGGTCTAGCAGCAATCAAACGACCCATCTCTCTGTTCCCCAGCTGCACTGAGGTCGGTCGCTACTTCCCTGTTAACACAAAGCTTACACGACTTTTTGTGTTCCAGAGCAACCTCGTCCGTGCCATCTCATCATTACAGAATCACAGAATCACAGAATAGTAGGGGTTGGAAGGGACCTCTGTGGGTCATCTAGTCCAACCCCCCTGCCCAAGCAGGGTCACCCACAGCAGGCTGCACAGGACCTTGTCCAGGCGGGTCTTGAATATCTCCAGAGAAGGAGACTCCACTACCTCCCTGGGCAGCCTGGGCCAGTGCTCCGTCACCCTCAGAGGGAAGAAGTTCTTCCTCATGTTCAGGGCTGCAAGGATGGTGAGGTGACTGGAACGTCTCTCCTACAAGGAGAGGATGAGGGAGCTGGGCTTGTTCAGCCTGAAGAAGAGAAGGCTGCGAAGGGACCTTATAAATGCCTACAAATATCTGCAGGGTGGGTGTCAGGAGGATGGGGCCAAGCTCTTTTCAGTGGTGCCCAGTGACAGGACAAGGGGCAATGGGCACAAACTGGAGCAGAGGAAGCTCCAGCTGAACATGAGGAAGAACTTCTTCCCTCTGAGGGTGACGGAGCCCTGGCCCAGGCTGCCCAGGGAGGCTGTGGAGTCTCCTTCTCTGGAGATATTCCAGCCCCGCCTGGCCGCGGTGCTGTGCCCCCTGCTCTGGGTGACCCTGCTTGGGCAGGGGGTTGGACTGGGTGACCCACAGAGGTCCCTTCCAACCTGGACCATTCTGTGACTCTGTGATCTTGCGCATCGGCGGCTGCTGATGCCAAGGGCCGAAGCCCCTCATTAGCTCCTCAAGGCTCCTCTTGCCCAGGTCCCTTACCACGGTCAGACGGAGGGTGGGAGCGGCAGCGATCGCGGGGGTTAGACAGGGTAATGCTCTGCTTACAGGGGCTACGATGTGCTGTAGGCAGCTCTGCCGGGGTTTTATATCCGCTGCGGGGCTTGGAAGCGGAGGGGCAGGCATCTGCCGCTGCTCGGGGGATGCTCGGGTGCTTGCGCTGCGCTGGGTATGGATCGCTCCCAGCGTCGGGTCCGGCGTCTGTAAACCAGCCCTCAGCTGCGAGCGAAGGCAGAGACCAGTGGCGTGAGGATACAGAGACGCGTGGAAACCTGGCAGCGGGTGCCTGCGTGGAGCCGGCGTCGTGCGAGTCGGTGCCCGGACACCGGCACGGCGGCTGTGAGGGATGCTGGGGATGCTGTGAGGGATGCTGGGGATGCTGGGGATGCTGTGAGGGATGCTGGGGATGCTGTAAGGGATGCTGGGGATGCTGGGGATGCTGTGAGGGATGCTGGGGATGGCGGCTCCGTCTCTCCGTCCCGTACGCGGGGGGCTGCCGCTCTGCGTCGTCAGGGACCCCGAGCTGCGGGGTTCGCAGGGGCTGCTCGCTCAAGAGGGGTTGCACCCTTACGTCAGTACTGCACAGTGATGCAGCGATGATGTGGCTGCAAGAGGTCTAATAAAAAATGAATCCTGCTATGTATAATGAATAACTTTTTTTTTCCCCGCTTGCTTCTCACCTGTATTTGAGAAAAAAACCCAACAGGCAATTTCCTAGCAAGGAAGAGTGACATTTCTATTTATAAAAGACCGTTTATAAATAGTGGCTTTATTTCAGTCTTTTGCAGAGTGAGGGTGCAAGGCATCGCCCTACAACGGACCGAGGTTTGCCGCAGCCCTTCCAGCTTCCACTCCCTGTTTATGCTGTGCAGGCACGTCTTCTCTTGACCTATTTTTTGGTGCGTGTTTGTGATAAGCCCCAGATGTAATGATACTTTTTTATGAGTTACCAGAGTAATAGATTTGGAAGGAAGGTCTTGACGCGTTTGCTAATAGCTCACCTGTGCAGTTATTTGATGCCTTGGCGAGTTCAGCCTGTGGTGCGTGCAGCAGGAGGAGGGAGGCTGGGGAGTCGTTCCCATTTCATGTAACACGGCGAGTCGAGACGCTGCTTCAAGTCTCGGAACGAAAGCCTCTCCTTGCCCTTGCTGGTGGGATGGAGGTGCCTGGCTTTCGTGCACCTCCGTGCGAATTTATGGCAGGGACAAGCTGCTCTGCAAGCTGCTCTGCTGGGTTTGCCTGGGAGGGAGAAGGAACCGCAGCTCCGGGCTGATGGGCAGAAAGGGGCTGGCTGGGCGGGCAGCGCGGGGATGCAGGGAAGGGACGGCTGAAGCATCGCCTGCCGACCTCTCCTGGCACCCGCAGCAGCATTTCTCATTTCCTACTGCCGTGTAATTTGAGGTCTCGCTGCAGTTTATGTGGCTGATTGAAAAGCACAGTGGCAAGTGCGTTTGAGTCATGGAAACACCAGCCTGACCAGCTGCTTTATACCAGGCTGTAATGCCAGCTCTGCCCGGGCAGCCGTTTGGCCGTGCTGCCAGCTTCCAGCCCCTCCGGAGTCGGCATGGAAATGGAACATCACGGTGAGGAGCTCATGGCTCACCCCTGCCTGGTGAGAAGGCTGAGATCATCGCTTCCTCGCCGTCAGAGTGGAAAAGATCCACCCTTAGATCTCACCCGGATTTCTCCCAGCTAGAGGTAGCTCTGTAAGTCCTCCCTGGCTGATGCCACCAACCCGTGGGGCGGCAGATGTCCCCTTGGCATCTGTAGGTCTGAGATAAGCTCTGGCTGCTGCCCGTGGGGAGCAGCGGGCACCGAGTTTAAAGCAGGTTATTTTGCCGCAAGCGGTTCTGCTGGAGCCCCGGGGGTGTAATTAATAACCTCGCTGCGTGGCAGAAGATCGCTGCTGCTCATCAATACGAGCTCTGCTGCAGCAGGAAGCTGTCAGGACCCTTCTCCTTGCAGCGCCTTGGCCAAGCCCAGCTAACTCTGATGGGGTCTGCAGGCGTGTGCTGGGGACGGGTCAGAGGGTTGTTCCCCGAAGGTCACTCAAAGCAGCTGCTTGTTTTCAGTTGAGATTGGGGAGTTTTGTTTGGATTTTAAACTGCAGTGTGGGGCTGAGCACTTTCATGCTCAGTGCAGGAGCGGAGGGGGGATGAGGAGTCAGGCTGGGAGGTAGGTGACCCTGCTTCGGCAGGGGGGTTGGACTAGATGACCCACAGAGGTCCCTTCCAACCCCTACTATTCTGTGATTCTGTGATTCTGTGACCGAAGGCAGCGGTTATTGCATGATAAAATAGAGAAATATTCCAAAGAGAAATATTTGAGAAAGGAGTAATACATCTTTTTTTTAATGGGAGAAGAAAGGCTGCGGTTGGGTCTGGGCGTTGCCGGTACCTAATGCTGGCACCGAAGTGCCACGAGCTGCGGTTTGCGAGGAGCTGCAGGTGAAGTATGCAGGGGCGGAAAGGTGTCCATGGTACCCACGCTCTTGAAAGGGCTTTGCATCCTGCCCTTACATTGTTTTGGCCATTATGAAATTAAAAATAGTAATAATAACTCTCCAGTCTATATCAGTCCAAATCTCCAGTAAGTCATGGCTGCGTCGTAGGCAGCCGCAGCCCAAACCTGCCATTCAGTGATGAGCCACAGCGATAAAGGAAGAAATTCCTCCAGTTATTTGGTGTTTGTTCTCTTCTCTGAGCGAGTCCCGGTTTCATCTGCTCCGCCTGCGGTTGCACTTTGGTGCAGAAGGTCTTCGCTGGCTTTCAGAAAGGTTGAACATTTTTCGCTGCGTTTCTTTTCCGCCTTTTTATCGAGTTAATTTAAACCCGCAGGTGGGTGCCTGAGGAGTTTGTAAATCGGCATCGCTGTACAAAATAAAAAGCGTGCTGAAAGATTAGAGGCAAATTAATTCCTCTCATTTCTGGCTCTTCTGGAAAGTCATTTCCATTTTCAGGTATTGTTGTAGGGATGCAAAGGTGCTCTCAGTGCCCAGAACAAGAGCGACGGAGCGCTGGGCTTTGGGGCTGGTGCGTTAAGCCCCCATGTAAATCCCCTGGGGTGAACGTGGGGGGGATTTTGCATTTGTGCAAAAAATAAATAAATTGAGGGAAAGAGTGAAGCAGAGAGCAATAGTGGTGTAAGCACAGGCAGGGTTTTCTCATTGTAGAATGTTAAAGGCATCAGTGGGGTGTGGAGGTGGGACATTCGGGGCTCTGGAGAGGGTCCAGGCATGGCAGGGGAGGGATCGTGCTGCAGGGAGCAACATCGCTTCGGGGTTACGGGTGCGGAGGGGAACGCTGGAGCTTTTTTATTTTGCAAGCAGAGGGGAGGTGCTGCTGGGGATGTCGCCACGTGGGTGTCATGGGCTCGTCCTCATGCAGCCCAGCAGCTGGATGGTAAAACCCCGGGCTCTGTCGGAGCGGGGAAGACGAAGCTCGGTGCTGGGCTGGGCTCAGCTCCGTCAGCGCGTTACCTGAAATCCGGGGCGGTTCTGGGAATCCCACGGTGCCTCCCCGCAGCTCGGGGCTTCGGGCTGCGCAGGTTTCCAGCCGTGCTGGGCTGCGGTAACCTCCGGAAAGAACAGATTTGCTTGTTGGGAGCGTGGAGCGACGGCGAGCGGAGCTGGGGGGAGCAGGCGCCGGCTCGGCGCGGACGGGTGCTGGGTCAGGGGACAGCGAGCACCGCGTGCCAGCGTCGTCTGCTGAGCTGCGTTTGCTGTGAGAGTGTGATTTCCTATTTAATCATGTTGAACAACATGAAAAAAATTTCTATTTGAGGAACTTTGTCACAGCAGACAGCTGCAGCACATCTTTTTTCTGGCGTGTTTGTGTGGGTTAGGATGTACTTATTAATTTTCTTGTGCATCATATAATCATGAGCGCTTAGAAGAGAAGACGCAAGCGTGGACGTGGCTAAGCGATTCAGTTAATCATGGGTTTCTGTCCGGCCTCTCTAGTTGTGGTTTACCAGCAAGGCTTTCTTCACCTTCCTACGTTTGATGTATATATTTAGAGGCGATTTCCAGGTGGAGACATTTTGAACAAGAGGATTGGGCTGGGTTGCGTAATAACTAGGCTAATATGACTTGGTAGCCTTCGTAATACCAGCTTCGTTACTACCAGTGAGAACGAAGTTACAGAGAAAGCTGCTAAGTGCTGTTCAGAAGATACAGCATTAAAGTGATCCTGAAACAAAAACAACACTCTCAAGCGTTTTCAGCGACGGGGATCACAGCTGAGGCTTCATTACCCGTCCCAGCAGCACCCTTCGTTCTGTCTCTGAGCATCACTACCCCTTAGACGCGTCACTGAGCATCACTACACCTGAGAAATACTAGACAGGAGCTTTGCAATAAAAGACAGCTTTATGGTGTGGTGCAAGAGCTGGTGTTAAGGTACCTTCACACCTTTGTTTTTTGGTGTTTGGCGCATTAAGAGTGATTATGGGGAGTTGATTTCCAGCACAGATCTGGTCCAGTGTCTGATCTTGATGCGCTTCACCGGGCTCCTCTTGGGTGAGGAGGTGACTGGCGCCTGGTATCGCTCATGTCCAGGGATGCTCCCGGCTTGGGAGAGAGGGAAGGGGGTCTCGGATCAATGCCTTGCTTGGATGCGGTCGCACTGAGTCAGGTTTGGAACCCTTGGGGCTCTTTTCCCTCTTCGTGTGCGGAGCTGGTGTCACCTACTGACCCAGAGGTAGGAGATGCTTAAGCTGTGTGTGTTGGGAATGGCAATTCCTTCGCCAAACATCTCCGTGGGGTCCCAGCAGGCATGGGAGCCCCGCGGGGCTCGTGAGAGATGTGTTTTCTTCCCGTCTCAAGGCTTAAATAAAGGGTGTTCTCATTTTATTGAGTTTTTCAGAGCAGTGTGGAGAGGGTGCCTGTTTTGGGTTAAAACTCGGGGCATTCGGAGATGGAGGACTGCTCGTTTTCTGAGCTGCAGATAGCAAGATCTCCTCTTTGCATTGCAAGAGCTGTTCAAGTTTGTTCATTCTTTGCATTTGAGTTAAACCGAAACAAAAACCGAAACTTTCTTCAGCGTGAAAACCTTCATGGCAAACTAAAGTGCTGCATTTTGTGGCCACTGAAAGGTTTGGGATTAACCGACAAGCATTTTCTCGCTGAAGGAAGGGGCACCAGCTTGCTTTCCTGGCCCTGGCCCCAGCCCAGGGGAGATGCTGGGCACGGACAACCAGAAGTTAAAGTAAATACCTTTTATCTAAAGAGTTGCTGGTGTTTGAACACTTCCAGGTTTTTATCCCAAAGTTATGTTTGGAACGGCGTGGGGACGTCTGCGGGTGCCCTCCCAGCGCGTTTCCGTGCCGTCTCCTCTCCCCTCGCAGCCACACGCTTTAATCTGAGCTGATTCCAGTGGCTGATCTGGAATGTAAGGGCTTGATGCTTCACACTTGTTGACTGCTGGGCTTTAACTTCTGGGATGGTTTTCTGTCCTTTGGAAAGCTGCATTTGGTCTCTTTCCTGGGGATGGGCCACCGCTAAAACACCCGACCTGCAAGCGCTCCTACTCTGTGATGAGTTTTGTGCAGTTCCTCCCTCCTTGCTGCAGCTCTGGGCACTTGAGCTTGATGATTTTGGGAGCAGAGAATCAGGAAATTAGCATCATGATTGTGTCTTTTTAAAATTCCTTTGCGAAGAGAAAGAGAAGAGAGAAAGAAAAATCCCAGCCTTCCCCCCAAAAACCCTCATGGTGCCAGAACATTTTGGGTTTATTCTCTGAGGCGAAGAGAAGGAGCTGCCAGGTTTTATTATGATATTTTATTATTTGACGGTGAGACCAAGCAGATTAAATACCCGGCATCCACGCGGACTTGCACAGACCAGAGGTGAAATTGAGAATATTAAGCATTTTGCTGAAAGCCGTCAACATCTTAGAGGGCTTTGTGCTGTAACAGCGTTTAAAACCTGGAGAGCTACAATCAGTGCTGCCAGCTCCGAGGATGTTTTAATTAAAGATGCTGCCATTAGAGGCAAGTGATGTGCAAATTGTCGTTTTCTTCGGGTTTTTTTTCTAAAAAAGAGATGCTCTTTCCTAGAAGATGCGGGCTCTGATACACCCCAAAGACTGCACAAGTGTTTCACGCTGCTGCTTGGGCTCTCACCCAAACTTCCTTATGCTTTTTAATTAATTAACCTTGATAATAGGTGTGTCTGTGTGTCTGGGCTGTGTCTGTTCGCTGTACAGCAGCAAGTTTTGGGGAGGAGGGTGAAGTCCAGCCTCGATTGCTCTTTCTCCCTCTCCTGCAGCTCACTTTTGTTTATTTATTTTTTCTTCCCCACTCTCCCTGGTTTTCAGAAAAAAAAAAAAGGGGGGGTTTTGGCAGAAAAAGGGACTCTGCTTCAACGTGTGGGAGACTCGTCAGAAACCAGAGCCGTTGTTACAATGAAAAAGCGGGAATCCAAGCTGCTAGGGCAGAGGGGTTGCTTGCGCTGGCGGGAGTTAGGTGAGGTTTTGCTGCAGGAATTACCAGAATGCTCCACCGCAAGGAGCCGCGGGCTGGGGTGGGGTGCGAAGGCTCCGGAACACCCATCCCCGGGGCATCGGCGGCACCGGGGACTCGGAGAAGCTCGAAGCTGGTGCGTACGTCCTCAGCCCAAGGCAATAAACAGAAGGCTTTATGGAGCTGCAGGAGAAATGTTTCTCTCTATGCCTCTCGTTTCATGGCCTGAAGATGCTGCAGATAGAAGCGGTTATCACAGAATCACAGAGTGGTAGGGGTTGGAAGGGACCTCTGTGGGTCACCCAGTCCAACCCCCTGCCCAAGCAGGGTCACCCAGAGCAGGCTGCACAGCACCACGTCCAGGCGGGGCTGGAATATCTCCAGAGAAGGAGACTCCACAGCCTCCCTGGGCAGCCTGGGCCAGGGCTCCGTCACCCTCAGAGGGAAGAAGTTCTTCCTCATCTTCAGCTGGAGCTTCCTCTGCTTCAGTTTATGCCCGTTGCCCCTTGTCCTGTCGCTGGGCGCCACTGAACAGAGTTTGGCCCTGTCCTCCTGACACCCACCCTGCAGATATTTAGAGGCATTTCTAAGGTCCCCTCTCAGCCTTCTCTTCTCCAGGCTGAACAAGCCCAGCTCCCTCAGCCTCTCCTCATAGGAGAGATGTTCCAGTCCCCTCCTCATCCTCGTAGCCCTCCGCTGGACTCTCTCCAGTAGCTCCTCATCTTTCTTGAACTGGGGAGCCCAGCACTGGACACAGCACTGTAGGTGGGGCCTCACTAGGGCAGTGTAGAGGAGAAGGAGAACCTCCCTTGCCCTCTTAATGCACCCCAGGATCCCATTGGCTTTCCTGGCAGCCAGGGCATGCTGCTGGCTCATGGTTAACCTGTTGTCCCCCAGCACTCCCAGGTCCCTCTCCGCAGAGCTGCTCTCCAGCAGGTCCACCCCAAGCCTGTACTGATGCATGGGGTTGTTCCTCCCCAGGTGCAGGACCCTGCACTTGCCCATGTTGAACCTCATCAGGTTCCTCTCTGCCGAGCTATCTGCGTGGCTTGCTGCCTTTGGTCACTCCGCGATGTGCACGGTGCCTGCTTGTGAGCAGGGATGGCCACCAAAGCCCAAAGCAGTGATGCTGCGAAGGCAAATCCTCTGCGATGCGAACCCCGAGGGCATCTGCGCTGAACTCTGCCCCAACGGCAGCAGCAAAATACCTCCGGAATCTTGAGCTGATGGGGCGTTCTGCTGATTTCTCGCAATGAAATCCCCCCGCCCTGCTCCCGGGGGATAATCGGATGCGTGCGTCTCTGCCAGGCTCCCTCACCTCCTCGTTAGGCACTAGGGGTTTTTTTCTCTGCTTTCAATTAAAAGCTGATTAATGAGAGCACTGGTGATGCTTTCCTCTCAGAGCCTGCAAGGAGCAAAATGGTTCCCCGCGACTGGAGCCCAGAAGTCGAAGCAAGGTTTCGTCGGATGATTTGTTTGTTTGCCCACAGAACCCGTCAAAGCGTGTTATTTCCCTTTAGCTGTACCAGGATTTCTGGCTGAGCTTGGAAGGCAGAGCCAAGTGCGTCAGTCTCCAGGATTTTACTGTGCTCGCCTGTTACGGGAGCTGTAGTTCATCCATAAATGTCACTGGCAGGATATATGTATTTCGAATAAAACGCAAAATGTGCGAGGCAGATACGGTCTCTGAAGTGAAAGAGCCTTGCAGAGCCATGTGAACAGCCTGCCAGCACAAAGCACCAGCGTATATTCATTAAAAGAGACATTGAATAAGCTGTTTCAGATGGCAAATTGTACTGCCGGGAAGCTCCGGAGGGGAGATCTGTCCTGCCGGGCTGGGTTTGTGTAGCTGTGCATCCCAGCAGGTCCTTAGACATGGTAACGACAACAAGATTTTCAGATTTAAACCTTGATATCTGAGATGCTGCCGGGTACGTGGGGTTTCCGCGAGCAGGGCAGGGCAAGCCTCGGGGGGGTGGCTGGCTCTGCGCCGGCCGGCTGTGCCAAGGCGAGGGACGAACCCTGCTGGGGTTCAGTTCTAATTTCAGAGGTGATGTGAGACCTCCTGCTTTGGCCTGAAATTGTGTAGTCCGGCTGCCTGAGACCCTCCCGCAGCCCGAAAGCACCTCCAGGTAGTTGGCTGTTTCTTCAGGAGAGCATCGGTCGGGGGGACGTTTGGATTTGCGCTTACCCCTGCAAAAATCCTGCGGAGCTGAAGCCCGGGATGCGCTGCTGGCTTGAGGCTCTAAAACACGCGCTCAGCGTCCGACTGCCCTCACTGGGAGTCCAAAGAACTCATGATGGGGGGTTCTTCTGCTCCCAGAGCTCCCAGTTTCCAACCTCTCATCCCCCGTGGGCTGCTCCACCTTGCTCTTCGCCTCGGCAGAGGGAAGGTCCCCCCCGTCATTGTGTCACGCATCCCCGTGCTCAGCCCCTGGGCCTGCCCAGGTGGTCCCGTTGGGTTGGCACCTTGGCCACCACCGTTGCCCAAGGGAGCTCTCGCTTGCGTGGAACGGTACCACAACAGAACACCCGCTCCTTGCTTCCGGAGTTGCCACTTCTTTGAGTTGTGTCCACACAATTGGAAAAAAGTGTGGAATTTGAGAAAACCCCCATTTGGAGACTTCAGGGATCCGTAGGATGCTCCTCAGGTTGCCACAGGGTGCGATCATTGCGGTGCAGCTGGAGATGCTGCTCTGCAGGGGAGGACCCAGCCGCCTGCCAGGGCTGGCAGAGGTGAGCAGGGCTTTCCCTTCTGCTTTCCCGGGGCTGCTGGAGCGCGTTGCCGGGCAGGACGGCTCTCCCGAGGCTTGCGCGGGGTCGGGGCCGGAGCATGGATCCGAGGAACGTGACTCCAGGGCAGGCAAAGGAGAAGTTCACCTTCGTTTGGATTTTCTTCGCCTCTTTACAAAATGTTATTTCAGTGGCAGGTGCAGTGCTTCTCGGTGCTTTATAGCCGTTGTGGAGCAAAGCAAAAGAAGTCTTGTACGTCCTTGTTTTTCTGTTTTTCTTTTCTCATGCAGAATCCTCACGGAGCCTTCAAGTTGCTCTTCTTTTAAGGGACCCTGATCTTTGCTTCTGTGTGGGACTGGCTTGTCCCTGGCTTCTGCTTGCTGTAGTTCTTCTCTTCAAAGGAACTGGAAATGTGCTGTCTCTAAATTGGCATTTTTAGGTGTCTGCTTGCACTGGTTTTTCAAACCAAGCTTCCAGAAGGCAGATTAAATTGGAGAGGAACTAGGAAAGGGAGCTGGAGTCCCAAGACCTGCGGATCAAACGCAGCGCGTGCTGGTTTCGGTGACTGTCTGGACACATTAGGGACGAGAAGGGGATGGCCACCGCTCTCGGCTCTGTCTAGACAGCAGCGTTGCAGCTGGAGTGATGCTACACGGGCCAGTCTTGGCTGATTTTATCACTGTCAGCAGAAACGGCGTGAATTCGGGAGGGACAGGCTGTCGCTGATGTTGGTCCTCTGCTCTTTAACGCAAGCCACATCCTCTGCCAGCCGGGCGCAGGCGGTTCCTGTCCATCCGTGGATGGGAGTGGGAGGTTTTGGGTTGATGTGAGGTTCCTTGGCCCATCCCTGCCTTGGGAGCTGGGTTTGGCTTCAGGAAGGAATTTGGGAGCTCTTTGCATCCCAGGGATGGAGTGGGGAGCGACCTCTGTAGCCCCTGCATCGGAGACCCTGCGGTGCCAGCTGCTGAGGGGAAGATGGATGTGTCATGGTGATGGGTAGCAGGGACCGCTCTGAAGGTCCCTCCCTGTTCCTCTCCTCACAGGAGAGCAAACCACCATGGAAAATCCCTGATGTTCAGTGCCGCTTCTCAGCCTTGTTGCCAGAGACAGCTCTGAAATGGGGACCTGGGCTACCTCCCTGTCCTATAAGGGCTGTAGAGTCCAGGGTTTTTTGTAGAATGAAAATAGGAGGAAAATTAGTCCTTTAGCCAGAGGTGACCTGTCCAGTGGTTTTCTCCTCCAGCTCTCTGTGATAGCTGCAGTCCCGAGGAGAAAAATCGCTTATCCCCAGGCGCTCCCAGTCCTCTCCCCTCCCCTCGCTACCCACTCGCGGGGGAGGCTGTTCCTTCCTTGGTGTGTTTTGGTGGTGTTTTTATTTCCCCCACCAAATGCATCTTTCTTGAGTTACTCATGCAAAAATCTGTCGCCTTTGCTTTTCCACGCCTGCTCGTCGTGTGGCTTTCAATCATCCCGAAGACAATCTGTGGCCCCGGCAGTATTAACATTTCCACTCGACAGACTTAGCCCGCTCGTTAATAAGCAAAGCCAACAGCTAACGGGGCCTCGCTGACCCACGTCTGCTCGGGGTGACCTCCCACCTCCGTCCCGGCAGCCAATTTGTTCCCCAGTTTACAGCCAGTGTCCTTGCTTCGGGGTGACTCAGAGCAAAGCACGTGTGCCTGTCGCACCGTCGTCCTCCTCGTTAATACCTCGCCTTCCAGCGCCGGTGACAGGCTGTCCTGCCGTGAGCAGGTAATGAATCGCCCGCTGCCCCCTGGTAAACAGCTCTTTGCTGCAACTCGTTGGAGCGAGCTCGTTTTGAGCTGTGTTTAATTGGGATCGCTTCTGGCCTGATTTACCTGCGGGTCGGCTTGCAACGTGACTCTGTCCATACAGTGGGGGAGGAAGGGCGTATAGAAAGCCTCATATTGAAACCTGTGTAATAGCTGGGCTTGATTAGACATTATATCTGCTTTTATAGCCCTGTGTGCTTGGCCAGCGTGTTTTCCTGCTGGAAAAGCTACGAGAGCATCCGCTTTCCCCAGCAGCGGTTCCCCCGTCCATCCCCCACGCAGAGTAGAGCAGCTCTCTGGCAAGGCTGGGGATGCTGCCCCGGGCCGGTTCTCCTCGCTGCCTGCGTGGGTTCACGTCTCTTGGCTGAATAACTGTATTGCTCTGCGCTTTATTTGTGCTTTTAAACTGGAGATTAAATACGGAGACGTCGCAGAGCCTGCACGCTGCGCTGACCTGGTTAGAGGAGAAGACCTCGGACACATGCCCAGAGCTGGGCACGTGCATCCGCCGCTTGTAGGGGTTATTTTGCAGGGACTGTTGACAACTCAAGATAGTAATAATAAGCTTCGTTTTTTGCACCATATTCTCTCCCCATCCACAGGCCAATTTCGTGCTTTATTATGATTTCAATGTTTTAGTTTATGCCGCAAGTGGAAAATTATGTTGGGATTCAGAGAAGCTCATTAGAGCACATTAAAGCTCTCTGTGAGACGGTTCTCTGGAATTAGAGGCTTTAACCTTGTTTAGTTAAAATTCAAAGCCAAGTCTGGCCGTGGCAGGACTGGAAGGGATGGTTCATTCTGAGGTTAATGCACTTTATCAATCCACTTTAAATTCCCATCGCCGTTTTGCCGGCTGACGCAGCGTGCTCATCCAGGCAAGCCTGTGCCGAGTCTCGGGATAAAGCAAGCGCGCTGCTTCTGTAAGCTGCCTGGGCCAGGGCACTTAATGCAAATTTTGGTAGGTTTTGGCAAAGAGTTGAGCATAAAAAGTGTTTTTTCCCAGATCTGATGCTGTAACTGGCTGGGCCAGGATTTAAAGTTGGTTGGGGGAGCTTAGCCACCCTGTACCTGGGTCCAGCCTACAGTCTCTTCAAAGCCCAGCCCCCCCATCTCCAGGTAGCGTCGTGATCTCCAGCACCCCTAATTTTCCAGTGATTTCCAGCTCCATTTTGACTTTAAGGAGTTGGAGCCTTTCCTTATTGTTCGTGTAGCACCCACCAACCCCAGTCTTGAGCCACAGACGCGTTTCCTTTTGAACACCTGCAGCTGGAGTGCAGCCATGAGCCCCGCATCCTTGCAAGCTACCTTTGGTCCCATCCAGTTTCTTTCCTCCACTGCCATGCAGCCCCTTTCCTTCAGGGAGGAGAGGGATGGGTTTATTCTCTCCAAAGCTTGCCTGGCTGTTGTGGGACGATACCTCCCCAGCTGCTGGTGGGGTGGACGCGGAGGGCTTGAACAGCAGCTGTACCACAGAGCGCATCGCTCGCGCCGCAGCAGGCATGACCGACGTGTAGGAACAGATTTGGTCAGTGCTTATAGCTGATTTATTTATAGCATGCATTGAAAAGGGATTTGGGATTAGAGCTTTGTTCTGCGGGTGTCCAGGCGGTGGCACATGGGAACAGGATGTGCTGAGCTGCAGCAGGAGGGCAGCAGGCACGTGGGTGCTCTCGGGGCTTCACTGGTGACAAGCGACATGACCGAGGTCACGTGAGGAGTCTGTGGCAGAGCATGGACATGGATGGCAGTTCCGTGGCTTTTAGGCTCACGCTCAGATATATCAGGTTGGTGTAAAGGGGTTTTGGGTCAGTTGGATTCAACTTGTAATATTTCTCTTCATGGCCTGAAATTCTTTTCTTGGCCACTGCCCTGGGTGGAAGCTGGCAATGGGCTGTTGAAGGAGGGGGAAAAAAACAACAGAAGCAAAATAACTTTTTTTATCGGCTAGTAGGAAAGACGCACAGGACTGGAGTCTGGTTTTGAAGTGGTGAAACGAGTGCCCTGAAATTTGGCAGGGGAATTGTCCCTGAGCAGACCTGCCTTCAAAGGTTTGGACTGGAAGCCCTCGTAGAGCGCCTGCTTGTGTGGGGACGGTGGAAGCAGCGAGGAGGCTGCTCTGTTCCTGAGCTGAAGACTTCATTTTGGAAGTGTTTGACAGCAAGCAGGTGTATTAAACATCAGCAGTGTTGGCTGAAAAGCGAGAAAACTGGTTATCTCGGGCATGAATCGTAGCTGTAGCAGAAGGATCTGTCTGTCCCTCAGCGGAGCAGCAGCGCAGGGCGAGAAGGCTCGTGCCCTCGCTGTGGGACAGCAGCTTGCCACGGAGAATACGAGAGCTTTAACTCGGAGTTGCTCTCGAGACCTGCGGGGACATCGGCTTCAGAGCCCTTTGGGGAGAGCTGCTGCTCCCGGCAGAGCCGCGGTGACATGGGGCGTGGAGCCACCCCACCGGGAGCTGGTGGGAGGCGAGGGGGTGGGCACAGCGCAGAAGCGCCTGCTGTTTGAGGTATTCCTGCATCTCTGTTTTTTGCAAGCTATAATATTTACAATAGAGCTATTATATGCGGTTTTTTAGGGTGCAGGCAAGGCTTTTCTGCGTCTCAGATATGCCCTTTAGGAGTTCCACACCAGCTATGGCATCTCCTTGCACAGAGGATAAATGAATTCCCTGGGCTCTGAAGCAAAAGCAACCTGGCCGTTTGTCCCACACCTCGGTATTGCTGCTGCGGCCCTTGCATGGCCACGATTTGCAAAAACCACTTCCTAAGTAAATAACGATCAATGCATCTGGGAGGCTGGCGAGCTGGGGACGTTATCTTTCTGAATTAACTTGATTGTGTTTAATGCGTGGGCAGCGGGGGATTGGGGTTAGCGCAGGAGTTGAAATTTGAGCAACAAGTTACGAAGCCGGTGACTCATTCCTAGCGCTCGCCGAAAAACAAGTCGGCGGAGGAGAGACGGGCAGAGGATCTGGCTCCGTCGTAGCCACCCACGGCACAGCGTCGGGGGGGCTGAGTTAGGCGCGGGGCCGTGGAAGGGGTGCAGAGCATCGCTGCGCACCGAAGGCACCATCGCAGCGGGAGCCCCGAGTGCCTGCTGCTTCCTCGGGGAAGATTTTAACATCTGCAAGGGATTTTTGATTTTTTTTTCTTTTTTTTTTGGTATAAAATCTACAAAATCTGAATAAAAGTAAAGCGATATTCCTGGGGTGTTAGCAGCGCACGGGGGGAGGATATCTGAGCCGCAGGTTTCGCTCGTAGTTAGTAAAGAGAGTTAGAACCAGGAGGGCAGAATTCGGCTTATCGTAAGGTGCCCGTGGAGTGGAGCGGGTGCCTGGTGTCCTTGCAGCATCTGTTGTTGTACCTGGCACGTTGCTGATAGATAACATTAAGTGAGATTAATTGGGTTCTTGCTGTCTAACCCCCATCGCTCTGCAAGATGTATAAAGCACCTTGAAACCTTACCCGGGGGAGCTTACCATGTTTTTCTTGCTTCTGGTCCTTGTTTCTGCATAAAAAGAGGCATTTTGTGTGGCTGCGGTGTGCAGGGGAGGGCGGTGGCCGCGGGGGACCCATGGGGCTGAGTGGAGACGCGGGGAGATGGACCCCGGAGGCAGCTCACTGCGTTGCTGTCTGATCCAGTGCATGCACATCCCCTCCAAGCATGTGAGGATTATTAAAAGACTTCTTAGACCTGGAGGTGCTTAAACATCAATCTGCTTTCTTCAAAATCAATCAGCCTGGATGAGATAGATCAGCTAGCCGTTAACACTGGTGAGCTAATGGGATCCATCTGAGCTCGTAAACGTCGTGGAATGATGGGTGATGTAACAGCGACATAAAAGAGAACGGCACGGGGAAGCGAGGTGCCACCGCCGCAGCCCTTTGGCAGCCAGCGCTGGCTGGCACCGAGAGCTTGAGCTATTAAAAGGAGATCTTAAATAAAACTCTCTGGACAGAGAGTCTTCAAAGTAATAACCTCTTCTTAAAGCTCCAAGTATGGAGTGGCTTCGTGCTGGGGGATTGTCTGGGGCTTGCTGTGTGCATGGGCAAGGGAGCTTTGCAAAGTGCTTCTGTCCCCAGCATCCCTGCGAGACTGGGCAGGGACATGGGTGGTGCAGCTCAGCCAGTGCCAGACTTCACCCTGGTGTCTCCTTCCATCAGATGGTCACGGACCACCGATGAACCCTCATGACCCAGCAATGACTCCAGCGATCGGGACGGGAGCATTTTATTGAGCATCCCTGATCCCACAGCTGACAAGGCAGAGGTGTCAAATACAGCTCAAAACCCTTCCCGGGGACCGAAACACACAACCCTGCAGGCTGCCGAAATAAAAAGCTGCCGAAAACATAGAGCTTTTGTGGCATATTGCAGTTTTCTGCATGTCCTGTCTCACGCGAACAGCTCGCTGCTCTGCAAACTGCCACCTTCTCCATGCCTGCGCCGGAGGGGCCAGCGTCTGGTGTCCCCTCTGATCTCCCCTGCTGCTCTGCAAGCCCTCGTGGTGGCTGTCTGATCTGTTCACTCCAAGTTCAACTCAGGCGGTTGTTCTCTGCCCGTGTTTCGCTTTTACTTTATTTCGTTATGGCAGAAAGTGGCCGAGTCCTTGGGAGTGAAGTCTCTATATTGTAGACTGGAGTTCTCCTTCATTTTATTTTCCCTTTTTTCTAAGTCAAAACCAGGTGTTTCATTTAAAAAAAAAAAAGCAAAAGAAATTATGGAGAAGCAGCCATGGTTTGAGCGAGGTCTGTGTTGTGTGCTGTGTTAAATTAAATTGCATATGCAACTTCCAAGCGTAGGTCAGTTCGGCTGCTTAATTGCTGGGATGGGTTTGACGGTGACGTGTGTCGTGTCCCTTGAGTAGGGGCTTGCTGACGGCGGTGTTGCTGACCCTGTTGCTTTTGGTGATACAGAAACTGCAAATATGTTTGCATTTGCTTCTCAAGCCTTTCTTCCTCCGTGGCCTCCGGTAGAACCAGAGGCATCCCCACTGTCTTCAGTTTGTTCCTTCCCTGGCTGCTCGCTTGAACACCCCATCTCCTGAGATGCCCAAACATCTTTTCTTGCATGGCTTTCTGGGATGAAACCCAACAGCATCCCACCGTGGCACAACCTGCCCCCGCACCTCGCGTCAGGACCATCTCTAGGCTCAGCCTTAACATCTCTCCGGGCAGAGGAGCCTTGACAAAAGCCATCTCCACCCTGCCAGGTCCTGCAGATCGGGAAATAATAACGGAATAACCCCGCCACAGAGCCTTCAGCTTCAGGAGAGAAATCCATGCTTCCCTTTCCTGCTTCCATTGCAGTCTCAGCCCTTTGTGGGTTTGGCCGGGGCTCATCCTAGCGTCTGTCAGGAGGTCAGAGGGGTTCGATTAATTCTGCTCGTTTTCTGGTTCAGGTTTGCTTGTGTGGGGTCGGCTGATTGCCTCTGCAATTTGTAATTTGCTTCTCTGCCAGGCCAGTTATTCTGCTCACGACACTAAGCCTTCAAGCTGTCAGCCCCTGCCTTGCTGAGAATCGAACGCGCTGCGAATCCTGCAGCTTTGCAGGGCGGCCCAGGAGCAAGGGGAAATAACCCGATGCGACGACGAACGAAATTACAAGGTGTGGAGGGAATAATGACCCGAGTCATTGCGTGGCTTTGCAGAAGCTTTTAGCGTTTCAGACGGCGACGGCTGCTCTAACCTAACGCTGCTTTGCTTTTAATTGGCTAATAATTGCTGGGCCCTGAAGGTGGCTGTTGGTAGGGACACGGGACTTTTGTTTGCTGGTTGAATAGTCAGGGGAGGTCCTGTTTTGGTTTCATCTCTGCTAATCCACCTCTGTTGATTTGCTTTTGGCTCATGTTGCTGTAGATGAAGGAAGCGCTCGTTCTGCTGTCCCTGGAGCTGGTCCCTGCCCTCCTCACTGTTATTTCAGACCTTCTTGGTAAAGGGTTCCCATGACTGTGTTGTGTTTGAGGTCTATATCTGCACGCAATATTGTATATGGGGCAGCTTATCTCCTGAAGGCACCTGACTGGTGCAGGAGCAAAGCGCCTGCTCAGAGGGCATGAGACAGGTTGGCCAAGACCCGTGAAGCTGTGGAGGTCCAGGAGAACGAAGTGGAACGAGGAGCACTTGTTCCCCCGAGATGCTCGACTGCTGGTGATGCCACGCTGCATCCCGCAGCGCGGAGGGTGCTGGGCATGTTGCTTCGTGTTGAAACCTGAAAGGCTTGGTAATGGGGTTTGTCTGTGACGGAAACCAGAGCGGTGGCCAGGCCTAGGGCTGCAGGACTTGATCGTTTTGCTTTCATGAGACCATGGCTCCAAGCCCAGCCTTGGAGCACGGTGCTGCAGCAGTAGGTGCAGGGGGGGACGGTCCCTGCCCCAGGAGCTTGCAGCCAGCTCCCGTTGGAGCATTAGCCTCGTCGCGGGGCCAGTTTGATCTCTTCCTGATGTACATCCAAGTGTGGAGAAAGGGATTGCCCTCAATAAGGGCGAAGGCAGAAGCAGGGCAAGCGATCCACGGGGAAAACATCACAAAACGGTCTTCCAGGATGAGCTGCCGCTTTGCCTTCTGGCAGCCCAAGCTAAGCAAGGTAAAAGAGCCTTTTCCACTGATGCAGGACCATCTCCACGCAAAGACACCCTCCCTGCTCTGCCCCATGAGTTATTTTTTTCATCCACTGGCTCCCTTCACTGCTTCCCATATTGAGTTGGCGTCTCGGACAGGTCAGCTGTGAAAGCTGCCATGATCCAAAATGTGCTGGCGCAGGCTGAGTTAGTTCAGGCAAATAATCCCTCCCGGGCTGCCTGTGAATAGCTGACTTGGGTGGGAAGAAGTAGCTGCAAAAGCCCTCGACAGAGCATGCGAGGCTTTCCAGGATCTGGTGATGCTTTTAAGAAGTCACCAGGGAGACATGAAAGAGCGGAGAGCTTCCAGCCGCGCTCCTGGTTTCTGACTTCATTGCGAAGGACGGTGACGACGAGACCTTGTCTGCTGGCCCACGGCCAAGGGACTGCTCAGGGCAGCTGCAGGGTAGCAAATTCAGGGGATAAAAAGGAAAACTGACAGTGTTAAAAATGCAGAGCCCTGATGAAGCCGTCATGTACTTCCCTGGCAAGGCTAAAACTCTGACGGGGTGTCAGGAGGCCCTGCAGAGAACTGTGAATACGTGAAGTTGTAGCAAAGAATAGTCTTGGAAGGAAAAAAGAAAAGTCGTTTGTGGTAGGAGATGCTCCATTCCCCCTCTGCCAAAGCACCCAAGGGAAGGTTTTGGGGCTGGGGGCTCCATGGCGGTGTGATGCTCATTTTTCTCTTTCTTCTTATTTCTCCTGGCCTGTTGGGACAGCCCGCGTGCCCCGAAAGACTTGCTTGGATTTACTTTGCTCATGGCAGGACATTCATAACAGCTTTTCTCTTGAAGTTGCATTTTAGAGTTTCCTGTTGTTTACCATGAGATAATTCTCCATCGGCGTCGTTTAATTAATCAACCTGGCCTTTGGGTCATGCAATAGCTCTTTGCTTCCAACTGCAGCGTCCCTTGGAGCCCTCGTTTCGAACACAGCCCGTTTTGGCTGCAAAAAGAGTTCCTGCTGCAGCCGAGCATCACTGCCCAGTTGGATCCCTTGCTGTGGCAGCATCACGTCCCCACCATCCCAGCTGCCGCAATCCCACGTGGCGTCCTGCCCCCTGGCATCGTCACCAGCCCCACGCATAATCCTGACCCCCAGCACCATCACCAGCCCCACGCATCATCCTGACCCCCCACACCATCACCAGCCCCACGCATCATCCTGACCCCCCACACCATCACCAGCCCCACGCAGAGTGCTGACCCCCCAGCACCGTCACCAGCCCCACGCATCATCCTGACCCCCCACACCATCACCAGCCCCACGCAGCGTCCTGACCCCCCACACCATCACCAGCCCCACGCAGAGTGCTGACCCCCCACACCATCACCAGCCCCACGCATCATCCTGACCCCCCACACTATCACCAGCCCCACGCATCATCCTGACCCCCCACACCATCACCAGCCCCACGCATCATCCTGACCCCCCACACCATCACCAGCCCCACGCAGCGTCCTGACCCCCCACACCATCACCAGCCCCACGCAGCGTGCTGACCCCCCACACCATCACCAGCCCCACGCAGCATCTACCCAACGCAGCTCCGTGCGGCTCCCAGCCTCTCGCCTGCCTGGGGAGCGCTGCCTCCATCCCCTGTTCTGCCCAGGATGCTGCTGTGCACCGATGCTTGGTTTCTTCTGCAGAGGAATCGCACGGCTCTACCTAAAATCCCCTCGTCATAGGTAGGTTTTATGTCAAATTCTAAAGTCCACTTGAAGGAATTTATGAAGTAGGCTTTCGTATTGGTGCCACTAAGCAAATAGAGCTGTGTGCGTTGGTGTGCTGGATGTGCAGGATATTGTCGGGAATAGAAATGGCGTCAAATAAATTCCTTGAAATGGAGAGAAGGAAAATCTTTATTCAGTGAGCTGCTCACACGGAGTGCTAAAGAGCCAAGCCTTTTAGGAGCTGGTGTCAAATTAATTACAAAATAAAGCCTTTACGTTTCTGAACAGCTGGTTTTTACATTTTTAGAGTTGAATTTTGTTCGTGATTACTGTAGGCTTACTCCTGCGAAGCGAGCCATAAAATAAGACCAGGGGAAAGTTGTTAAGGGAGTCATGATATCTGTAATTTCAGGGCCTGACTGGAGTGCACATGCTGAGGGTTCAGGGATTTTTCATCCTGTGTTCTTCGTTAACGGGTGTTTTCTCCTTGAGAAAGGTTTTGCCGGTGCTTTCGTTAGTTTGGAGGGCAGGAACCAATGCATGCTGCTTGCGTGAAGGTTCAAATAAAGGGCAGAAGGAGGACAGGTATAAAGGCATGTCACACAGTTGCTTTTGGAAGTCTTTGCACTGTGCTTTTCGGGTCATTTACACTTGGACTGGAGGATGCTCCCACCCCTGGCGGCATCTGGGCTGCTTTGGAGCAGCTTTGGTTGCTGCACTGTGACCTTACGCTGCAGTAAAAGGGAGCGAGGCCAACATGGAGCTGTCAAGCACCATCCCAGGGAGTGCTTGAAAATAGTAATATATGTTTGTTTTGAGTACATGTTCTCAAATTTTGCATTGTTGCAATCTCCTGCAGCAGCAGCCGATGGCTTTTGCAGCAGGGTAATGGGGTCTGTCCGACAAACGCCGTTCCCTCCCAGCACAGAGCTGGCTGGAGGCAACGTGCTTCTGCCCTGACGTTAGAAAGAGAAGTCTCTCTATAGGTGCTTGGGTACCGAACCGTGTAGTTTGGATGAGGGACCAAGGAATTGGCACTTGGTGCCAAAAGCGTCCTTGCTGCGTGGGTAAGACCCTCACCACAGCCTCGGAGCTGGAAGAGGCAGCACGTTTCAGGGGCTGGCAGGTTCTGGGGAAGGTAGAGATATAGATATATATATACTTGGCAAGCTAATTAAAAGGATATTTTTCTGCTTTAAAACCATGCTGCGTGCGCTGAACAAACTCATTTCCGTGCCTGGGTTATGAATATCTTCTGAGGTTGTTACGAGCTAGAAGCAACTGAAAGCAGCGGAATGGGCCACGCTGTCTTCGTTTGCACGTGTGCTCAGCTCCAGGTACCAGATCTCTGGCTCGAGGATGCTCCAGAGAGCTGAGGGGTGGTGTGTGTCAAGCAAAAATTTGATTGCATTTTTTTTTTAGCTCTCAGAGCTTGGGCTCTGTCTCTAGTTCAGGCGGTCAGGTCTGTCTCTCGTCTGCACCAAGTAGCAGGCAGTGCATAGTTGGAATATATATATATATATATATATATTTTTTTTTTAAGAAAAAAACCTGCGTCTGGGATGATCTGGGAAACTGCATTTGCCCATAAAGAGCTTTGAGTCTTCCAGGAGTGTGAAACAGGCTGTAAAAATTTTACAAAGGAGCTGGTGGATACCTGAGCCCTTTGGTAGCGAGTAAATAGGCTTTAGACCGTAGTGGACCATAAATAGATTCGTTGGAGGTCTCTGCCAAAAATATCGGAGTGTCTGTTTGAAGGAGGGATGCAGGCGAGCTGCCCAGCTCCCTTGAGTCCTGTTAGGCCGTGTGCTTGCTGTAGTGAAGGGATCTCCCTCTCTGTCTCTCGCCTTGCTGCGTTTCACGCTTGCATTTACAGAGCAAAACGTCCCTGTCCCGGGGCAGCGCCGCTCCCTGCGGGGTCACGAGTGTTGGCATCATTAACCTGCAGCCATCAGGACCTCTCGGAAAGGTTCTGAGTTTAGTAAAGAGTTAAGGGTTAAAAAAAATCTTGCCTTTTGGGTTAACTGGGCTTTCATCCATCACCAGTGACGGGGCAGGATTGCTCCAGCCGTTGAGGAGATGCTGGTGCCTGGCCGGTGCTTCGTGCCTTGCACTGAATGCCGAGTTGCTGCTGCTCAGCTGAGGGGTGTGCACAGCAAAGCCTTTAAAAGCCCTCAGCTCGTGGCAAGAGCCGGGGTTTTGCTCTGTGATTCTGGTCCTGATTCGGAGGTAGTTCCTAAAACCTGCCGTGTAACTCCAAGCACCGGCGCTGTGCCGCGGGGTTCTGTGTCCCACCGCCTTTCCGGAACGGCAAAGGGCTGCTTGGAGCTGCGCTGTGCAAATAACAAATAACAGCTATAAAATCGCTCGCTGAATTGGCTACTTCAGCAGTAATTGAAATTAAAAGGCTAACTGAGGTTAATCCTTTAGCCAAAGGATGCTCACAGAGTGTCTGCGCTGGTCTGGCTGCAGAGGCTGCGGATCGGGTGCTTGTGTGAGGTTTGGGAATATAGAGTACAAAATATTTTTGTTGCCGTATTTTTTTTGCTTTTAATTTCCCCTGGAAAATATTCCAGTCCGTTTAATATAGTCTTTGTAGGGCTGTCTCCAAAAAGCTGTCCTGCGTTGAACGTGCTACACGTATGTTTGCTGTGAAGAGCAGAGCCTGGCCGTTGCTGCTTGCCTGGTTAAATCAGTACAGATACTGTATAGTCCGAATCTGATTCAGTCCCACATAGAAAGTGATCAGGAATGGTTTATGCTGAGTCAGTGGGTTTGCCGAGAGCATCGTCTTCGCCCCGCTGCTGCCGAGGCTGGAGATCTGGCTGGGCACAGCCTTCGGCGGGGAGCGCGGTGCTGGGGTGCCGCATCCCCCGTCTCCTCCAGCGCTGCTCCGCTCGGAAAAGTGGCTGCAAAAATACCGACGTATCGTGGCTGGTTTACTGCCGCTCGGTCGTCTGGAGATCCAGTCTGCCCCGTTTACAAGCAGGATTTTTTTTTTCCTTGCTTGCCGGTACCAATTTACCTTGGAATCAGAAAGTGAAGTTTGCCGTGGCTGTGGCAACACTGATGGTACAAAACTGCAGCTGCATCCCGGGGCGAGTGTTTGTGGCTGAACCACGGGCCAGGAAACAGGGCTGCTGCGCCCAGCTGTGCTGGCTCTGCCCAGCTGAAAGCGGGGGGGAAAAGCAAAAAGATTTCACTTCCTATAGACAGTCAAGGGAGTGCGGAGGGGCTGTGGTTACTAATGCTCTTTCTGCAATAAATTCGCTCAAAATTTCAAGCACAGGATTTTTTTATACCTTGCTATGAACCAGTGGCTGCGTAGAGCTGTGCCTCTCGTCCCGCGTGGTTTAAATGGATGGCTCCATCCCTGGGAAATGGGTGCTTGGGTGCAACAAATTTCTGCCCATCGTCAGCCCTGGGCTTAAAACAAACTTCATCTCTGTTTACAGAATCACACAGGATCCCAGCCTGGCAGGGGTTGGAAGGGACCTCTGTGGGTCACCCAGCCCAACCCCCTGCCCAAGCAGGGTCACCCAGAGCAGGCTGCACAGCACCGCGTCCAGGCGGGGCTGGAATATCTCCAGAGAAGGAGACTCCACAGCCTCCCTGGGCAGCCTGGGCCAGGGCTCCGTCACCCTCAGAGGGAAGAAGTTCTTCCTCGTGTTCACACAGAACTTCCTGTGCTTCAATTACGTCGATCCATACCTGTCTGTGTACCTCCAGATGTGTCCTCCCTCCCTGATTTGCCTTTGTCCACTGATGGCAGGAGTCTTGGTAGTGGGGTTTGGGTCCCCACTTTGCTGTAGAAGCCTGAGCTAAGGTGGAATAAAATCCGCTTTGGCTATTATTTTCATATTTCCCCTGCTGTAACGGGACCGTTCGTTTCACCGCTGCCACTGGGTGTGACACAGTTCCAGCTGGGGACAGACCTGCTGCCATCTCACTCGGGGTGATGCTGCTTCGTCCGCCGTACCTCCGGATGATGAAATACGGCGTTACCGCAACGCACCCGCACGGTGGGGAGCAGAGAGGCGCGGTGCGACAGGGTGGGATGTCCTCCGTCCCGTGAGCAAGCACGGAGACGGCTCTGCTCCAGCGGGTCCCCAGGAGCACAGCAGCCACCTCCAGCGAGCTGGGGCTTGGAGACCATCTCGCTCTACGAGGCAGCGGTCGCGTGGATGGCATGTCGAAAGCGAGAGCGTTTTCCCTAATTACAGGCCCTGATTCAGCTCGCTCCCATCTGCAGTGAAACTCCCACTGTCTGCGCTGGGTGCGGGATGGTGTGAATCTGGCTGCGATGTCTGTGCTCCTCTAATTACCGTAATTTCCATGCACCTCGCGGGCGTGAATGCGGGTGTCCTCACGTGCTCCTGGGGAGTCGGGCACTGCCAGTATCGCTGTTTTGCCCATCCACAGGCTGTGTTTTCCCACAGGAGATGAGAAACATGAGGGCTGCCTGCCCTGTCTGCTCCACACACCCAAAGGGAGCCCTGGAGATGAGATTCACCGCCGTGCTGACAGCACATGCAGGAATCATAGGACCACAGAATCATCAAGGTTGGCAAAGACCCCTGAGATCATCAAGTCCAACCATCACCCCAACCCCACCATGCCTGCTAAACCATGTCCCGAAGTGCCACATCTACACGTTTTTTGAACCCCTCCAGGGATGGTGACTGCACCACTGCCCTGGGCAGCCTGTTCCAATGCCTGACCACTCTTTCAGTAAAGAAATTTTCCCCAATATCCGATCTAAACCTCCCCTGACACAACTTGAGGCCATTGCCTCTCATCCTATCACTAGTTAGTTGGGAGAAGAGACCAACCCCCACCTCACTACGGCCTCCTTTCGGGCAGTTGTAGATGGGGCACGGTTGTGCGTGCACGAGTGATGGGGAACAACTTCACTTGCTGGGATTTTCTGCACTGGAGAGCAGTGGGGTGTTACTGGGAGGTCTTTGTGCAGCCAACAGGTGAAAGAAGAAAGACGCCATGCTTGCAGCCTCTCCAGCATTCACTCTTCCAAATGATGTAGCCATCACAAGAAAGTTGAAAGGAGCACTTTGTACTAACTTTAGAGCATCTCTAACTAAAGTGCCTGGAAGTGCAGCATGGAAATATTTTTCTCAGTTGACTGTAGAGAAAATTTAAGAGCCTAAATGGTGGTGCTCTGAATTATGGCTTGGTTATATGCCAGTGAAAGCCTGCAGTGCAAATCTCAAATCCCTTGGTGTGCAAGGGGCATAAAACCAACACCCGAGGGTATGGCTGTGGCCGTTCATGCTGGCCATGGTGGCCAGGCTGGTCCTGAGCTCCACGCCAAGTCCTGTGCCGCGTGGGGATCGGCTTTGCTGCTTCTTGTGCCCCAAATATTTCACTTCAGGCAGAAGCTGTAACACTCAGGGCTGTAAGTAGTGAAAGCCTCCGGGGGTTTTAAGCTTTGCTGGCTACAGAGAAATGCTGTTTTCGGTGTGACGTTTAGTACTTATCTCCTCTGCATAAGGACGAGGAAGCAGTTGCTGCTGTTTCTTCAGAAAAGGCAGGAGATGAAGTTGTCCCGCTGGGAGCATTTGGAGCTGTTTGTCCTTTTCATGAGGCTGACGCCTCCCACCTGCACCAGCTCTGCGCAAAGGCTGGGCTTTCTAGGCAGGGAACAACCTAAAATGCTCCAGACATGAGAACAATTCGATAGTGAGGAGCAAATACTTCTGGTGTTGGCTGGGAAGGAACCGTACTGCAGATTCTCAGTATCTCAGGAGGGTTGTGGAGGGGCTGAAGGCCATGACTGAGCAGTCTCCAGCCAATCTCACCTTGGATGATCAGGACAGACTAGCTCATGAGTGTTTCCCCATCCCTCTTTTGGCTTTGGGGTGCTGTTTGATAGTTTTAAGGTGCATGGGAGGTCTGAAGATGGTCAATGATCATCTTCTGGAGAACTCATCTGGTGCGTGATATCCTTCCTTAGCTGGAGGGGTTTGGGTTTAACACTGACATTTCAAGTCCAAGTGTATTATCCGTCCTCTTTGCTGAGGCTCCACAGCACCTGCATGAGTATCTCGGCGTGGATGAGTGCTGGGGGGATCCATGGGCTCCTGCGGCATGCTCTCGAGGTATTTTTGGCAGGGCCATGCAGCACTAGTGCCGTTGTCAGTCCCAGAGCTGGAGCTGCGGCTGGGCTGGAGACAGAGCTGTGCTGCTGCTTGGTTAGGAGCTCAGCAAGGGTAATGAAGAACAACTCATTAAATGAATCAGTGGGGAGAGATTAGGAAGACAGATTGTAATGATTATCCGAATGAATCCTGGCCTTCAAGCCTTATGCTGGCACCTGTTAAAAGGCTCCGGGGCTCCTACTGCTGGGATGCGCAGAGCTCATCCATGGGTTGCCGCTGGTGGAGGGACAGGCTTGGTTTTCACGAAGGAGGAATGCAAGACACTGTCACACGCCTTTCTCCTCTTTCCACACCATCTGCTGCTTCCTGAGGGCATCGTCCAGGTTTTTGTCTTGTCTGACCTCATTCAACCCAAGTCTGGTGATATCATGGTCCCAGCCTGACGTGTCTGGGGCCATTGACCTCATTTCACCTGCGTACGATGCCTGTTCATACATGCCAGGTGGCCTTACACTTGTGCTGACGCGTTGATTTTCATAAGACGAAAAAGTTTTTGTTAAAAAAAAAAAAACAAACCAGTAAAAAGCAGAGGATGGTGTTCTGCATCGGGTTACTGAAGGGCTGGTGGATGGTGTTCTGCAAACCAAGTCTTGGGAAATGAAGAGATGTTCGTGGGTTAATTTGTGTTCATGTTGGAGATCAGCCTTTCTGGGAGCATGCAGACAGTGTTTCCTATGACTAATAAATTACGGTCTGGTGTGACAGAGCTCCCGTCACATCATTCTGCATCAGTTCGTTATGTGTGGAAGTAATTAGGGCTTGATGGGGTTCAGAAAGAGGGTAGCAGATTTCTTAGTTTATGGGCCAACATAACTCTCAAATATTTGGAGCTTCACCGTTACAGTTTGTTCATTTGCTGCCAGAATATTAGTGCTATATTTCTTTTTAAATATCCACTCAACCAGTGCTAAATTGCGGTGATTGCTGTGGAGGTGATTTATGCCAGCGATAAGGACCCTCCGTAAGTACTCACCATTCACACAAATGCTTGCACCGATATGCCATTACAGGGAGTGGCTGATTGCACAAATAAGAAGAAAATGGCGATATCTCTTAGTGGATTAAACGTGCTAACCTGTCGTGCCTCTGTGTTGGTTGCGCTGGAGTTAAACTGTTCTTGAAGGGTAGAATGTAGGGGTATGAACTGTGATCCACTGGGCGACATTTCATGCCGTCCTATACAGTAAACAAATTAAAAAGAGAGTTGGTCCTTTCCAATGGCAAAAAGTGGTTTTGGAGGTGGAGATCGATGTGTTAGGAGTGTTAAGCGTTACGTAGCAGCTTGTCGCGATGGTAGGCTGTTACATTTGGGATGCTGGCCGCTGCTAGTTTGTAAAAGAAATAACATTAGTTGCCAGCACAAGACTATCGTAGCCTCAGGTGGTACCTAGGACTTCGATAACTTCTTATTTAAAAACAGCAGACTCGTATAAAACTGGAGCTGCCATCCCTGCTGTTCCCATACAGCCGTGCGACAGTGGTGCCCAGAGGGGTGCGGGCAGGCATCGAGCGGCGTTCCAGGCAGCATCTCCCTGCCTTGCCGTGCCGAGTCGCTTGACAAGCCCCAGTGGGATCTCTCCATCTGCGAAGCTGAAAGGAAAGCCCTCTCCTTGTGAACACAGCTCTGACAACTTTTATGGCTCTGCTTTCCGGAGCTCCATCCCCATTACTCTTCTACGTTGCGAGATTAAAGCTGACACCATGAAGGATGGATAATATTTTGCTTGTCTGACATGCTTCTGTGCCAGGCTTCTGATAATAGAAAACAAACACGGATTTAAAGAGAAATCTGTGGCTACCCTTTGAGGGGGAGAGGACAGGCTGAGGGAGCTGGGGCTGTTCAGCCTGGAGAAGAGAAGGCTCCAGGGAGACCTTAGAGCAGCTGCCAGTACCTGAAGGGACCTGCAAGAAGGATGGAGAAGGGCTCTTCATAAGAGTATGTAGTGATAGGGCAAGGGGGAACAGCTCTAAACTAAAAGAGGGCAGATTTACATTAGATATTAGGAAGAAATTCTTCACCATGAGGGTGCTGAGGCCCCGGCCCAGGTTGCCCAGAGAAGCTGTGGCTGCCCCCTCCCTGGCAGTGCTCAAGGCCAGGTTGGATGGAGCTCTGAGCACCCTGGTCTGGTGAAAGGGCTCCCTGCCCATGGCAGGGGGGTTGGAACCGGATGATCTTTAAGGTCACTTCCAACCCAAACCATTCTCTGATTCTATGAAGATACCAAAGTATGTCATCTATATGTGTTTTTCTGTATGTTGTTTGAAAGAGTCGTGCCTTGCTTTACGGTCTCTTGATGCTGACCAACCAAACCACCTTTTAAATATGTGGGTCCGTGAGTTTTTCGTATTCTTCCAGTGTTTTAGTAGGACTGAGGTACATAATCCCCTCCAACGAAGAGGATGCCCTAAAGGCTGGTTAGGCTTGCTTTCCCCTCTGCCTAGGACAGGAACTTCGTTCCTTCTTTCCTTCTGCACTTTGTTTGGAAGGGAGATGGAGTTCTTTTTGCCCGTTAGTGTGAGTTTGCTCCTTACCGAGCTGTCACTGCAGGCTTGCTCTGCCTTGGAAAGAGATCCCCTTGGTATTTGACGCTTCAGAAACCTGTTTATTGCAGGCATCCGTTGCGCTTTGCTCTTCGCAGCCGTCATTTCATTTTAAATAAGGTCCCGCTGCCTCCTGGCAGGGTGTGAACGAATGGGCCATCGCGATGCGCTTGCATGGAGCCAACCGGACCGCGCTGTTCCTCGCACCCCGCGTGCAATAACGACATGGCTCGGTGCCACCGTCACGGGTGCCACGGGAGGGCTGGTAGCTGTGGGAATGTGTCGCTCAGCCAAAACTCAGACAGAAAGTCTGCTTTTCTTCTATACAGGATCTTTTTCCCATCATCTCATGTGCATTCCTGCCCAAACCCATCTCTGATCTCCCCAGGCCATTTGAGGTTTGTGTTTTTCTTCTCCTTGGACCCGTCTGGAAAGTCCTTTCGTTTTCCTTTTTGCTTGTTGTCTGCGATACTGTTGGTTGTGGGTTGGTGGGGTATGTGTCTCTGAACCTTTGTGTACCACAATTGTGGAGAAAATGATGGTGAAGGATGCTAATTTGCTCTCTGTTCAATGGTTGGTACCTTAATCTGACAGCTAATGTCTTGCCTTGTCAGTGAGCTCTACCCTGCGTCTTTGTCTGGATTTAGAAAAGTAATTTACGGCCTTCAAATGATGTGCTTTTACCATCATTTTGCTTCGTATTGAAAGGATAATTTATCAGCAGATAGGCTTGTCCAGTGCACGCGGGGTATAAATTGTGACATACCTTTTTCTCTATTACTCCGGTCAGGCTTGCTTGCATTTTGAGTATCGGTCTTTTGTGGCTTGTTGGGTTGACACACAGCAGGAGATACATCGGTGTCTTCTGTCTGGTACGTGGAGTCTGTTTGTGATACCCATGCTCCGCTTTTTAATTGCACAGGATGCACATTTTTCCCTGTACGTGCTAAAGAAGGGCTCCTCGTGTCGCTCAAATACTGTTTCACAGGTTTGGAACATGTTTACCTTCGTACTGCAGCGGGGATTTTGCAGAGGAGCTGTCAAAAGTAACCAGTGATCCATCACAGAAAAAAATTGGTATTTTTGTAGAGTATTCTCAAGGTACATGTTTGTGTTTTTGTTTCTGGCTTGTGCTGGACCTGCTTTTTACGGCAAGTTAAAACATTACCAACAGCGAGGAGTGCTGTTTTCCCCCGAGACAAATAAACTGAGGTTAAATCATTCTGCTCTGCCTCGTGTTTACTGTCTCAGGTGCGTCACGGCAGTTAGTATACACTGATGGTGCCCTTTCCGAACCGCTCTATCCGTTTATCCTGATGATCTGAGAACGCTCTGCATCCTCCCCTGCTATCAGGGAGCCCGAAAGAGCCTGAAACCAAGAGGATCTCCAGAAAATAAATTCTGTCTTCCCAAATAATCATTCATAGGGAAGGTGAGGAACAGCGCAGCCCTGTTTAACGTGAGTTGAAATAAATGCATATGGGTTTTTGAACTTGGCAATGTCTTTTTAAATAGTCTTTTATAGCTTCTTAGGGAAAGATGGAGAACCTTGTGGTTGAGGGTCTCGAGAGGGGTACCCGCGGTTGCCCTGTGCCTTCTGTGCACAGCTCAGCTGCGTGCGGGGAAGTTTTATACATGAGGATGCCATAGATATATATGGTGTTTATATATGGTTTGGTAAGGGGCTGTCCGTACAGGCACCGGGGTTTCTCCTGGTAGAGGAGGTGGAAGGAGCCTGCCCACGGTTTAAGGCAGAAGGTAGCTGGCAGCAGGGCATGCGCATCCCGTGGGAGCTGTGCTGTGGAGGAAAAATTGAACCCTGCGGGGCTTTCCTGAATGCCCACTGGCTCTCCCCAATTCCCTCCGACACAAGGCTGGTGGCCCCAAAGCCTTCATCGCTGTGAAACGGCCGCTGGTGGTTTGGAGCTGAGGTTAAACGCCACGTCCATGCTCAAATAGGTGCTTGCTCCATGCAGCATCAGTGGGGAGCAGGGTGGATGGGGTGTATTTTCAGGGATGTGGAAGGGTGGCGTGTAGAAGTGAAGTTGCTGTTACGTGTGGCGAGTTGTGTATAGTAGGGTGATGACTGCTGGGACTGGAGGACCTAGCAAGAGGTCTTCTAGGGGCCTTCTTCAAGGAGGTCTCTAGCTGCAGCGAGCAGGGTGGCTTCCTTTCCCTTTCCCCTTTCCTTTCCTTTCCTTTCCTTTCCTTTCCTTTCCTTTCCTTTCCTTTCCTTTCCTTTCCTTTCCTTTCCTTTCCTTTCCTTTCCTTTCCTTTCCTTTCCTTTCCTTTCCTTTCCTCTCCTTTCCTTTCCTTTCCTTTCCTTTCCTCTCCTTTCCTCTCCTCTCCTCTCCTCTCCTCTCCTCTCCTCTCCTCTCCTCTCCTCTCCTCTCCTCTCCTCTCCTCTCCTCTCCTCTCCTCTCCTCTCCTCTCCTCTCCTTTCCTTTCCTTTCCCTTTTTTTTCCCTTTTTTTTTTTTTTGTCTTTCTTGTTTGTTTGTTTGATGTCTTTGTGACTCCCTTCTGCCTGGGAGCAGGGCTAAGCCCAGCAGAAGATTGCCTGAAGGCAGCCCCAGTCGCTGCTTGAGCATTAACACTGCTCTTGGCACACGGCTGCATTTCCCGTAGGGTCCCCATGAGCAACCTTGTCCTGCAGGGAAAGCCTCTCATTTCTTCCTCCTTGGTTTATTCTCTTTGATTTTCAGTTCTCTGTGTTTTCAGGCCCAAGTCCTCATAGCCCTGGTGGTGCTCGCCCAGAGAGGGCTGCTGGAGGTGAGCGGTGGGAGCAGCGTGTGGCCGGCTCAAACCCAGAGTGGAGGCATCTACATGGGGTTTAGCTGGATCAGGAGTGTGCCTTGGGAGTGAGCTCCCAACCCTCCCCACTTACGGTGCTTTGGTTTGCATTGAGCAGCTGTCTTGGAGCACTTGGGCTCAACTCTTTGTGGGTGAACCTTAGTGGGAAGATGCGCTCCAGCCCAAATGGGCACCCAGTGCATGGAACTGGGCTCAAGCTTGTCCAAAGCAATAGTGTTCTGAATCACATCTAGCATTTGGTCCTCCTCCCCTGCTGTTTTGTTCTGTAGGTCTTCTCCTGGTCCACGCTGTTTGCTGATGTATCCCTTGTTGGTCTCCTCTTGAGCAAGTTCTTTGCTTAGTGACTAGGCCTGGTGGTGACCCTGCCCCAAGTGCCTTTGATAGCTCTAGGCACTTCAGCAAAGGTGTCTGATTCCTCGTTAGGACAAGTGTTCATGTTCTCCATCGTATCACAGTCGTGGCTCTGGGGTGGTATTCAGCTGTAGAATCCGTAAGTGACTGCCCAATTTGCAAAGATGAAAGGGTGAATATGCACCAGGAGCCTGAATGAGGATCTGTGCTTGCTGGTGGCCCGAAAGAACAGCAGAAGATTGCTGGACTTCCTTGGAAATGTTTCCTTGCAAAGTCCTAGGAGCGATGTAGATGATGCCAGCAGCACCTGGATTTAAGCCGTGTCTCTGGAGGTCCCCTGACCGTACCACTGCTCAGGAGCAGGTGTGGGGCAGGGAAGCGGTTGCATTTCTGCCATACGTGTGTCAACACCTCCCAGGTTGTGTGTGGCTGGGCAGGTTTCCCACCTTCTACTGTGCAAAAGAAACATCTGCCAAGGTCGTGGCAGGTGAGCTCCTGGCCATGGCCAGCGGCCTTTTGTAGACTTTGATGGTCGCTTGCTGAGGGTGGAGCGGAGGGGATGGCGGAACGTCCATCCCTTCGTCACCGTTTGATCTCTTTTTCTGGGCTGGGGGGTCCCAGACATGCAACTCAGTGAGCCTCAGGCCCCTGTCACTTTAAATCTTGTTTGTTGGATAAACATGCCCTAACTGGAGGTTTTACACCGAAAGTTTCACGGCTGCAAAGGGCCATATAAAAAGCCCCATAAAATTGCGTGGATTTATTGGGCTGAAGACTGCACTGGGTCCATCAGCAGCTAAATCCTTATTCAGCGTTTACACCGTGCTGTTGCTCGCGATGTAAGCTCGCTTGTTTTCCCATGATTTTCACTCATGGAGGTTTTCTTCTTACTGTATTTCAAACTGTGCTAATTAGAAATTTTTGACTTCTGCCTTCAAAGCCTATCTGGGAAAACCCATCTGTGGGGCACTGGCGGCTGACACAGGCTTGCTGTTGTTCAGCTTATCTTTCCAGCTTGAATGGTTTAATAGGTCAGTCAAGTATTAAAATGGGATTTTCACTTGGATATAGAATCTTTTTTAAAGGGCATGGCTTTTTTCCTGCAAGCACTTCATTTTCTCTTTTTGCTCCAAATGGAGGTTTTAAACTTAAATATGATTTCATATTTCTCTTTTTTCACCTGCTTCCCTGATGCTGTGATTAGAAGGCATATGTCAATATTTGAGGGGAATAAATTGCTGATGACTCCAGCTTCTGTTGAGTTTTATGAATCATCTCGGGGTCGTATGATCTCAGCAACTGCGTTAGCGACTTGTGACTTCTGACGGGACTTCAGCCAGCGTGCTGCTTCGTGTCGGGCTCCCTTCGCTCTGAATATTCATTACTGGTGTTTGCTGGTTGCTTACTGATTGCAGAACCCCGACTTTGTGGAGCCGTGAAGCAGCAGAGTGACTCGAAGACGACTCACACTCCCCATCTCACGCCCGTCCTTGTCAGGAGTCACCATGTGCAGTGGTTGGGGGATTTCTAAATGGCTCTGAGCCGTTTCATCCTCTTTTACTGTAGGAGGAGGTTCTGCACATCTGCATGGCCTCTGGTTTGGCTGTGCAAGGCATAGGAGGGACTTCTGTTTTGATCTTTGGGTTTCCGTGTGTTCTCTGAGTTCAGGGGAAGGCTGAGCACAGGACTGGGCAGTGCCCAAGACCGTCAGTGCCACCACAATCAAAGATGTCGCATCTCTGCTGCCCCACCAAGAGCCACCCAACTTGGAAATCCATGTCCTCCCCCCAGCTTGGAAACCCATGTCCCTCCCGTCTTGGAAACCCATGTCCCTCCCAGCTTGGAAGCCCATGTCCCTCCTGTCATGGAAACCCATGTCCCTCCCAGCTTGGAAACCCATGTTCCCCCCAGCTAGGAAACCCATGTTCCCCCCAGCTAGGAAACCCATGTGCCCCCCAGCTTGGAAACCCATGTGCCCCCCAACTTGGAAACCCATGTTCCCCCCAGCTAGGAAACCCATGTGCCCCCCAGCTTGGAAACCCATGTGCCCCCCAGCTTGGAAACCCATGTTCTCCCCACTTTGCAGAACTGGTGGTCTCCTGGCAGCCACCACCTGGGCTTTGCCCAGCGTTTCTTTCAAGAGGTGGGCCAAAAGGAGACGAAAGAAAGAGCAAAAGTGATGGAGGAAGTCTGTCCTTGTTTACCCAAGTGGTTTTAACTGTTTTTATTTGCCAAGTCGTGGCAGAGTGAGGAATGGACGGGACATTGCGGTTTTTTGTGTCTGGAGTGCCTGGGCGTCGTTCACATTGCTCCCTTTGGGTGCAACGCAGTGAGCACGAGCTGTGGTACTCAGCGACTGGACGAGTGTGGGCATCAGTGCTGGCGTTTCCATCCTTCGGGGAAGAGCCCACCTCTCGATCGGCGGCCATGAGCATGGTGGGTGATGGAGGTGCCTCACACGAAGCTGGGGAATTGCGTTGTGTCTTAGTGCAAGCTCAGACTCAGTGTGTACACGTGTTTCTCAGGGACTTCACGTGATAGGACTCCGGTGAGCTGCTGAAGACATTTGTTTACTGCTCCAAAATGGCTTTCCCATCCCCTCTTCTGTCTTTTATTTTCATTAGGCGAACACAATGTGCTAAGTAATTAAACCAGATGAGGTTTATCTGCAGACATTTCCCTTCGAGCTGCAGCGCGTGACCGTTTCTCATCCCTCTGCCCGCCTTTGGGTGGGAAGAGGTGTTTATTACATGGGAAATACTATATCATCTCTCTCTTCTCTCCTCACAGGTGTTTACAAAATACGGGAAATGCTACATGTTTAACTCAGGAGAAGAAGGACGGCCTCTGCTTACTACGGTGAAAGGTGGGACAGGGAATGGACTGGAAATCATGCTAGACATACAGCAGGATGAATATTTGCCAATATGGGGAGAAACAGGTAAGACCTTCTTTTTCCTCCTGCAAACATGCAGGTGCTGGTGGGTTTTTTTGAAAGACCATCCCGTCTCATCCTCTCCAACCAATGTCTAAATGTAATAGCTCTTGAAAGGAGCCCAGTCTGTACGGAAAAGGGTTGCTTTTCTTCTTGGTGTCTTGGGCTGCCAGTTGGGCATTTGTATAGTTCAGCTCATCAGTGAGTTCTGGGCTTGGGTGTCTTGGCACCAAATTTTGGGATGCCAAGCAGGAATGTCATCGCCTGTCCTTGGACAAGGGTGGGCACTTGTGGGTGACAAGAGGTGTGGTGTCTCCAGGTGCTCCAGCACATCCTTCTTCCCTAGAAAGGCATTTTAGGGAGGCCACATTCAAGGTGGACCTCCAGCTGCTGTTTGTGTTTTCCTCCTGCTTGAAATGTGGCGACATTTGTTGCCCTAATTGCTGTCTTTGCGTGGGTGAGTGCTGCCTGGGTGGACCAAGGGCTCGGCTCATTGCACGCGGAGCATTTGGGATGAAAGGCCTCTGTCCCCTAATGAACCCAACTGGGTCAGGCATCTTCTGAAGAGCCGGTGTGCTGCACTGCAGCCCTCTAGTCCTGGCGCAGAGAAGGGCGGAAGGTGCTGACCAGAAAGTCTGGGGCTGTGTGCTGCCTCGCAGGTCTTGTGGGTTGGGGTGGCAGCACTCGGAGCAGACGTGGAAACGCAACCTCCTGCAAGGGCAGCTCAGCAGCTCCCGTCATCCCGACGGAGCTGCCACCGTGGAAGTTGCTGGCAATGCTGGAACCAGTTTCTTTAACGAACTTTGATGCAAAAATGGCAGGGAGGTGGTCGACTCTGCATGGGCAGGGGACAGCATGGGGAGTGCCACGTGCCACCAGAGCCACCCATTCAGAGCAAGCCTTATCAGTTCTTCAGCAGTGGCGGCTGCAGTTTTCATGAACCCACGTTGACATTTCAAACAAAACATCCAAAACAGTGTTGGATAAATTGGCAGCCGCTCAGTTCCTCTGGCAGTTGCGAGGCAGAGCGTTGCGGTGGGCGTTTTTCAGGGTGAGGTTGTCTGTGTTTATTTTTGGGTATCAGGAAAGGGAGAGGAGCAAATATCACTTCAGGTTTTGTGTCGCCGTCGCTCTGTCACGCTGTGCCAACGAGCCCCTTTGAACACCATTCAAACTTCCGCTCAATAGCAAAGAAGCAAGTTGGCTGCTTTCATTCAAAACTTAAAATTTATTTGTGTGGTGTTTGATTCCTACGATTTAAACAGGTTCCCACGGTCCCGTCAATCATTTAAAACTGCGCAGGCTTTTGTAGCAGGAGCTTTGCCTTCCAGTTTTCAGCGTGTACTCCAAGGCAGGCTGATCTGGCCCGGGTGAGGGGGAGGAGATGGTGATTTGAGATAATCATTTCTGACTCGTTATATTTGTTTGAAGCCTTATCCTTCCAAAGGCAAAACAAGTTCACAATGCAGAGTTGGAAAATGAAGAGGATCTTCTAGCTCTGGTGCTTTATTGCTTACAGGATGCTCGGGGGGGGCTCGTGGGGGTTGGAAACCCCCACGTTGACGGCTCAGGGACGTAGCAGGCTTGGACTGCCACACCATGAGCTCTGTATGTTCAACCTCGGTGGGTTTTGGACCCCTCTGAGGTTCCCCATGGAGACACAAACCTTGTGTCACACCATTCTTGCTGTAGGCTTGTTTTTTGGAGGTGCCTTTGGAGAATCTTTAGGAGGAACCCATCCAGAAATGCACTGCCTTTAGAGCTGTGCGTTTCTATTGCTGCGATGCTGGGACAGGTGGATCAGTCTTGGCTGGGTAAACTAGACTGTCATTACACAGGAGGCAAAAGAAAAGAAAGAAGCAAGAGGAGATAGAAATTGGGCAGACTAAAGATGAGGGAGGACGATCAATCAGGTCTTGTTCTTGCCGTCTGGCAGGGAAGCTGGGTGGGAGAGCCTGTGGCAGTAGCAAGGAGGTTTCCAGTCTGGTACCTCCACGTCTATGAGCATCGTAGAGGTTGGGTGGGATGGCAGCTTCTGCTCTGATCAGTCTCTTCAGGCAGCTTTCAAGCCCTGGTTGTGGCAAAAGTGGCCATGGCTATGGCTGTGGACTTTAAACCTGAGCGGGGAAAACCAACCCCAAGTGCATTCATTGTTTTCAAAAATCTTATGACTTTTAGGGTCTTTTGAGTCCAGACTTTACTTTTGACCACATGTGGAAGTAAGCAATATACTCCTTTGATTTTCGAGTTGTCCCTGATGATGTCCTGCCCCCCGTGACCTGACCACTGTTAATCTCACTCGTATTTAACTTACATTTGTACTCAGCTAAAGAGTAGAGGAACAAAGAGGGATTCTCACGTCCCTAGAACTGGGTTGACATTATGGGGCTGGATTGCGCTGGGATAGTTATAAAGATCTCTGTCTGACCATGAAATGCTACAGGATTCAAGGTAAAACTATGTAAATAGGGCTCTTGATTTGGTTAAATGGTGTAGCAGATGCTCCTGGACTCGTTGCAAGCAAATTTCGCCACGTTCTTACCGGTCCTGGTAGAACTGGTGCTTGACTTTGAAGCTCATAAAACGTTAATCTTTGCCTTTCAACAAGAGACTTTTTCATCCTCTGCATTCGTACAGCGCCTTGTACAAGCTGTCTTCAATCTTCATTGAGCTCTCTGGACACTACCAGAATAAAAATATTAACTAGAGTGGTTAATAGTTGCTGTTCCCATGGAAACACTTAACTCGGCTCTTAGTAGGTAAGTGAAGGAGTTGATGATTTCCAAATATTTGCATAATAATGTAAATGTGTTTGGAATTAAACCTCCTCAGCTGCTGCCACTGGGACTGCACAAACTTTTCTCTCCAATGAAAAGCTTTGCCAGGGGCACGCAGCTCTGAGTAGTGAACGTCAACCCTTGAAGGGGCTTTGGGCGGACATGGGGTGAGAGCTTCGTGTTGCAGTGCCAAAGCCACATGTAGACCTGGGGAGGTCCAGTCATGGGGATACCTCCAGGATGGAAGGAGTTGAGTTTTTTCTTCCCGATGAGTTAATGTCTCCATTATAACCTGAACTGTTCCATTCACTCCTTATCTTTAACTCTTCAGATATTTCTACAGCCTAATTTTGCTGCTACATTTTCCCAGTAACCATCCTGTACCCAGCAGCTGCTCTTTTAGTTGCGTCAAGTTTTCCCACCGAGCTGCTGTTTCGGACATGGTGTTTGCACTCCGTTAGGACTTCACAGACGCTGAATGTGGACCAACCTCTATCACTGCAGGGAGGTCTTCATGGTCATTTCTCTGGCCCGTCGTGGTGGCCTTGGCTCATGCTTCTTGCAAGGGTCTGTCCTCTAGAAAACAGCCACGCAAAGAACCCTCCAAGACCCCATTTGCTGCGTCTCCATCCCAGCCGTGGGCAGGACACCCCGTGAAACCTTTCCTCCTGCACCCCAGGTCCTTGAGACCCTCATTGGCACCAGAGCAGTTGTGGTTCTGTTGGATGCAGGGCTGATTTTTGTCAATGCCGTGTTCAGATGGTGGCATCTTATTCTTTGTTTAGTCCCGTAGCTACTTTGCTTTTTGCTCCAGATTTGGCGATGCCATAAAACCGCATTCTCCTTCGCAGCCCCACATGAAAATAGTTGGCGCGTGGACTCAGAAATCCTCGTTTTGCTGCTGGCTGCGTGCCTCAGGATCTCGGCTTTCTTTTTTAAACGGTTCTTTGCAATTCAAATAAGAAGTGAAGAAGGAAAATATTGGTTTGTAGCTTGGGATAGGGCTGCTCCAGGAGCTGCTGCCACCATGTCACGTTGGCATATGCTTTGTAATACCAAAAGGGATTTAATTGTTACTGACTTGGCAAACAAAATGAAGTGTATTGTCATTCTAGAAAGACCTTTACTGGGTATCCGTTAATATCTTGGGAAGCTGAAATATCTTGTCTAACAAGTTACTTGTAGTAGAAAAATATACCTTTTGCTTGACTGTCTGCATACGCAAGCCCATTATTTGAACATGTTAAATTTATGTGCAGTCTAATTTTAGAGAAGCGAGTGTACACAGACTGCTTCAGTCTTGGTTTTCAAGTGCAAAGAAAAGGTTATTTTGACTGTGTCTGGATGTCATGGCATCAGGCAGCCTTGCCATCTTCGGGTGTGCAAAAATATTGTGTCAGGACTGTCAAAATCATGAGGAGCGTGGAAAAAAAAAGACAATAAAAAGAAATAGAGATAGAAATCTCTGTCTTTTGAATTTTGCACTTGTAGAATTTGTGTTTTCTAGCATTTTACTTTAACCATGGGCGTACTAGACATGAAAAGAGTTGGGAAAATGATTTTTGGCTGAAGTCTTCACATCGCCTTTGTGCTTTCAAGCAAGCCTTAGATGTTCCAGGTGGGAATCACGATGCAAACAAACAAAGAAAAAATAGCAATCTTTCACAGAAGGAGAATGCAAGATGGAAAGAATGTATACCAGGGAAAATTCTTTCCAGTAACCGAGGGGGAGACAGCAGCCGCAGACTCGGAGTAGCGTAGGTGGAAGCTGCAGCCAGTCGTACATATGGCACGGAGCCTGCCCAGCTCCGCCGTTATGCAGCTTTGTCTCACAAAATGAGGTCCTGGGGAGGGGCGGGGATGCGGAGGGCGTTTGTTTTATTGCACTTGATAGGGAAAGTGGCAGAAACGCAGTCAAATATAGTAAAAGAAACTTTAGTTTATAGTGGTGATTATTTGATTAGAAAGGGAATCCACTTCTGGTTAATCTTCCTGGAGTGGCCCGAGATATTATACGTTGACCTAAGATAGCAGCCCAGTAAATTGGAAATCACTCAGGCTACAGGGCTGTAAATAAGAAACACAATCAGAGAGTCCTGTGTTTGTGTTTCAGGAATTGTTGGGTAAAGATGAACATTTCATCCCGATTAATCAAGTCACACGCTGAATAAAAAAAGAGGGATGAGAAATGCACTATAAAATTGCACTAAGAAGCAGCATGAAATCTGTTAAGCTTGAGGCTTCAATCCACTTAGGAGACTGTCATGTAGTATTATGGGCTGCTATTATTTAACTCGATAAAAAACACAGTCTACAAGCAAGACTTTTGATCTGGGTCATGCAGAGAAAGATCTCAAGCCTGTTTCCTTCACACCCAACCCATTTGGATTGCAGTTTATTTTTTGCTTCCCAGTAGAGCTTTTTTGTGCTGTCAAAGAAGTGGTGGGTACCAAGCCCTTCCACCAAATGGTGGATGCAGGGGAGAAACGTCTGCTGGTGGCCAGAGGAAGCCTCTCCCCAGGGAACTGTGGTTTGGGAAAAGGAAAAGCCGATGGTGTGTGGTGGGAGCTCGGGGACCAGCCCCTGCCATGCCGGAGGGGCTGGGTGCTCGCCCTGCCTCCGGGCATCGCTGCGGGGGCACCCGAGGCATGTCTGGAGCATTAATCCACATCAGCCAGGGGTGCAGGTGCTTTCGGTGGCATTGAATTTCCGTGCCGCTGCTTTTCTTCCTCATTAAAGCCGCCTTAATTCCGCTGATCTCTTTGCATTTCTAAATTGAATTTAGAGAAACTGAATTAGCGTGGTTTTAATTCTGAACCGGGGTCTTCACGTGAGCCCTGATGCAGTAGGAGTTAGCTCGGATTTGCTTGCGGCTGCTGGCTGTTCTGGGAAGGGCTGTTTGGGTCCCCTTTGAGTCTCTAAAGGGGGAAAGGTGACAGTGGTACCACACGTCCATGCTGTGACGAGCAGCTCTTCTCAGCCAGCCCTGACCTTCCTCCGGCTAAATCACCCCAGAGAATGGCTCGCGGTGGGATGCTTGCAGAGCAGGGACGTGCGCTGGGACATCGGGCCAGCTTTGGAGAGGCTGTATTTTAGAGGAGGTGTCTCACTGGTGACTTTTTTTTCTGGCAAAGAATAGGCTATCAGGGCTGCGTTGAGGGATCTGCTGCCTGCTTTGGGATCTGTAGTGGAGCATCTTCAGGACCTACCTGAAGTTTGGGATGCTCCAGGCATCAGTTCAAAGGGATTTGCAGCACAAGTCACCCACATTCTCTCCTTGCAACCAGCACCACGGTGATGCTTTTGGCTCGAGACAGAGTTGTTCCTCCTCGTTGCTCACAAAAGCCCTGATAACTTTTAGGATGCTGCAGCCAAGCTGCTGTGGAGAGGACTTGGAGGGGCGAGGGTGACCCTGTGCAGCTGTGGGTGGCTGGAGGCCAGCGCTGCCAACCCTGAAAATTCATCTCGCAGAAGTTTACTGATGTGGGCAGAAATTGAGAGTGTTTCCGTTGTTTCTTTGATATTCCTGCCCCCCACCCCCCAGGATTTCTCGCCAGGCCAGACAGATGCAAACAGCATCTCCAGGCTGCTGAGATGGGTCTGCAGAGCGTTGCTCCTGCTGCACTACGTCTTATTGCGAGGGTTTTTACAGCAAGGAGGGACAGTTGATTTAGCTCAGGGGTCAGATGTGTGTGTCCCCCCCTTTCCCCAAAGCCTCCCCAGCCCCAGCATTTGATCTCCAGCTGTGCAACCTCTGTGCACGGCGCATTAATAAGCCCAAGCCCTGGAGCAGTGGATTTGCCAGCTGTGGGGAGGCACAAAGCACTCACTGTCATTTACTGCCGCATATTAATATGATTAGTGGCGGTTCTTCAGAAGTCCAGACCTCTTTTTGCTTACAAAAGATCCGAATTCGAGCAGTGGAGGAGGCAGCCTGGGCTCCCCCAGGTCATGGCTGCAAACCCGCCAGGCTCCTGGCATGGTCTGAGCGGCTGTTTCGGATTTACACCGCAGGGAATCGTCTGCAGGCTTTGAGCCGCCGGTTTTATCCGCGGAGTTTGGGAAAGAGGGAAGAAAGGCACCGGTTTGTGCATCTGCTTCATTCACCGTGTGTGGAGTTTGAAGTGGAGTAATTATATTTAACATAAAACTCATCTGTAAATATAAACGAAGTAGGAAGTGACCTGGGAATGGAAGAAGTGATGGGTAGCATGCGCCGTGGTGGGGTGGTGGGCTCCGGCAGTGACTGGTGATGGCTTGCACGGGGACGTCCCGTACACGTCTTCATGCAAAACCCCGAGCGCCTTCTGAAACAGGGAACGGCTTCCTGAAAGTCTGCGTGTTAGTGCCGACTCCAGGGCTCCTCGGAGCTTTTGGAGTTTGTTTCCCATGACGGGGATGTTGCGAGGAGTTGCCTCCTGCGTGCAGCCGTGGCTGCCTTAGGGCGGCTTTTTTGCAGATGAAACTCTTGTTTGCCTTGGAAGGGGTGGTTCTCAATTTCATTTATCAATTAAAATAAAAAAGAAAAGAAAAAAAAAGAAAAAAAAAACAAGAAAGGCAAGGCAAGGTGTGTGTAAGAGTAACTTGCCTTCCTCCAGCACTTCTCAGCCCAGAGCTGGGCAACAAACTGTGTGTGTACGTGTAACCGTGCAGGCGGATGAAATGCGGCTCTCTCTGGAAAGAGGAAAGAGCAAAAAAGGCTTTTTTATTATTCACAGTAAGAGTACATGATGGTTTAAGATGGAGAAAATGATACTGAATTCAGCTAGAAACTGCAGCGGGGACTTGGGGAGCCGGAGGGGGACAGCTTTGCTTGGCATTTAACCAGGGCGCTGGGGTTAATGCCCTCTGCTATTACTAAAGAAGCATCCTGGGATCCTGAATTAACAACTTTCCCTCCTGATCAGAATCACGGACTCATGGAATAGTTTGGGTTGGAAGGGACCTTTAAAGGTCATCTAGTCCAAGCCTCCCCTGCAATGAGTGGGGATGTTTTACCGTAGATTAGTGCATCCTTTATTAAGGAATTACGATTACGCACACTGGCATCTTCACTGCCGTTGTGGTCTTTCGGGGGTGCGGCGGTGCGAGTCGTGGTCTTTTGGGGGTGCAGCGGTGCAAGTCGTGGTCTTTCGGGGGTGCAGCAGTGCTCTCAGTTGTGCGTGGGGCTTCGCTAGCTGTCGGTCCCTGCCCGTCTGCAGGGCAGGGCACAGGTCTGGGGATACCACACTGTGGCAGCGGTGGTGGGCATCCGTCCCCCGTCCCTCTCCCACCCGACACCTTGTCTCCCAGCAAGCCAGAGCGGAGGAATGAATCTTGGCTGGCTCTGGATTTCAGTTTTTGCAAGAGCATGAAGCCCCAGAAAGGCGCAAAATTGATATCTGAGGGAGTGAGGACAGCCACAGAGCCATGAACCCGCTGTCCCCGGTTACCGAGGGCGAACCTGGGGTATCGGCTGTTTCGGAAGCTGCGAGGTGGACTGGCGGCAGTCGGTGCGTTCAGAGCCCTGCGCAGACACCTCTGTGCCAGAAAGATTTTAGATGACAATCTGCAGTGAGAGCCCATAAAAGCGATGAAGCAGATTGAACCAGGACAGTGATTTGTTGCGTGACATCCAACTTACCCTGAGAGAGTCAAATTCTCCTCGCTGCTTATGTCCCTTTCTGCAAAATGAAGTAGAGCTTCCCGTGCAGAACTCTCCTCTGGCTTAAAGAGAAGCTATTAAATGCTACCACAAAATGACTTTTGCTGAACCGCAGTCAGTGCTGCAAAGGGAGAACGCTGACTTATTTGAAACGATGCAAAGGTTTGGCATTAGCAGGCAGCAATAATTATCCAAGGCAATAGAAAAACACCCCAAACCCTCATGACACAGGGTTGATTCATCCTTCTGAACGCTTAAACGTCCAAAGAGATAAATGGTACCTATAAAGCAGCAGTGGCCTTGAGCATAAATAACACCGAGAGATTCAGGCCAGAAGAACTCGTTGCTTTTTTGCAGTAGGAAATTCTGATCTCGGATCAACTCATCAAAGGTAGCTTGACCTTTAGGAGACGGGTTGGTGTCACCTAAAGGGAGGTGTAAAATGTGCTGCATCTCGGACCTTTTCCTAATGAGAGCAAGAATTCATTCAATTAGCCAGGTTTCCTGGGGAGAAAAGGTCAACGTTATTTCCACCTTCCACCAACCTCCTGACAACCAGAGTATCCACAAAATTATGCTGCCACTAAAAATTAATTATGTTTGCCCGAGCACACTCATCAATAGCGCTGGAGTGAAGAGAGGCAGCTCAAAGGTTACTCGGGGTTTTGTGTCTGGGCTGTGTCATTAAAGTTGTCACGTAACCGATATACTCCCGTTCGTGGTGAATTGCTCTCCAGGGCCTCTCGATGTTATCATGGTGCTGGAGAGAGCCCACGCAGTCGTTGAAAAAGCTGGTTTTTCTCTGTTGCGATGTAGCAGGTACTGCTGTTTCCATGCGCCCATGAAATGCTCAGGGGCTGATCCAGGCTCAGGTTGCCCCAAGGATTGATGCTGGCCATCCAACGTGGCTTGTGGAATGAAAGGACTTGGCAGGGAGCAGGGGGGGAGAGATTTCAAGTTGGTATTAAAGTCAAATGGTTGGTTGTTTTTAACAAATAGAGGGATATGTTCATCTGTAGCCCATCTTTAGGCTTTTGGATTGAAGAGCCCCAAACTGGTGCTTTGCAACCATCACAAAGAACATCTCAACAGCTTTGGCTGCTGGTGGGTGACCATGAGCCTGAAATCTGTGGGCTTTTTGCAAGGGATTTCCGGACTGGGCAGCAGAGGCGAGTCAGTAGCATCCTTGTGTTTTGTCCAGCAGCCCCTCTGGTCCCCATGGTGAGCTTGGTGCTGAGGTCCTGGCCCATGAGCTCATCTAAGGAGTGTGTTTCAGCCCACCCTAGTGCAATCAGCACATCATGCAATGACCTCTAGGTCCAGGTTGTGCCAGTTTGATAGTTAGACACCCAGAATTAAAAATCAAATCAAATCAAATCACTGTGCTTGTCTGCTGCAGGTATCTCATCTCCTGCTTTCCCAGCACCCGTTCTGCTGTACACACATGGATGTGCAGAGCAGTTAAGATGGGGCTGGGAAAGCTGCTCCTGTTCCTGTGCTCCTGCTTGAGAAGGTGTGTGAGCTGCCACAGCCAGGGTTTATCCTCTGTAGGACTGGTATCAGCAAGCACAGTGAGCCGTCCTCGGTCACAGAATGTTCTTAAGCTGAAGGCTGTAAATACGTATCAATGACTTAATGAGAAAATCCTTTAAGAGATGTAGATGTTTGAAAAGCTTTTCTTAAAAAAAAAAGCCCCAAAGTCAGGAAATGTTCATTTAAGGCAAAACTAAAGGAATACAAACCAGAAGCTGGCTTTGGGAAATCTGGTAAAGCAGAGATAAGGCACCTGAAGTCAACAGATACATATTACAAAGCAATGCCATGCAGCATTAAAATTAAATATGCATTTCATGCTGTAGCTTTCATTCAAGTCTTTGTGGCTGGTGTGTAAAGTTAAATGTCCATAGCCAAAATATGAATGCTCAAAAACAAAAACAGCAAGAATTCGTGGGGTGGTAAGGTGACAAGAGAAAAAGCCTGGCATGGCCACCATTGCAGCTATCAGCCAGTGCCTGGGTGGCTCGCACCGAGGTGACGAGGTTTGGGGGCTGCTGTCTGCAGCCTCAGCCTTTGCTGTCCCAGGAGCTGCAAAGGTGCCTGCAAACATCTGATTTTTATTGCTATTTTTTTCTAAGCCCTGGGAGGGAGGTATTGGTGACTCTAGTGAGATTTTGGGATGCTCTCCGGGCACATTATCCTTTTAGGTGAGGATAATCCAGGTTGTTGCCCCCCTCTCTGGTCTTAACCCTTCCCCGAGTGTCTTCGTTTCCCTCCTGGAAGACGACAAGCTCGGCGCATGCTAATCAATCTCACGGAGGTACCAGGAGATTTTGTGGCTAGAAAGTGCTTTGAAGATAAAAGTCTTTTGCAAGTGCTAATTAAAATTAATTGTATTAATCTCTTTGGTGCAGGGATCATCGTTTTGCTCCAGCTCTGTCCAGCCCCTAGTGACACGGGCTCCAGCTGATGTTTGAGACCTCCCAGGTGCTTGCTAAGGCAAATTGCTGTAGTCCCCGCGCGGTGTGAAGCTGTGCTGAGGATGAGGTGGAAGGGTTTTCCCCTCTGTAGATGTTCTGGAAGCGTTTCACTTGCGCTGAGCAACAGGAGTAGAGCCCAACAGTCTTCTCTTAAAAACGTCATTGCTTTGGCTAGCTCTGAAGGAGTAAATAATCTGTCTTTCCTGAGATCTGGAGCAAATAAAAGATGTCTTTCCTGAGATAGCGCAGGGCTTTGTGAAAGAAATCCAGGAGCCCCGGTGCCCATGCACCATGTAGGAGCGCTCCGTGAGGGTTTCCTGCAACTCTTGGTGGCCACTCCTTACCTCATCTCATTTCATCATAAGCAGCATCACCAAATTTTGATTGTCCTGTTAGTTACGGCTCTCTCCTTGCTTGTTTACAAGACAAAATAGCCAACGGCCCATGCTGAGCATCTCTGTTGAAGAGCACAGCTGTCTCTGGCTGTACTGTGTCTTGTTGCAGTAATACAGAGTGCTCGAAGGAGTCACAGATGGCAAAGAGGATCTAGCGCATGCTTCTGGATGGCTGGAGAGCAGGTAAAGACTATCTCAGCAGAACAAAAGAGCAGAGGGGGGAAAAAAAGAGTTGTGATTAATTATTCAGCTTTTATGGAGGTTAAAAGGAGGGCAGGAAAGAGTCAAAGCTCCTCTCTCATCAGCCGGCGAGCAGGGCATTTCTGCCGCTGCATTTATGAGATCCACGATGGCTGGATGTGTGGAGGAAAGATGAAAAGGGAGAAGAAAGCTTGAGTGTTGCAAGGTCTTCATCAGCTCTGCTGAGTCTGTGCTGCCAGAGCTCCAGCCGTTGCAAGGATACGGTGGTGGCACCTGCTGCCACGTGAGATCTTCTGCTGCGCAGTTACCTGCAGCACTGCTGGGCTTCCCTTGAGATGGTTGAAATGGGAAAGGAGTCAACACTGTCTGGTTTAGAGAGGGTGAAGAGGAAACCCCAAGAAGTCTTCAGGTGTGGGAAGGACTAAGCTAGGGAGAAAGGGAGGGACAAGGTGTGGTGGGTAGGTGGAGGAGGAATGGACTTGGGCGGTGGGGAGGGCACTGGGTGAAGTCCTGGAAAGATACCTGCTCCTTCTGTTGTCCCTTGTGCCCATAATGGAGCGAGGGAAATCCATCTTCACTGGAGGCTTTGGGGACAGGTTAGATGACAGTCCATTGGTGGAGACTGGGACTGCCATGATGCAGCCCTGGGGCAGGAGGTTGGGTTCGGTGGTCTCGCCAGGGCTCTTCCAGCCTCAGCTGTTGAGACAGGTCACTTGGTGCCCACGGGGACCCAGGCAGGAGCGATGTGTGGGTGATGTTACAGGTGACCTGTGCTGCTGGCGCGTTGGCAGATTTCTTCTGCTTATTCAGGACACGTTTCCAACGCTTTCTCATTTTCCGGCCAAGTGAGGTGTGCCAGGTCATGACTGTTGACGGTGCTGGATGACTTTCCTGCTCAGTGACAGCAGAGTGAGATCACAAAGCCACGTAGCAATGAAAATGAGCTGTTTTAGAGCTGTGTGGTACGCAGAGGCACCACTACCTGAGGAGAAACCCAAGCATTTTGGAGCTATCTAGGGCTGGTGTGGGCATGCTGCCACCTGTGATGTGTACTTTGCTACCAAACACCCTGCAAAACTGGGGAGCTTTAGGAAAGAGGACAGCGCCTGTGGTTTGTTTATCAATTTTAATATTTTGTTGTGGTTATTACTTCCACTACTACTATTTAAGGAGAAGCTTATAAGGATTAAGAGAGGGAAATGCCATCTGCAGAGTTTGGCCAAGTGACAAATTATACTACGGGATGTCGGTACTCAAATATTCTGGAGACTGCGAACAGCGGAGAAGGGAAGCGATTGCTGCTGCCTTCTCTCAAATATGTACGCACAGCAGGAAAACTCTCTTTCCTTCCCGTGGAAGGTCAGCGTGAGAAAAGCAAAAGAGGTGACTTTGGAAGCAGGGATGTGAGAGGGGTTTCTACTGTTAAACAGCCGTGTATACGTCCCGAAACATGCCGGGCAGCTGGAGGCAAAAGTCCTTCTCTTTATGTGGAAAGACCGAAAATAGCAAAGGATTCATGCAGGGACCTGGAGAAAAAAAGGGCTCTGAGCCAGCCCTGCTTTTCCTTGTGAGCTGGCCACCTTCAGTCCAGGGCAAGAGACCTTCAGCTCACAGGGACGTTGTTTTTTGAAGTCTCACTATCAGGCGAGACACCCATTTTCCACCAGTTCTGAGCACCATGGTGCTGTGCACCCGGCGCTGGCATTTCAGACTGATTTATTTTGCGACACTTTAGCATCTGCCACCAAGTCTGGATCTGGTCCAGGCTGCTGGTCCCAGTGGGGGAGCAGAAGGTCCCCCCAGTTTGCTCCTCTGTGATCACTCTGTGATCTGTTTTCACTGGTGGCTTCTCTCCATCACTTTGCTGACCTCTTCCTGCAAGACTCCCAAGGCACGAAGGTTTGACTCCTGTCTAATTCCAGGCTGGGGCTGAAGCAGCTCTGTGGTGCAGCCACATCGCAAGGGATGTCAGAGCTGCTGCTGGGGGGGAAAACGGTAAAAAAATCCTCTTTGTTTCAGTGATGATTTAGATGCATTTCTCATGCTCCAAGCTCTTACCCGAGCGTGTTCCCAAGGGAAAATTTGACACATGTGAATGTTACGCAGCAGTTTGTTATACTCCATCCCAGGAGCCAGGAGCAATTCGTCTTCAGTGGCTCATTGGAATGCCCTTCAGTGCAGGTGTTGATTTCTCTAACGGTAGTAATGGCCTCACAAGGTTGTTTGTACAATGTTGCATGGGCTTCCGTAAATATTTCAATAATAAAAACAATAATTAAGCATTATTGCTGCGATACAGGTTAGTACTGAACCTGTGAAAGCTGCAAACACATAAAAGCAAGAACACTTACGTCTCTGGCTCCATCCCACGCCGTGGCGGCCAAGGGAGCAGGGCTGGGCTTCGGACAGGAGCGGAGCAAGGCTTTGGGGGCTGGATTTGGTCCTTTTGCTGCCCCAGGGTGGGATGGTGACGTGCAGGAGCCTGTGTGAGCCCAGGGCTGCTGTTGTGAGGATGCTGAGTGGGTCCCATGGGCACGGGGACCCTCTTGCTGTGCCGGGATTAGAATTGACGTTTCCAGAGGCAAAATCTTTCCTCGGGTTCGAGTTAGGTTCCGTAAAATGTAACGATGCGGATCTTTGGGGCCAGGTAAGAGTGGGGAGATGCGGGAGGCAGCCGTTGCATCTTCATAACCCCAGCGGTCTGTTCCCCTGCCCGGCTCCCCGGTGGCTTTGCTCTGGGTGCAAAAGTGGGTGCAGAGCAGGCGCCGTCATGCACGGTGCCCGCTGGGACGATGGAGGACCTCAGCCTTTCGCCATGAACCGTACAGCCTGGAAGTGAGCTGTGGGGTTGTCCAGGAGCCTTTGCAGCCAAAATCCCTTTGGGCTCTGAAAGGGCAATGCTTCTCCTCGAAGAACAGGTGATCGTGTCCTGGCTCCAGTGCCACAATGTGGTATTTAAGCTGTCTGTGCTACCAAGACGCCATCTCCACGGCTGTGTATTGTTGGCTCCAGACCTTTTGATTTCCAGGTTGGACTTATTCACCATCAGCTTATCCTAGTTGGGATTTTTTTTTTTTTTTTTTCACAAATGTTTTCCTGTCGATGGAAACACTCTGATTCCGTCTGGTGTTTGCCTTTGATGTATTTATAGAGAGGATTCGTAGCCTTCGTCTCGCCAGACGATACACAACCCAAGCTGTGTTGGACTCCTCCCAAATGGCGGGTTTCCCGCTCCTCTTCCCATCCCAGCAGCTTTGGTGTGCTCCTTTCCCTGTCTCCATCGATCCAGCTCTGGTGACCAGAACTGATGATGGTCTTTCAGATGAGGTTCCACTACCAAGACTCTCTTGGAGTCCCCTGGCTTGCAAGCATCGTTTCTTTGTGTGTGTTGGCATCCAAGACGGTGGGTTTGGGTGATGAACAGGGTGACCGAGCTCTGGAAGCTGGAGTGGAGCCATCCCACCCTCCATTACCCATTAAAAAGAGATTTCTCATCTAAATAAGTCGAGCAGCCCTTGGAGGATGGGGTGTATAATCACCCATCCCTCCCCATGGGCTGTGGAGGGCCCTAAGTGGCCACCTGAGACTTGATGCTCAACTCTGAGACAGCCAAAACACAAGGAGCCGAGTGTTTCCCTCGCTTTGTCTCTCTTACAAAATCCACCTCATCCTCCCAAAATCTCAGCAGGGTCCAGCTATGCCTCGTGCTCAGTCCCGTCGCTGTATTTCATCTCCTGCCCGGTCTCTCGTGCTGCCTTTTTCTCCCCGTTATTTGCAAAAACTCAGAAGCAACCTCCGGTATCAGCAACGCCGTTTGCCACTTAAATCTCCAGGTTAGTGCTGATTGATTTTTTTCTTTCCCCCCCCTCTCCAGCAAAATTCATTGCAGCGCTGCAGGCCACGCTAGATGTAATTTTCACAGGTTATTTTTATCAGAGGGAAATATTAGACTGCCTGCTGCCAGATGAGATCTGTCTGTACCCCGCCGGCCTTACCGTGGGCAGCACGCTACAACACAATGCAAATATTTTTATATATAGCATCCTCCATATGCGGCGCTGGGGGATGGCGGGAGGAGAGAGGGCTGGGGGGGGACACACCGGGGCCCTTGGGGGGGGCAAAGGGAGGGAGGTGGAGATGCTGTGAGGAAGCAGCGATGCTTTGGGAAGAAGATGGGATGTGTATAGAGGGGGAAAATCCTTTCCTGGTGCAAAAAGGGTTCGGTTTTGGGGTGTGGATGGTGCAAGTGGTGAAGGCACCTTAGAAGGTCTGCGAGTGGGAAGCTGAGATTGGAGGAGCAGAAGGGACCCTGGGGGAGCATCACCTCCTGCGGCCACACGCTCTCCCTGCTTTGGTAACCCCAATCCTGAAAAACCACTATGAAGTAGGATATCAGAAAGACGCTGACAAATAGGCAATATGAAATTCTCCGCTCCCCAGGCCCGCAGACTTTTAGTTTTTCTGCTGTTAAGGTCTAAAATCCATTTGGCTGCTGGGGGTAAAAATGACTGGGCAAGGAGTTTGCTAAGGAAGCATGGAGGAGCTAAAACTCCATGTGGAAATGTGTGGAAAAACCTCAATCTTTATAGAATGTCCTGTATCCCAGTTGTTGAAGCATTGCTTTGGGTGTGAGACCAAGGCTTACACCCTTGTCTCCCTGAGTTAGAGGAGGGGCTTGGAGTTTTATTTTTATCTTTTTTTTTCCTGTATTTTGTCCCCACCTCCAGAAAAATCACCTATTGATTTCAGGTCTATCTTGCTCCTTACTGGACAGGGCTTTGAAATCTCAAATACAAGAGCGGGAGAAGGATTTCCCTCACCAGTGTAACAAAAATAATGGGGTTTTTTCCCCCACTCTGACAGACTAGCTCTTTCCTGGCATTTTGTAATCATAAACCGCATCTGAGGCGCATCCTTTTCCATTACACTGAGTGTTTACTTAGTTGCCGAGTTCACCGAAGTGCTTTGAAATGACATCACTCGAAACACTGACATTTATAGGCGATGCAGATTAAATAGACGTAACCACAGCTGGCTCTGCAATTCAGGCAAGGCACGGAGTCAAGGTTTCTTGAAACCTTCTCTGCCACCTATCTTCAACCGTCCTTGTACTGGCTGTGATTTTCTTTAATTGCACACTAACTCCAAAGCTTTTCCATCCAGCCGGGCTTTGTGTTCCGAGAGAAATTGCTTTTCTTCAGAAGGGTGGAAAAGCAAATGGGACTGGCTTCGGAGCTGGGCTCTGGCAGCAGAGTCCTGCCTGCAGGGACTTCGGTGCTTCAGCCTCCAGCAATGGAGAGGGACCAGGAGAAAATAAGTAGTTGTAAGAGGTCGTTACTCATTGGAGTGGCTGCAGAATGATAAAGGGGGTGGGTGATGGGGAGGCACGAGCTTGGCTCAAGAGGGAGGTCTTGTCCTTGCAGGATGAAGGCCTAGTGGGAACAAATCTTGGTTGTCTGCCAGTGGTGCTGGACCGATGCAAGCTCTACAGCATCCTCCAGGCTGGAAAATAAAGCACAGATCCTGCAGAGGAGCTGGACCTGACACAGCTCGGTCTGACGACCTGTGTGGACCTTGCAGTCCCATGGAGGCTCTCACCGCAGGTCAGGGTGGTGATGGTGGTGGGATCACCAGCTGTGATGGTGACCCACCGTCTTGGAGTGGTGACCCATCCCAGTCTTCGTCCTCTGTCCCACTTTGGGACTATCATACCTTCCCGTGGGACCCACATTCCCGGAGAGGTGTTGGGATGCAGAGGGGCTTCCTGAGGGCCAGCGATGCTCAGAGCTGGAAGGTCTCCCTGACACCTCTTTGGACCTCCAGTTTGAAAAACCCCATCCTGCTGACTCCTCTGCCAAGTGCATGGGGATGACATCTCCCTTTTGTCAGTGCCAAGGTTGGAACCCTGGGCTCAGCCTCTGAGGCGTCCCGGTCCCCCCCGTCCATCCACCCACCCCAAAAAGGGCAGCAGCAGAGCCAGGACCCAGCCTTGGCGCTGGGAAATCTGCTTCCATCTGGCTCCGCTACCAGCCCAAATTAGCAGCAGCTCCTTCACCGTTTAATATTTCAAGATGTTCTGGGGGAAGCAGCGCAGCTCCTGGAGGGGGGAGGGATGTTCGAGAATCACTTCTGCGCCTTTGAAACGTGTCCTTTCTTATTTTTATTGGATTTTTGGGAATCATTTCTGTCCCTGCAGTGGCAGCAGCTAGCAGAAGCGAAAGTGGGCAGATGGTGGCCCGGGGGGCCGGCACCCCCGGCTCTGGATGCGGGGACTGTTTCTCCCCTCCGGAGGGAATCTCTCTCCCTTCCTCGCTCCGTATTTCTGGCAGCAGCTCGCAGGGATGGGGAAGATACCACGGTGGCTCCAACCACCCCCCCAATTTTTTGGCTGTCCTCCCTCGTGCGGTCGCCCTTCCCTGCCACACACGGTTCCCGAAGGATGCTGAGGTGGGGAGGGAATTTATTTCCCTTCCCCACCAAGAAGCGATCGTATAAGCAGCATAACCTGGCAGGAGCAAGGCTCCCTGCCCTGGCGTGACCCCACCAGTAAGGCAGGTTACAAGACACTTGTTTCACCACTTTTAATCATTAAACCTTAAGCTTAATAGGAGAGAAGCAAGGAACTGAAATATTCATTTGCTGGCTCCTCGCCGTCCAGCAAAACCGCTTTAACAGCTCTGGGCTCAGCTTGCTGGAGACCTGCCGCTTTCTCCTGCCCCGTATATTATGTAAGAAGCTTTTCAATAATATACGTTGAGACATATGGCCTCTCAGATTTAGTATGCAAATGCAATATGCTTAACTAAAAATAGCAGATATGCTTAATGTAGTTTGTTATAACACCTTCTGTTACTTGGTGAGTAATGAATTGCGGCTGCGCTTTACAGAGAGCTCGGAATGGAGTGAGCAGGCAAAAACCTGCACTCTGGGCCTGACTTTTGTGGTGAAGGAGCTCGATCATGTCCCGTCTCCTGCCTCTTCCAGCACCGAGACCGGATGATTACACAGAAGATACCCGAATAAATCCTTTGTGCAGGATTAAGTAGTGCATTGCTGGTAGGAAAGCTTTGGGTCCCAGCTAGGCGTGGTTGTTGCTTTATATTCTGGGTCATCAGCTTGTGTTTTGGGGTTTACATCCCATGATTATTCTCCCAGTTTACAGGGTAGGAATCACACCGGGGTTGCATCCCACCGGTGCCAGGTGAGAGCATTGGCTCTGTGCCCTCATCCCTTGGGGTCGTGTGGCAGAGACTTCGCTGCTGCTTTTCCAGCCTCTGAGCCATGGAGAGAGAAGGATGCGAGGTCCGTCTCCCACCCTTCCCAAATCTGCCTTTCAGCCTCCCTCTCCCAGGCTCTGCAGGCAGAAGGTTCTCTCTTCCTCTTGCTCTTCTTCTCCCTCTTCCTGCAAATCCCTTCTTGCCGTTTTTTCTCACCAAAGCGAAGGAAACAACCGAGGAGAGGTGTCATTTCACGGTGGCGGCTGGCTGACAGCAGTGCTCCCGTCCCCGTCATGGAGCAGCCGAGGCTGGGAAGCAGCCCCCCATGCTTCTGTCGCAGCCCCCCTGAGCCGGGCAGTCTGCACCTTTCAGCTCCAAGGACATGAGGTTTTTCAAAGTATTTTTTTAATTCATTGGAAAAAAAGAAAAAGGGAGAAAAAACCCTTCTGAAATACTCTGTGTCCCAAGAGGTGAAGTGGAAGAATTGATTTCCCTCTGTAGCTAATACCACTGCCTCTCTTGCCTTTAGTACGAGCTGGTGGCCTTTCATGCTGGTAGCTCTTGCAGGTGCGGGGCTTTTGGTTGTGTTTTCCCAGAATAAATTTTAACCTCGCACACAAAGTACCTGATGTCTTGGATGTAGTGGAGCTTGTCACACGATGCTTCTGTGCTGCTCTTCGTCTGCTTTCCATCACCATCAAAGCCTCCAGTAGCCTTGAGATCATCACTGATGTCCTGGAGCCACATCTACCTGAGTTGTCTGGCACCTGGGCAATGTTTTGGGGGGGTCTCAGCGCACTTCCCACCTCCGTGAGAGAGGAGTTGGTCCACCAGGAAACGATCCTTTCCCCCCCATTTCATCCCAACACTGAGTATTGAAGGGGACCAGGGGAATGTGCAGTCCCTGTTGCAGGTTGTCAGCAGCGCTTTGAAGCAGCAAGGTTGGATTTCATAGCTACGGGGAAGGGTTCCTAGAGAGAGAAGCTGGTTGCCTTTACCGGTTCCTTAGCTCTGAAAAGGGAACGCCTGAAATTCCCGTTGGGGCTCCGTTGTGGTTATCTGATCCTATCGTAGCTGCCTATGGAGATGAAGGAGTTGCCTTGGCTCAGTGGAGGGAAGTTGCAACGCCTTGGACGTGACTCATCCTGCTGTAGACCTCTCCCTGGGTTGGGATGAATCACTCCGGAGCTGCCTGCCTCGCTCCTTCGGTGACAGGAGAAGCTTGAAAATAGGTTTAAGTGTCCAGAGCTGGGCATGGGGCTTGCCTGGAGCTTGCAGCAGTGCTGTCAGCAGCAGGGACCCCCGGGGGTGTCACCGCAGCATCCACGAGACCCCGACATGGACCGTGGCAAGGAGATCATGTTGGAGAGAAGAGACAGCGTTCCTTGGTGTGCTGAAAAGGTTGCAAAGGGGAACAGCCTTGGAGGTGATGTCCTGCCTTTTGGGCTCCCAGTGGTAAGGTGACAGGGGACCTGTCCTTCAGGATAAAGGGCTGGGTGGTCTCCATCAGTCGTCTGTATAGGACTGTAACCTGTCGATTCTAGGACTTTCCATCCTATACCCCCCACCCTAAATGCAAGATACACCTCCTGGAAAGCAATTAGTGAGGTTTGCCCCTCTTCTACAACAGGGGCTCTTCTCCAGCTGCTCTGGGGACATTTTTGTCTCCTCCAGCATCAAGTCATCCCCATTCCCTTGGGCCAGTACTGCCTTTCCCGCGTGCTCGGGATCAGCCGGATTCCTCCGACCTGTGGCCAGCTGGATGAGACCACAACGGACTCCCAGTCCCCTGGCCACCTTCGCGTGGTGGCTTCTGTACGCTTAATTTGTCCCTCTTAAATGCGGGTGAGCAGCCAGGCTGGGCTCACGCGCGCTCTGCGCAGCCCCACTGGGACTCTCGCTCCTGCCGCATCCGAGCGGGACGCGTGGTGTTTTTCCCAGCAGCTGCCAGAGCCGGCGGTAGACATCTCGTTTTCATCCACGGGGAAATTTGTAGTCCCTGATTGCTCCCGAAACAGCAGCCAAAGCGCAGCCCGCGATAGCAAAATGCACAGGATAAATTCTGAGCAACTGTTTTTTAGTGGGGAAAGTTGCGTCAGCTCGGTCGCCTGTCAAACGGGTGCCGTCAAGCCTCCCCAAGCCCTGTTGTGAATACTCTTTATTTCAGCTTCGCTTAATCCTGTTACCAAGCAACTTGAAGTGAAGCAAAACACGGCGCTTCCACAGAAATGAGAGCATGCACAGGGGAGCGAAACTGGTTTCTCTGGCGTGAAACTGGTTTCTTTATAATTCTGGTTTTTTCGCGGTAAGCTTGTCGGTCCCGCTTTCTTATAGCTACGTTTCCATGGCGATTTAGGAGCATTTTTTCATCTATAAATTTTTGTCTAGGAAAATGTGAATGTTAGGCATTTGTGTAAGATTTCTGCACAGATACAGGCTGGTTAAAGAGGCAGTTGGTTCCCCCAAGTCTGGGACACAAGGCACGTGTCGGCTGGGTCAGTGTGGGTCCCGGCTGCCCCACTGGTGTGATGAGCCCGACGTGCTCAGGAGGTGCTGAGCTGCACGCAGAGACCCCGGGTCGGTCGTCTGAGGACACGCAGCCGGGTCCCACGTGCTGCTGAGCTACATGGGAGCGTGCAGGAGGGATGCCAGGGGGATTGAGGGGGTCACTGGGTTGGTGGGAACGGCCATGGCCATGCTATTCTGAACACCCAGAGCAACTCGGGGTGCTCGGCCCCGGTGCTGGGGATGCCAGTCGGTCCCGGGGGCCGGCACGGGAGGTGGAGGAGCACTTACTCTGATGCGTGTCGTTTCCATGGCGATACTGAGCCAAGGATGCCGTGAAAACTAGAGATGAACCTCGACGTCTCACAGCATCTTCTGGGTGTGTCTGTGCTGCCACAACAACCCCTTTGCTCCTGGGGAGCCTTCCTCCCCGAGGAAGACAAGGAGCCATGGTCTCAACATACCCTTCATGGAATGAACACCTGTGCTTCCTTCCAGATGTTGGGCATGGTGCTGCCTGCACCCCTTGAGGATCCTGTCCCCATGAGATAGTCCCTGTCTTTGCACCCCCGTAATACACCGCGGTATTGAATGGCACTTGGCAGAGCGTAGGAGAGGCACCGGTGACTCTTCCAGCCCAACGAGTTAGGAAGCACATTGCTCCCATTTTACAGATGAGGAAACTGAGGCAAACGACAATGAGAGTATGGGCAGAACCCAAACCTCCCAGCTCTATGCTTACCTCTGCACAGCACAGGAGGAGGCTTATTACCCAAAATAAACCTTCAGGCCACCTTCTAATACAGCCATAATGTGAACCAGCTGAGAAAATACCATCCACTTTTCTCAGATTGAGCCATGTGGGATCTACTTTGGTTTTCTCCGAGCAGGAGCCGCTTCCGTGGAGCTGCTGGTGCCGATGGCAGAGCGGGCAGGTGACGGCTCCAGCTAGAAACGACCCGTGACTCTGTATCTTCAATTCCCAATAAATTAGTGCTGAGCACAGCTTCAGATGTTAATTGCTAGGGAGAAGTGGATCAGTTTGGACATAATAAGGCAGGGGAGTAGGGTAGCTCCGTGCCTTTGGCAGCATTTCTTATTTTAATTGCGGCTTCTTGCATATTCACAGGGATGAACTTTGTAGCCCGCACCGGAGCGTACAGTCAGCTGGAGCTTGATTAAGATTTTTCGAGCGATGCTCTAAGCAGAAAGCCCCGACGAAGTCATGGAAAGCCAACGCCAGAAATAGAAAGCTGTGCAATCTGCAACATATAGTACTCTGCAGCCAGCTTGAAGCACATGCTGAATTAATCCCCAATTTAATTAACACTACTCTAATCCTTCAGGGAAAAGAGCAGCTCAGGACTTGTTTGGAAACACTGTCCTGTGTACATATTTAAAAATGCAACCATCAAGGAGTTTTTGCTCTGTTCCCAACCTGGGACACACTAAGAAATGAATTTACAGGCGTTGTCGTCTGAAAAGTGGGATTCGAGACTGAGTGAAGGTCTGCGGTTGGGCAACATCACGAAATTCATTTAAAAACCATAAGGTACGAACCAAACCCCAAGTCACTGGTTTTTATTTTTAAAGTTTTTCTGCCATTTGAGCCAATCAAAGGGTTTTCAGGGTTATTTTTTTTCCCCCGCTGATGGGTGATTATTAGAAACAGCCTTAACAAAACAGCGGCGATGGCGTGGACCGGCGCTCAGCCCTGTGCCCCCAGGAGGCACTGCTAGAAGAAACTGTGCAAAACGGTGCAAAAAGTGGCAAAACTGTGGCCTGGCCACGTCTCCGTGGCTGCTCACGCCCCTGGTTGCACTGCTCCTGTCCCAGGGCGACCAGCGGGGTTTGCTGCAGAGCCTTTTGGGGTTTGCTCCACCCAGAGCCATTCATTTTAGCAAGCTAAAGGCACCCAAAAGCAGACAGTCTTGTGTTTCTTGGTCCTATGAGACCTTTCTTTTCCTTACGCTTGCAGCAAATATTTCACCCCCGTTAATGCTTCTCAGCCCCAGCATGGAGCTTGGAAACATTTAAGATGCAGCTAATGAGGACTGGTCCAGGCATATTCCATCAAAGGGGTTTGTAGCCAGGCTTTTAATTTTTCTCGCTTAGTAGAAAACAGTTATTTTGTAGAAAATGAATTTTTAGGAGAAGTGACAGTTTTTCAAAGCCAGTTTCATGTTTGTAGTTTCGTCCTCACGTGTGTTGCTTGCAGGAAAAACAATGAATGCTGCCTGGCTTTTGGCAGCTTTTCTAAAAAAATGCTGATTATTTTGCTCTTCTTGTTATTATCGATGATGAAAATTAATAACTGTGTTTGAAAACTAAAGTTTGTTCTACAGTGCAGAAAATTCCTTCCCCTCCCTGTCCGTGATTGCAAATGGCTACCTGCCAGAATTTTCTATATAAAATTACAAAACCTGTCGCTTTTAAGTCTCTTATGGATACTTGCAGGCTATTACTCTTATTTGCTTGATAGGGATGGGCAGGGATTTATCTGCAGAGAAGGCACAGCACCCAACCGTGGAGACACGTGGCATTCAGTCGGAGCTGAACAGACCTGGGGCAGGTGCAGAAATGGGCAGAATAATTTCAAATGGAAAATGTTGCAACAAAACAGTTCCCAGTGCCCAACTACTTAGACTAAATAGAAGCTTTCTTCTCCAGCTTGTCAGGTAATTACTGGAGGAAGCATATGGTATCTCCTCCGGAGTGTTGGAAGGGGATCAGCACCAGGCAAAGCGATGGAGCCAGGTGGGGTCGGTAGGAGTGGGCATCACGGGAGGGATAACACCATCAGGACTGAAACTAGAGGAGCAGGTGGGCACTCAGGAGAGGGTTTGAACCCGTGCTGGTGTGCGTTCACCCATGGGACTTGGGCAGCTGGGTGCTGAATGGGCTGCGGAGCCCAGGACTGCAGTGGTGAGGTTGGATGGGGACGCTCTGCATTGCCAGAGGTTTTGGGGAAGGCTGGCTTCACCCTCAGCGCTGGAGTGTTTTGGAGGGTCAGTGCTGGGGAGGTGTTGGCAGGGAGGAGACCCTCAACTGGAGCCTCTGCGGGTGGGCAGATGCAGGGCTTGAGCGGACAGCAAGAGAGCTTGGACATGTCAATATCTCTGGGGCCCCCAACATAAGAAGGACGTGGACCTGTTGGAGTGGGTCCAAAGGAGGCCACGAAGATGATCCAAGGGCTGGAACACCTGTCCTATGAGGAAAGGCTGAGACAGTTGGGGCTGTTCAGTGTGGAGAAGAGAAGATTCCGGGGAGACCTTATGGCAGCCTTCCAGTACCTGAAGGGGCCTGCAAGAAAGCTGGAGAGGGGCTTTTCACAAGGGCATGGAGTGATAGGACAAGGGATAACGTCTTAGACGGCAGATTTAGATTAAATGTAAGGAAGAGATTCGTTACTCTGAGGGTTGCAAGGCCCTGGCCCAGGTTGCCCAGAGAATCTGTGGCTGCCCCCTCCCTGGCAGTGTTCAAGGCCAGGTTGGATGGAGCTCTGAGCACCCTGGGCTGGGGGAACGGGTCCTTGCCCATGGCAGGGGGGTTGGAACTGGATGATCTGTAAGGTCCCTTCCGACCCAAACCATTCTGTAACTCTGTGATTCTATGATCTGACATCTCTTGGAGGCAGAGGAGCCCAATTATGGCCAAGCAAGGCAAAGGCTAGGCAGGTTTTCGTCATGGTGGGTCCCAGTAATAGTGCTGTGGTTTTCACCATAACCCCCATCATGGGAGGGTGGTGGGGAGTGATTCCTGTCACGGTTGTTGGGTCTTGAGCAGAAGTGGAGGCCAGCAGCAAGGATGGTCCATGCCAGTCTTGCTCCAGGAGGCTTCAGCATAGGGAAAAGCCAAACTAAACTCACATTCTCTGTGCCGATGTCCCACAGAGAAGATGCAGGTCTCTGAGGAGATGCACCCAGGCTCCGCATCCACCGCCTGCCACCCCATGCAATTAGTAATGCTGCGTGCCCTAAATCATGATGTTATTTAGATACCAAAAGCGCTTTTGTCACAAGGAGACAAAAATATGTAATCACCTTGCGTGGAGCATCGCAGAGCCAGTGCACAGGCAGGCAGATCAGCGCGGGCACCAGAGGCGTTAATCGATGGGACCGTGTGTTCCAAGAGTGAGCCTTGCAGATCAGTGCATCTCTGACTGGTTTGAAGTCCAGCTCCAACTGGATGGAGCTGAGCCCTGACCAAGCGTGTGGAAAGCTCGCCGCCATCCCAGAGTTTTGCAGAAGTATGCAAGGCCGGGGGAATTAGGTATTCTAAGAAATCCTGTTTATCTCCAAATTGTTTTCCTGTGCCTTAGATAGAAAAGCTGGGCTTTAGGAGGTTAAATATGAATGGCCTGCTCCAGCTGCTTGGTCTGCTGAGATCAAACGCTTGAGGTGTGGAGATGCTGTGGGTAGACGTGTGGCTGCAGATGCGGAGCATGAAGTGTCACGCAGCCAACATGTCAAGCAGCCTTGCTGTCAGAGTGGGGCTTTGTAGATGTTGTTTGTTCCCAAAAGCTGAATGAAATGTGTGTTTTGGTTTGTGGTTGGCAGGGAGGGTTTGTTTGCTCGGTAGGGGATGAAGGTGGCAACAGGCCAGGGGTCTTCGGAGGTCTCTGGTCCAACCTTCTTGGATCAACGCTTGATCGGTTTGGTTGTGGCTTTGCCTAGCTGGGTGTTGAAGCCACGGAGGATGGTTAGCTGTGAAGCAGGTAGATCTGAGCACTGTGGATGCTCTCGCTTAGCCTGGCAAATCTGTGCCGAAGCCCATTCCCACCCATGCAGTTTCTGGCTTCGTTTGCCTTGGGAGTTACTGAGAGAGTAGGGTCCAAGAAAGTCCTTTTGGGAGAAGGTGGCTGATCCCTTTGCTGCCCGACTGAGTCAGCAGAGTTGCATCCTCTTAAGTGATGGGTTCCTGAGATCTGTAAACCTCATGTCATCCAGTATCACCTTATTCTTCCCATGTTCTTCTCCTCTGCCCGTGTCACCCCATGGTCTGGTGTCTTCTGCTGTTGTCTCCTGCCACATGTCTTTGTGCAGTCCCTGGCATAACAGCTCTGTGGCTGTGATTCCTTGGTGCTGGGTTTCTGCCAGTGCTTTGGATTGAAGACAGTGCTGTTAAAAACTGAAATGCATCATAAAATAGTAGAAAAATACCAAGGAATAGTAAGCAAAGAAAATAGTGACTCATCTTCAAGCAGAAGCTCTTTAGATGTAGAGGTGGCATTTGCTGGCCACAGGCATGGATTGATATGAGTGGGTAACTCAGGTTTTAGGCTAAATTATGCATAGTTAACAACTTCCTTTGCAAATTAGCCCCCCACCCCTTAGTCCCATATGCTCCCTCTAGTTTGTTGGGGTGTGAGACCGCAGCAGCGATGCTGAAGAGTAAAAGGTTACGCGTCTCAGCTGGGTGAAGATGCCTGTGTGATGAGAGGAGCCCAGAGTGCTTGTATGTCACACTCGGGTCTGATTTGCATCCTATTAATTCTGCTTCAGAAAGTCTCTTTCGAGCTGGTTTTAGCTTCTAGTGGAAGAGGGGGACTGACCTCGAGTTACTTGGTATTCAGCACAGATTTGGGATATGAAACCTCGCATCACCCATAACTCGGTGACGTGTCTGAGCCCATGCGCTGCAAAATAACCTTTGTCTGGCTTGGAGCAACTTCAGCTGCCAAAAGCATGAGCTCTTTTGAATTTAACACACTTTTTTCATTATTTAATGACCTATGTTGTCTCCCAAGTGGCCTCATGCCGCGTCAGAGATGGGGCAGCGGGTGCGGGGTGCACCCGTGCTTTTGGCATTGGAGACCTTACGAATTGTAGAAACATCTCTGTTCAGGGCAAGGAGGAGTTTGTTTGTTTAGGTAATATGGGAATGTGTTTAAAATTCGGGAACTAAGTATCAGCTAGAAAGTAGGTGTCACCTCCTGGTTTCTGCAGCTTGGAAGTACAGACCAAGCTGAAGAAATCGTGAATCTGCATTACAGGGAGGGTGAGCCCTTGGAGTAGGCAGCAGCGTAAGGACCGGGAGCCTGGAGATGCTCCTGGTCCCGACGGGCAGCAGTGGTGATTTGGGCTGAGTCCTGGGTGTGCTGTGCTCGTGGCAAACGCTGCTGATGGCTTTCCTTCCTTGATGCCCAGAATTCTGATCATCCAGGTGGAGCCCTCCCAACTGCTTACCTCCTGCTTTTGAGCAGCACAGATTTACCAGATATAATTTTTCGCAGAGGGACAAACGTGCCCACGCCGGTGGACACCATCCCGCCCACCACAGCCCGCTAACCTGCCCTCTTCTTCTTCCAGAGGAGACCACGTTTGAGGCTGGAGTCAAAGTCCAGATCCACAGCCAGTCCGAGCCACCCTTTGTCCAAGAGCTGGGGTTCGGGGTGGCCCCTGGATTCCAGACCTTTGTGGCCACCCAAGAGCAAAGGGTAAGTCCTAAATTTCATTTATACACCAAGATCACTCCACTGGCTCCATATGAGATGTTCCTTCTACACATCAATGCCCCTTGAGAGGCGTCTTCATGATTAACAGCTATTTTTATGCCTTGCTTTGAATTGATTGGGTTGAGGGCAGCTTTTTCAGTGTTGCTTCCCATGCATTGCCCACAGTCCTTGTAATTTTGGCCACAGAAGGGACTTGGTACCGTACATCCCTGGTAATTTCCCTGCCTCGCTTTCTCCTGGTTACGGTTCAGCTGTGGCAGTCGCTCAGTGCGTTGGGTCCCTTCCAACCCCCCGAGAAAGGATGCTTTTTGCCAAAAAGCTCTCACACTCCAAGGCTATAAAAAGAGACAAGAGGAGAGTGTTTCATTATGAGATCAGTGTGAATCCTTTCAGGTAACACCGAAATACTCAACGCTATTTATTATAAACTGTGGTGGGATGCTCGTGGCTGGGGCCGCGTCACCCTGCCTGAGTCCCGACAGCGGCACATCATCACGCTGCAGATGAATGCGATGTGACATAGCGACATTAGACCCAAATCCTCGTTAGGCATTCGGAAAGCCGGCCAGCGGAATAATTCTTTCCCCCAGCTTGGCCCCGGTGCTTTCATCCTAGCCTTCCTGCCTCATTGCCTCTCTCATTTTCCTCCCTGCTCTTGCATCCACCCTCAAATGAGACATAAATCAAGTTGAGGAAGGCGAACATGAGCTGTGGGAAGCTTTGCTCTGATTAAGCCTCCGTGGAGATCAGAGCCACGCTTCAGCTCAGAGCAACGCGAGGAATTCACTGCCGAATATATCGTTACGGCCTCTCTCCGTGGCCGCCGGTACCAAAATACACCTGAAGACGCTGCATTGCAGCCAGCCTGGACGCGGCTCCACAGAATCACAGAATCACAGAATGGTAGGGGTTGGAAGGGACCTCTGTGGGTCATCTAGTCCAACCCCCCTGCCGAAGCAGGGTCACCTACAGCAGGCTGCAGAGGACCTTGTCCAGGTGGGTCTTGAATATCTCCAGAAAAGGAGACTCCACAACCTCCCTGGGCAGCCTGTTCCAGTGCCTGTTCCAGTGCTCCGTCACCCTCAGAGGGAAGAAGTTCTTCCTCATGTTCAGACGGAAAGAGCTCCTCTCTCCTTCATTACGGCGCGCTTGTGTGCAATCATCCAGGAGATAACGAATGGTGTGGGTTCCCAGTGGGCGAGCGCCAGGTGGAAACTTCTCAATTAACGCAGAGAAATGTTTCGCTGTTGTCGGTTCGCATCTCGTGGGAAGTCCGGTGGGCTGGAGAAAATGAGCAGCTTTATTAGCGCGCAGGGCTCTCGTTTGGAGGGTAACACCTTAGGAACAGCGAAGGCAAAGGGCTCTTCGGGGGCTGAGGCAGCAGCTGCCAAAGTCCAATGGAGAAACAGGGTTGGAAGCCCATCATGGGCAGTTTTCACGCCTGTCCCCTTGACACAAGGCCTTCCGTGCGTCCCCGGGTTCCTCACCTCCCTCCACAGCCGCTTCGTGCCGCCGTGGGGGACGCAGCAGCACTCAGCGTTGCTTACATGGAGCATGCTGCGAGATAAAGAATCTGGAATGATGGAAAACTAATTAATTACTGTTGGCAGTAATCACTGGATAGTGAATGCCTTATCCATCCCCTCTCCCCGGAGGCATCTCCTAAAGCAGTCTGCGGGTCTCCACGGCCCGAGGCGATGGCGGTGGGGTCAGCCCCGTGCCCGTAGCTGCCATGGGCAGATGCAGCGCAGAGCGGTGGGCTCTGGATCCGGACCCAGGGTTAGGGCCAGCGGGTGGTTATCCCCCCACAGCGGCTGCGTACGGGAGCCCTTCCGTCCCAGCACCCTGCAGACGGCTCGCAGACGCTGGGTTACCCCGGGGAGGACAAGTGACTTGCCAAAGGTCCTGGAGGAAGTCATTGTCAGAGCAGAAGGTCCCATGTCAGACTGGGTATAAGAAGAAATCTTTTACTCTGATGGTGATGAAACCCTGGCCCAGATTGCCCAGAGAGGTGGGAGATGCCCCATCCCTGGAAACGTTCCAGGCCATGTTAGATGGGGCTCTGAGCAACCTGATCCAGCTGAAGATGTCCCTGCCCATGGCAGGGGGGTTGGGCTAGATGGCCTTTAAGGGTCCCTTCCAACCCAGACTATTCTATGATTCTGTGTCGGAGCAGAGGGTCCCGTGTCGTGGTCTTGCTTTTCCATCCCCAGCGTGCACATGCCTGCAAGCAAAGCCCTTTCCTCTTTTCCCAGCAGCAAAGAGCAGGATTTTTGTTTAGAACATTTTCAGCTGGGAAAAATACCTCCGGCAGAATTAGCCCCCCCTTAGCGAGACCACATCAGCTCCGGAGAAAAGCTACCCGCGGCGATGGCGAGGCTGGCGATCGGGAAGGGCATCGCCAGCCGTTTGCAGGGCGCTTTGCGTGCCCCGTTCGCGGGCAGGCAGGCAGGCAGCGCTGGGCAGGGTGTTGTTTGGGCAGCGCAGCCGGCGGATGCTGAAAGAGTTTGGCAACAGCTCCTCGAATCGAACCCGCCTGGCAGCACGAGCGATAATTGGAAGGATTTGTCTTCCTTAAACATCCCCGCTTCAGCGGGGTTTGGGAGCGTGGCTGGGAGCTGGAGCCTGCAGCGAGGAGCTCAAGGACTTGGTTTTAAGACAGAAATAGCGGAAATGCTGAGACTTTTAAGACAGCTGCTGTAAATCTTCCCCATCCCATTGCCAGCATTAACCATTTCATTATTTCTGTTGAAAAATTGGATCTTCTATCAGGAAGACAGCCAGCTGAGAGAGAGGGAAAAATCCCATCCCGCCCCAAATCTCTTCTTCCAGGCAGGGAAGATGTAGAAGCTGACAAGGAAGACAGATTTGGGAGGACTCTTAGCTCGAGTGTGTCCCCTGTTCTGCAGGTTTTGCCAGAGTTTGGGTGCTTGGAGAGAGAAGGGCACGTTTCTGCTCAGGGCCAGGGGTTCTGTAACTGGTGTAAACTTATCCCACAGGCTACAGCGCCTTTACCCAGGAGACACGGAGGGCTCTTCAAGCCACTGCCTGGAGCAGCGTTCAGCTCCCCAAGTGATGCTGCCCGCCCCAATCTTCTCCATAAAGTCATTTTTCAACCTAATTACAACCATTACAGCATACACATGCTGCTGCCTCCTCGAATTACCCGGCAGGGACCAGCCGGGCATCACCCACCGTCTCAAGCCCTGAACACACATCTTTTATTTAGACCTCTGATTTAGTCCTTTACTTTTTGTACTGAATCTCTGCATCTGGGGCAGGCACATGCTGCTCCTTCAGTAAGTCAGAGCAAAAGGTGGAAAAGCCCATGAACATCGCCCGGATGCCTGAGTCCGGCCAGTTGTTGGGGTCCTAACCCATCTGTTTTACACCATGAAACATAAATGAAACGATCCTCCAGCTGGAGAATAATAGAGATAAAGATAAAGAGAAGGTCATTTCGTGTCTCCCAGCTCAGAGCAGCCTCGGCGTTAGCTATAAGCGCTTGTCCTGGCAATAAGGAATACAGGCGGGGAATTGGGCAGACTTGGCTTGGAGTGGCGGTGGGAGCTGTGCCTCGTCTTTAAGACGGGCTTTGGGGTGAAGGGGATTTATTCATGGCTGGTTTAGAGGCTCATGGCTTTATTTCTGGTTTTATTACTACCCCCTATGGTCATATTCAAATCTATCCCCCCGTCCCCCCATCCCAGTCTGGAAATAAGGATATTTACTGGGCTTTACTTACTGATTTCCAGCCTTTCCAGGTGTGCAGCCGCTTAGCGCAAGCAGGGACTTGCATCTTGGTGCCGGGGCGATAAATCCTGGATCTTTATACCGAGAGCTTTCCAAAAGCCCCTCGTGATAAGCAGACTCTGGCTCTGTGATGGTGCATGATCTCAGTAAATGTCCCGCTAAAATCAGCTGTCAGTCTAAAAAAAGGAACAGAATCAGCTTTTCTGCTCCTTCTGCAGTGGCTGAGCCCTCTGATTCCTGCAGAGTGACACTTTTAAGATATATTTACCAGGTTGGGAACTGCATCATTAATGCACTAACGATGTCATGCTGGTTTGCACTAATAGCATCATAAGAGGGACTTTGCGCCTGTATCGGTTGTGCGTGCTGAGTCAGCAAAAGCAAGCCTGCAAAGGCAATGCCAGCAGGAGGTTTCCTCCATAAAATGTGGTTGCTGGGTTATGTAGGCCAAGCTGGTTCTTTGCTGCGGACTTGTGCGTGAAGGGAGATGCTTTCTGCCTGAAATCTCAGACCGAAGCGACCCCCTGAAGTTGAAGGGGAGCCGGGACTGAGCTCCCGAGAGCAACTGGGGAGGTGGCGCAGCAGAATCACAGAATCACAGAATGGTAGGGGTTGGAAGGGACCTCTGTGGGTCATCTAGTCCAACCCTCCTGCCGAAGCAGGGTCACCTACAGCAGGCTGCACAGGACCTTGTCCAGGCGGGTCTGGATATCTCCAGAGAAGGAGACTCCACAACCTCCCTGGGCAGCCTGGGCCAGGGCTCCGTCACCCTCAGAGGGAAGAAGTTCTTCCTCGTGTTCAGAAGGCAACGCGCGATGGACAGTTGTGATTAAAACAAGAGTGTCTTGATGGAGGACGGTGGAAAACATCCTCTCTGGGTGACTTTCCATACACCACAGCAGTGGCTGTGTCTGAACGCAACGTGAAAGAAGCTGAAGTGGTTTATGTGGATGTGCGAGACCAGAGCTGCTGTTTTCTGGACTTTTCACACCGTTTTATGTGGGGAGAGCCGGCTGCGGTCCCCGTTGTGCTGTGCAGTGAGAGATGCTCCGGCCTCGCAGGGGAGCGGTTGCCATGGCAGTTGCTGAGTCTAATGAATAAGGTTTGTTTTCTCATGAATGGGCAAAACCCTGAGCTGCGCGGGAGCCGGCTCTGGGCACGCCGTGCCGTCACCCTCGGATGGGTCCCTAGGGAGGGCAGGACCACCCCGCACAGGGCAGTGCCTTCAGCTTCCGCTGCTCCTGGCTTTGGAGGGATCTGCCTCAATTTTTCTCTGTTGCTGGCTATTTTGGGTGAGCCTGGTGCTATGACAAGCCTCTCTGGACCTTGTGTGGTGCATGGCCTTGGGGAGGCTGCAGTATCTCCGCACACCCCTGCACTGGACCGCGGCACCAAGGCATGGGCAGCCACACTGGAAATTGCATTTCAAAGGGCTGATCCCCTGGAGAAAGCCAAATTCCTCTTGGATTTTGCTCCTTTTAATCCTGCTTTTCCAGCTGGGTTTTACAGCATCATCACCGCATCTCAGCAGCATCGCCCGAGCCTCTCCCATAACGGATGGGATCCGATAATGTTGCTTCCCCAGCTCGGCTGCTCCCCACTATGCCATCGGCACGGCACGTTAGAGAAGATGAAAAGCACACTAAAAATGGCAATTTCTGCCAACTTGGCAATAAAAGTTTAAGAGGCTTCAATTAAGCAACAGGTTCGAAGATGGAGCAATATTGTTTAATAGGGCTGTAGTGTGCCTTGGAGACTCATCCCCTCCTAATGCTTGCATGGGACAGAGAGCAGCAGCTACCAACAACTGCACCATCAAGAAGTGTAATTACAGAGGCAGGAAAACGGGACTGGGGGTCTAGCAGCGATCGCTCTGAAGCCCGAATTTCCAAACAGGGTGTAGGCAGTGGCATTTGAAAATTAGGAGCAATTAAATAGCATTTCCCATGTTTCCTAACCCTTGCTCAGAGCAGCTTCTCCTACCTACAGTCTTACACCTCCTCCTGGAAGAACATTCACTATCCGATTTCTTTCTGTTTCCCTCAATCCCACACACTCTCCCAGCTGATTACCTCCAGTATATCAGCAGGCTCTGAATTAATTCAACGAGAAGCAAAACTGGCAGGCAGTGGTGGCCAGCCACATAGAAAACTTCACTGCACAGGAGCAGTTCAAAGCAGGAGACGTAAGAAAACGATTGCACGGCTGTTTTTGTAGGGTAACAGAGTGGCTTTGCCTGGAAAACAGCGCCGGGGGTGAATCAGCCTGTTTGGAAAAGGATATGAAAGAAAATGGGTTTGGAGGCCAGCGATGGAAAGGAGACAGGGCCAGGAACCCTTCACCATACTGTGTGGATGAGAGGATTTTTTTAAAAAAAGATGGAAAGCTGCTCGCTGAGGACAGGAGAGCTTCAGAGAGCCCAACTCCCACCACACAGCCCCCAAACTGGGCACCTCGGTAAGAGTTTGGCCAATGTAGGCCAAACAAATACAGCCAACGGTGTCCGGCAGAATGAGGGGGGAACACTTTTGCTGCTTATAGATATGCCAAGGAGGTGACTAAGAGGAAGAGAGCAGAGTTTTAATCCAATTTAAGACAGGGTTTGCACACGAACGAAGGGTACAACTCATTTAGTCAGAAGGGAGTTGTGGATGCTCAGCGCAGCACAGGCTGGGAACCATCGTCCTAGGAGCAGGTCCTAGGAGCAAACCAAGAAAGAGCCTCTGAAGGGGCTGCCCTGGATGGCAGAGACTTTTCGGGGAGCCACAGGAGGTTTCAATATCGCTATTTGATTTGCAAAATCATTTCCGAGAAAACAGGGACGTGGTGGAGCGTGGAGCTCCAAAATCACGTTTTCCTTCTGGTGCCCACTCGCCTCCAGCCCCTGGGGACCGGGGGGCTGTGTAACGTCCCCGAGCCCTGCTCAGGGGGACCTTCCAGGCGCTGGAAGGGTTAAGCTCTTGTCCTTAAAGACAACTTCTTTGGTGCTTGCGTGAAGGGAGCAAATGGGAAGGAGCAGCCATATCGCACCCGGCACGGCAAAGGGAGGCGGCAAAGAGACAACTTGCAGCATCATTAATTGGAAGACGGTGCCAACAAGCTGTGTGTACGCCGAGCATTTTAAGCATTTTACAAGTGCTAAAGCTGCCTGGGATTGAAATTCTATGAAGTTTATGCTATTTGATGTCTCGTTAAGGAATGAAGGTCTCTGGTTGTTGTTTCGTTTGGAGCAAATGCAAACACGCCCTGTCCAGACTTTGCAATGTTCAGGGAGAGGTTTGCAGCCCGCTTTGGTGATCCCTGCCTGAAGTTCGGTGGCATCAGGTGGGGACCTACGCATGGAGTTAGGCAGGAGAGGGGCTGAACTGTAGCCCAGAGCCGAGTTGGTGCAGGATTCATCCCCAAAGCTAGATTCATCACAGAGCCCAGCTGCAAAGTGGGCTGAAACTGCCCCGGCGTTGTGCTCGAAACATCTCTGCTGCATTCCCATATCTTCCCTGTTGCATAAAATTAAACATGCAGAAAAAAACAGAGATACCACTTAAATTAAAAAAAAAAAGACCTCTCCAGTTGCAGACAGATGTTGGCTGTTACGGGAGGCTCAGTGCCAAGAGCAGCGCGCGAAGGGAAAAGGGCTGTGGTGGGGAGGGGGCTGTGCTGAACGGCCCCCGCCGCCGCGACCTGCTCCCCCCGTTTGCCGAGAGCAGCCCTTGCTTTCCTTGCGTTTCTGGCAAGCAAGATCTGTCCTGCTTTTAAGGAGACAAGTCAATTTGTTCCTTTTTTTTTTCGGCGCCTGCCAGTTTGTAACTTGATTGTCGTAATCCCTAATAGCCAGGATCAAGAGAATTTAAAAAGCATTTCATTAATTAATTAAGTATTAATGATTGTAAAAACGCGAGGATGCGAATTTGTCAACCTCAATTAGAGGCTGAAGCTGAATTTCTGTAAGCGTGAGACCGTGCGGTGCCAGGGAGGGGTATGCGCGGGCAGCCCTTGGAAAGCTGCCACCGCAGTGGAGCAAAATTAGAGCTCAGTGCTCCTCTCCTGCAGGAACCGAGGGCAGAAACTGTCCCTGCTGCCTTTACCCCTGCTTTTCCTTTTGCTTTTCTGGTTTTTTCTCCCTCCGGCTTCAAAGCAAAGTAGCTTGTCTTTGGTGGTAGCAGAGCAGGTTGGAGGGGAGCAGCTCGGCATCCTTGGGCTGGCTGCACTGGACCAGCACCGGAGCCCTCCCGCCAACCCCAAATCAGCATCATCTGGAAGAGGGGAAGGCGATTCTCTCAAGAGCAGGAGATGTCTGCGGGGCTGCACACTGCCCAAGAGTGGCTGCAGGGGAGAGGAATCAAACCCAATTAGCGTCGCTCCTGTTTACGTTGTTTACGTGGCCGCGGTCTGCGGGATTGCTCCGTCAGGCACGCTCCTGTTTGCTGTCCAGCGAGAAGGGTCCCCGGTGCGCTCTTCCAGGCGATGCAGTGGCCTCCTGAGCATCGTGGGCAGGAAGTTCACATGTCAAACATCTACAGTGAGTTATTCAGGGAGCTCTCGGAGGCCTTTTGGATGTAAAGGCTTTGCTTGAGGTTGCAGCCCAAAGAAAGCACCCGTTTTGGGGAGGAGGGGGTTAAGGAGGGATGCTTTTACGGATGGGTTCACCATTGCATTAACCCCAAGGCTTGCAGGGCAGAACTCAGAGGGTTGTCATCAACGGCGCTGAGTCTAGTTGGAGACTGATAACTAGTGGTGTCCCTCAGGGGTCAGTACTGGGCCCAGCCTTGTTTAACTTCTTCATCAACGACCTGGATGAAGAGTTGGAATGTACCATCAGCAAGTTTGCTGATGACACCAAACTGGGAGGTGTGGTAGATACACCAGAAGGCTGTGCTGCCATTCAGCGTGACCTGGATAGGCTGGAAAGCTGGGCAGAGAGGAACCTGATGAGGTTCAACAAGGGCAAGTGCAGTGTCCTGCACCTGGGGAGGAACAACCCCATGCATCAGTACAGGCTTGGGGTGGACCTCCTGGAGAGCAGCTCTGCGGAGAGGGACCTGGCTGTCCTGGTGAACGACAGGTTAACCATGAGCCAGCAGTGTGCCCTGGCTGCCAAGAAAGCCAATGGGATCCTGGGATGCATCAAGAAGAGAGTGGCCAGCAGGTCGAGGGAGGTTCTCCTTCCCCTCTACACTGCCCTGGTGAGGCCTCATCTGGAGTACTGTGTCCAGTTCTGGGCTCCCCAGTTCAAGAAAGATGAGGAGCTACTGGAGAGAGTCCAGCGGAGGGCTACGAGGATGGTGAGGGGACTGGAGCATCTCTCCTACGAGGAGAGGCTGAGGGAGCTGGGCTTGTTCAGCCTGGAGAAGAGAAGGCTGCAAGGGGACCTAATATATACTTACAAATATCTGCAGGGTGGGTGTCAGGAGGATGGGGCCAGACTCTTTTCAGTGGTGCTCAGCGACAGGACAAGGGGCAATGGGCACAAACTGAAGCACAGGAAGTTCCGTCTGAACATGAGGAAGAACTTCTTCCCTCTGAGGGTGATGGAGCCCTGGCCCAGGCTGCCCAGGGAGGCTGTGGAGTTTCTCTGGAGATATTCAAGACCCGCCTGGACAAGGTCCTGTGCAGCCTGCTGTAGGTGACCCTGCTTCGGCAGGAGGGTTGGACTGGGTGACCCACAGAGGTCCCTTCCAACCCCTACCACTCTGTGATTCTGTGATTCTGTGTGATTCTGTGACTCCTGTGCCCCGGCAGGACAGGCAGTGGGAGCATGGATGCGGCTCGTCTACGGGGAGAGAAGCCACAGGGGCTGGAGGGAAGAGACTTGGGATCCTGCTCCATTGTACGTCAGGGCAGGAAACCCTGCAGAAGAGTTTGGCCCCTTGGTTTGAGTCTTTCACTGCAAGGTGCACTATTTGAAGGGTAAAACTGTACCCTGGGGCTGAATAGTCTCCTCTTTGAAGGATAACGGGGAGCGCTGCAGAGGATGCGACCCAATGGTCCTGGCAGTCACCTTGTACCTGCGAGCGATGCTGCTGCGGCTCCAAACACAGATGGTGACAGAGCAGCTGCCTGCAGGGGTAATCAGGAATGAAAGGTCAGGACAAGAGTTAACTACATCAGAGACTTGGTACAGTGGTGCCTGCTCACCAAAACCACCTGGGAAAGGCAAAGAGAGCTTTGCTGGGACCAAATTACCTTGGGATGTTGAGGCAGGATCTGGGAAATGTGGCTCCCCTACTCTCTGCAGAACCCAGTCCCTAATGATGTGCCTTCTCCCTCCGGAGAGGTCCTGCATCCCTATTTGGCTGCTGATCAGTTGGGAGTTTGCTTCTGATTACAAATTACAGAGTGCAAGGGAAGCAACGAGTCTTTCAAGCTGTAATTACCATGGAGGCTCCAGGTAACAGCCCCTGATGAGCCCTTCAGAGAGAGAAAAGTTCATTGACTTGCTCAAGGGAGGGAGGGTCCCACCTTGCCAACCCAGGGAGATTTGTCTCTAAAATCTGGCCCCTACGGAAGCAGCACAGATTTGCCTCTCAAACTCCGAACGCTGCAGCGCTGCGTCCCACCGAGCCGGGGATGGAGGGGAAGCGCATGGCGGTGCCTGTCCCCGGGGCTGGGAGATGCTTTGGTTGCAGCCACCGCATCCTGGGGCTCTGCTTGGAGGCATGGCCAGCAGCCAGAAATCCCGCCCGGGGTTACAGAGGCAGAAGAGGTGGGGATTAATATGAAACAAGGCAGCAGTGGGGTGCCTGTGTAGCAGCCCGTAGCCAAGAGTTTTGCTGGGGAAATTTCCTTTAAAAAGTAAAAATTGGAGCTTCCCTGGAGTCTCCTGTCGGTCCCAGACACGACGTGCTTTTCTCCAAAGCAGGGAAAGCTTTCATACTGCAGAGCAAAAAAACCTCCACCGGTGTTAAATGCACCAAGAGGCTTTTTCTGCTCTCAAGTGTCAGCAATTCAGAGAGCGGTGGGGAGAGCAAAAGTCTTGGCACGTGACAGGGGAGATGGGTTGCACCGATTCCTGCATTTTTAGGAAGCCAAAAAAAAGTGAATCGTGAGCGTGTGCATGGGCTTGTGCATGTGGCAAGGCAGCAGATCCCCGAGGAATGCCACGTTTTTGGGAAGATGCAGACAGAATAGTAGGGGTTGGAAGGGACCTCTGTGGGTCATCTAGACCCGCTTTGCTTTGCAGTATAGGGGTAGTCAGGTGCTTGTGGTCCCAGCTACAAAACGGGCCATTACTCTGTTACTGAAGTTACGTTGCTTAGGGTGTAATTAATCATTCAGCCTGAGCACCTCCTGCAAACGCGGTGCAGTTTGTGAGCACCGTGGCTCAAATCCCAGTGCTGGCTGAGCTAAAAAGTGTGTAAGCTAAATATCTGATGGCGACTCCGTCGTTTTCTGATCCCTTCACGTACAGTCAGAATAACATTTAAAGAGCTTAAGAGATTTGTGTGTAGCTGTGCTTGGAAGGGAGCTGATACCATCTGAGACCGTGATTATTTATTCTCCTTTATCGTACAACGTGCAGCATATGGGCTCCTTTCTCCACCGTGGATGACTAAATGATGGCATCTGGTACTCCATTATATTGCAAGTGTAAAGCAAATGAGAAAAGATCCCCTTCAAACAGCACTTCCCTATTGTCACAAAGGCGCTCTTGATATTTCCATTCCAAGGTGTGCTTTGCTGACTTTCAAAACCATCCTGTTCAGAGCCAGGTCTGTTTCTTGGAGCATGCTGAGGCTGCTTGGAACTGCTTTTTTCTTTTTTCCCTCAATGCCTCAGCTGGTCCCCGCAGATGGGATCCCTCCGTCACCTGCTGCATCTTCGCACCCGTTGGGGATGTTGTCTGCTCGTCAGATCGGACCTGCTGAGCACGGAGACGGGTGCGTGTTGCTCCCAGCAGCTGAGTCGCTCTCGCTCCTGTTGCTTTTCAAAGCAGCCTGAGCGGCAGCGTGGGTTTAGGCAGATTTTGGGAATGCTGGAGCTCCTGTCCCACAGCGAGCAGCCCAGGCACCCATGGGCGATGCCAGCTCTGGCATGCATGGCGTCCTATTTCTTTGCACGTGCACGCCGGGACGCAGAGGGACTGAGCAGACCGTGCAGGTCTGCTGTGGCTGAACGTCACTGCAAAGTTTTCTGTCTCGTTGGCGCTTGAGACCAGGGGTGATGCTCAGAGCAGCAGGGGAAGGGAGTTGGTGATTCCCTGCTGCCCCGGCTGGTGGAGGATCCAGAGCCAAAAAAGGGTTCACCATCACCCGGAGACCTCCTTCACCCATGTGCAGGCAGGGGCTGAGCTTTTCTCGGGTCTGTCCTTGGGGTCATGCAAGGGAAGACCTTGAATTGCCATCTTATCACAAGGAGGACCCGTGGCTCATCTAGAAGATGGGTACACCACAGGACTGCCACGTCCATGGTTCCAGATGGTCCCATAAAGCCTGCATGAGAAGTAACTGGGAACCAGTATGGTGCCCATAGTTGCAGCAAGCAAAGAGCTGGAATAAGCAAAACGCCTCTGGATTCCCGAACAGGAACTGTTCGTGGCAGAATTGTTCCTAGAGAAGGAATTACTTTGGCTTGGCTGAGCTGAGAGCTCATCCAGCCCCACAGGGCAGGATCACCCTCTGAAGCCTGGCATCTTCCCCAGGCTCTCCTTTAGCTTCCAGGTTTTGTGCCCCTCCAAGGCAGCCTGTTCCCATACCCAGCTGTTCTCACCACAACACGTGTTCATCCCAACATCTCATCTTTCTCTTCCTGGCTGCAATTTAAGCCCCTCCTGGTTTTTTAACGTCTGAGTGGTTCATAAGTGAAAGCCACAGGGAGTTTTACCAGCGCCCCAGCACTGCAAGCTGTGCGCAAGGTGAACATCTTTTCACAGGGTGCTTTGGAGAGCTGGAGCCCTGCTCTCACAGGAGGTCTCATGGGCCAGACCTAGAGCAGAGCATGGGCTCCAAACTGCTTACACCATGGCTGTTTTGCCATAGTTACCCCAACTCCGTGTCTGAGGGATTCATGGGGTCGTTATTTATCCAACAGCATCTGCAGTGTGCCTCTGCTTTGCGGGTCCTCTCTTTTCTCCTCCCTTTCCCACACGTCTCCAGAAGAAGCCCACAACAAGCACCATAGAGTCTTGCCACTGGGTCCGAGGCTCATAGTCCGTCAACATATGTTTACGTATTTATTTTAGGACGTGATTAATGTTACTACATTTTTTAAAGGAATGCTTTTGCTCAGCCAGCGTGCTTTGCCAGCACAAAACGTTCTGTGTTTGGAGCAAAGCGCAGCAAATTGGATGCTGCTTTAAAACACAAAGAAGGATGGGTTAGGGGAATGCTATTTTCTGCTCTCTAGCTGAGAGTAGCCGAGCAGTTAGCAAAGATAAACGGGAAAGGCTGCCAAGCTGCAGGCAGAAGAGGAACAAGGTAGATTTGGCCATTTGGGGACAGAGACTGACTGTTTTTTCTCCAACATGTTCTGGGCTCTGAATTAAGGTTTCTGCTGTGCATTGTGGAGTCCCACTTATCTTATCTTGTGTTTAAATAAAGCAGTAACCGCAGAAGGGTTTGCATTGCACCAGCATGGAGCAGAGCAACTTACGAGCCTCATGCGAGGTGGTGTGCAAGTGGGGGAGAAGAAGACAGGTTCCTCATCATCAGGAGGATGGAGGAGTGGCTGAGGGAGCTGGGGCTTTTCAGTCTGGAGAAGAGGAGGCTGAGGGAGGACCTTCTCGCTCTCTACAACTGCCTGACAGGAGGGGGGAGTGACGCAGGTGTTGGTCTCTTCTCCCAAGTAACTAGCGAAAGGACGAGCGGCAATGGCCTCAAGTTGCATCAGGGGAGGTTTAGATTGGATATTAGGAAAAGTTTCTGTACTGAAAGAGTGGTCAGGCATTGGACCAGGCTGCCCAGGGCAGTGGTGCAGTCACCATCCCTGGAGGGGTTCAAAAAATGTGTAGATGTGGCACATGGGATATGGTTTAGCAGGCATGGAGGTGTTGGATGGATGGTTGGACTTGATGATCTTAGAGGTCTTTTCCAACCTATGATTCTATGATTCTATGATCAGGGGGTGCCAGGAGAGTGCATGATGTGTGTGGAGCTCCATAACGTTCTCCCTGAGCATGGGTGTTCGGAAAAGGACGATTGACTTGTCTGCCTTCCCCGAGGCCGCAGCGAGGTAGTGCTCAGCAGCCCAGCACCATCTCCCATGGCAGCACCGCTCTGAGCAGAGCCATCCCTCCATGGGGAGCATGAAGGGTTGGAGGCTCCTTATGGCACTGGTACGCCCTTTCCTTGGTGCTTTTTCTGCAGCAATCTGTAGTTGCCAAGCTTTTCTCGGTCCTTTCCACGTGCTTCCCAAGCCACTGGCCCTCTCTGAGGGCTGTGAGCTGCTGCATTTTTTATCAACAAGAAAAGTGCCTGAAGAAGGGAATGGTGCAAATGTGGCAGCTTTGCTCACATCGGAGCAATCACAGCCATCGCCAGGATCTCACTGCCACCCCTTTCTGCTCCTCGATGTCACCAGCACTGTCTGCATTGTCCCCATGAGTGGCACGTAGTAGCACAGCCTGGAGATGGGAGTAAGCTGGAGACAGGAGCTGTCGACACAGCAGTGCCAATGACCCCGTGTTTGCTCTCACCGAAGTCGGAGCCTCCCCTCCAGTCCCTGGACAGGATTTTCCCAATGGTGCAAGAAAGACCACTGAGCTGGTCCTGGAGAGCCTCTGGTCCTGGAGCACATCTCCAATGCACCATCCTGCTGTGGCTCTCTGCTCCTGGAGATGCTGGGCTGCAGGGACTCGGGAGAGCAGCTCTGGAGCAGAAGAGCTTGCTAAAGTCTCTTGCTTGGCAAAAGTCATGCTGTGGCCTTCCCTTGTAACAGCACCGTTTGGTCCCCCCCTTACAAACATCATTAGAACTGTGCTCTGGGGGCTCCTCTGCAGCAAGAGGAGGGAGATGCTTCACCCCGCTCCTCTCAGCCGGTCCCCGGCGTCCCCTGACACCCTGCTCCTCCCTCTCTTGCAGCTGACGTACCTGCCTCCGCCGTGGGGTGAATGTCGCTCGTCGGATATGGGCTTAGACTTCTTTCCCGTTTACAGTATCACGGCTTGCAGGATCGACTGCGAGACCCGGTATATTGTGGAAAACTGCAACTGCAAAATGGTTCACATGCCAGGTCAGTGTGCCGGTGGGGCAGGGACCCCTCCCTCCACCCAGCCTGGGTCATTAAGGGTTAATGAGCTGGAACAGGACCAGGGATTAAAGGAGCTGGGAATACCTTTCCCTAACGAACGAAGGATGCTAACAACCATTGCAAAATGCCCTGAAATAGGGGCAGGCCGTGGGAGAGGCAGACGGGTCTGATTTCCCCTTATTAGCCCCAGTTAACAGCCCTGGGCTCTATTTCCAGCAGCCCCTTCCTTGGTTTACAAGAAAAGGCCCCCGCGGCAGGCAGAGGTGGGGCAGACGCTGCAATACCTCTGCTGCCCATCCCCAGCCTGGGTTCACCTCGCTGAAGGGAGGTCCTTGCGGTCCCTGCAGAGAGCCCGGCGGTCCCCAGCTCTCCCACAGCAGCGGTGGCTGGTGCCCACTGATGGATGTGTCCTTTCCATGCAGGGGATGCTCCTTTCTGTACCCCGGAGCAGTATAAGGAATGCGCAGAGCCTGCGCTCGGTGAGTACCAAGAGGCATCCCTGGGTATCATGGGTGTCCCAAGCTGGAGGGACTTCCAGCAGCCCATGTCCTCCTGGCTGGGAGGACTTGGGTGATCTAGAGCAGCTGCACCCCGGCGATGGGTTTTGAAGAGACCCAACTCATTGGGAAGGGCTGGGTGCACCCTGGTACAAAGTTTCTTCTGGTCCTACATGGGGCATGGGGCTCCATCAGGACAGAAAGCATGACAACAGTGGGCACCCCAGGATATGTAGGAGGGAAGCACCTCTGGGTCTGGGTTTGGGATGGAGGGACCCATTCTAGGTCTGGGTTTGGGAGACTCGACCGCTACATGTTGCCCGAGCAGATGCTGGTAACAGAGTGTAGCCTCCAGCAAAAGGATTCTCTCCAAGATGGTCGGGATGGCCATGCAATGAAGTGGGAGAGAAATGGCCAGGACTGGCTTTCCTGCAGTTCTTCTGAGATATGACTTCTTGGCCCCTCTCTGGGTGGCATGACCTCTGCTCCCATGTCGGCTGTGTCCCCCTGACTCCATGAGATCTAACTCTGTGACCTTCTCCAGGTTTGCTTGCTGAAAAGGACAGCAATTACTGCATCTGCAGGACACCCTGTAACCTGACCAGGTACAACAAAGAGCTCTCCATGGTCAAGATCCCCAGCAAGACTTCAGCCAAGTACCTGGAGAAGAAGTTCAACAAGTCAGAAAAATATATCTCGTGAGTGTTGCAGCAAACAGATCTCCTTTGCTTTATGGGGGGAAGGTGTCTGTAAAACCCTGTTGGCAGTTTAAACAAGCCCATGCTAAGACCAGATCTTGCCAGTGCATCCATCACTAAACAGAGGTGTGTCCTCCAGGGAGGTTTGGGATGAAACCCTTGAAGAAATGATGTGTAGGTTGCTTTCATCTCAGTAGACGTGTTTCAGGACAATTGTGTAGTCCTTCCCTGGCCTTGTCTCCATGAGCATACCCCAGACCCATCAAAAAAAAGTGTAAAACCTCCTCTTATTTTGACAGGGAAGCCGAGTCTTGCTGGCCCTGTCTGAGATGTGGCTGCTTTCTACCTAAGTCTGGGCTGGGGATCTGAGGCAGCCGCTGTCTTGGACCTCTCCCAGCGCTGGGCACATTATTGGCTTATGGACGCAGCGAGAGTTACTCCATATTAAACATCCTTTGGACTCTTGCTGTTATCATCAAAGTGAGATCCAGAGCTCAGATCCTGAGATATCTTGGAGAAGCATTTTTCAACTTCAGCTACAGCTGCCAGAGTCCTAACAGTGCCCTATGGTCTTGGTCTCCAGAAAGTCCAAGCATCTGTGGGTTCCTGAGGACCCCAGAAAGAGAACAGTCAGGGCAGAGAGGGGAATAAATCCCAAAAGTCTCATTTTTTTTCTTGTCCTAAAGCACATGAGGCCGCTGGTGGCTGATGGGCTGATGCTGTTGTCATCTTTCTACAGAGAGAATATTCTTGTGCTGGACATATTTTTTGAAGCACTCAACTATGAGACAATTGAGCAGAAGAAAGCCTATGAAGTGGCAGCCTTACTTGGTAAGGAGAGATCAGGGGAGCAACCTGGAGTCTGTGTGATCCTGTGCTGGAGTCCGTGTGTGTTAATGGGACAGACAGATGCTATGAGTGGGTGCACAGGTTATGTGCATTGCCTTGAAACTCCCAGCAAGGTCCAGCCACCTTCCTGGCCAGCACACTTTCAACCCCATCTCTTATTTTCCTTCCAACACCAATCCATCCCAGGAATGTCCCAGGTACGAGAGCCAGTCCGTGTGCCACTTGTGGTGAAAGGTTCATGTGAGCTGCTCCATCTCTGCTTGCTACCAGGGCCCTATTATTTGAAAATCCCGCGGCCGAGCAGGTGATGGATGCTCTCTGTGGTGCTCCACATGCTGGAAGGGCAGCGTGTGGAGGAGGACAAAACCATCTTAAAACCATCTACCCGTCACCTCTTACATGCTCCAAATCCATCCTCCTTTCCAGCCAGGCCAGCCAGGACCCTGAGGCTTTGGGTCATGCTCCACAGCTTGATGGAGAAGGTGGAGGAGTTGTTGGGTTGCTCACCCTCAAACCAGGTCAAGCTTTGTGGGCGCCAGCTGCAGATTTGGGTGCTTGGGACCCACTGAGTTTGGGGTAGAAGTGTTTGGTCAGGAGAAGCAAGCATGCTCTGTGCCTACGCTCAGCCTTGAAGGCCCACCATGTGCCACCCCGAATCCCCAAATCCCTCCCTTCTGCGCCCACTGTGGGTTCCCCAAGAGTGCTGCAGCGAGAAGGAGGAGGCTTCTCTTTGACACTGGCCTCCTTATTTGCACGGCCTTGCATGACCCTCATTCCCAGGGCGCTGCTGGCTTTGGGCAGAGTCTCGTCTTCCCCCAGTCCTCAGCTCCTCTTGAGCCAGCACTTTGCCCCCAAGCACCTTTTTTTCCTCCTTCTTCTGTCTCTGTCTCATGGACATCCACGGCAAAGGTCCTGTAGCCCCTCCACCCACGGGTGCCTTTGCTCTGGGAGTCAACACAGTTGAACCATGGGTGGTTTGCAGCAAAATCCATCAGATTTGTTGTCCCTGAAGCACACAGTTTGGATAGCACAGCATCTCATGTCAGCAGTTACCTTCCCACCACATCCCTGGAAGTCTCCCCACGGTGCCCCCTCCGCAGCCCTGCCCTGGCCATGGGGGATTGTAGGGCTTGAGCAGAGACAGCCTTGAGGTGCTCCCCCCAAAAATCAAGCCATCTTCACTCTCCCTTTCCTCTCTTTGGCAGGTTTGGGGTTTTGATCAGCTCTAGGGGACATTACCTAATTGTTCTCCAGCATCGTTCTCCATGTGAATTGGGCTTTGGGATTCCTGGGATGAAGCCTGCTGTCTAACTGACAGATGGCTTCCTCAGATGCCAGTGTGTCTGTTACAGTGGTATCCCGTCCTCGTTAGGCTTCCAGCTGATGGCCTCTTTAGCAGGAGAAATGCTTTGGTGGCCAGCAACATCCTTCCCAGGATAATTTTCATGCCATTAGAGCCATTGGTGTTTCTGGAGGTGATGCATTTCCCCACTCTTTGGGGACAGCAGCACCCAGGGCAGCTGCACCATGGTTGCACGGGTACCTCTAAGAGCATTTACCCCAGGGGTGAAAGCCATCCGCGTGTTGTTCTCTCTCCTAGGTGACATTGGAGGCCAGATGGGGCTATTTATCGGTGCTAGCATCCTCACTATACTAGAGCTCTTCGATTATATATACGAGGTAAGACCCTCGCCCTTCGCCTGGTTCCTCTGGCGGGGCGTGGGTTTGCCAGCCTTGATGCCAGGCTGGGGTGGTCGCGGACCAGGACTCTCCATGCCCAGTGTGCCCACGTGGATTATTGATTTTAATTACTGCTACTATATATATGCTCTACAATAATGCTAGTAGTCGGTCACGGCTATGGAGCGTGGTGCAGAGGTCCCTGCATCAGCGGGGGCTCTCCATGGCGGGGGTGGGGACAAGTACACAGCCAGGGCATGGCGTGGCCAGGTTCACTTGGCACCCTGCCTCTGCTAACGAGGTTTGCTTCTCGCCTGGGCTAATTAAGCACCACCTTCATGTGGCTGCGCTGCTTCCCACCCTGAAGCTTGCACTACCTGGGGTGCTGGCTGGGGACCTGCTGCTGCACCCTCCTGTCCCCATCCCCAGCTGGGCTTCTCCCAGCAGCACACCGTTACCATCTTCTCATAAAAACACCTTTAATTAACGCCTGAGTCCCAATCCAGCCATCAGGCAGGAGAAGCAGCAACACCAGACCTTGTACCACTGCTGGGGGGGGTGGAAAAAAACCCCAGTCCCTGTTATCTGCTGTCTGCAGCTCTGCCAGCAGCCCTGGAGCAAGGAGCTTTCTAGGAAGCGCCGAGATGAGCTCGAGCGTGGTCCTGTGGCTCCGCGGTGACCAAGAGGAGCTGCTCCGGAGAAAAGTGCAAGCCCTCTTGAATGGGAATTATTGCAATAAGCAGTCCAGAGGGGACATTGCTTTCTGGCAGCCGTCCTCCTCCCTTCCAGCAGCAGAGTTACAACCCTGGTGTATTTTTAATCTCTTTTTGCCTAAGCAAGTTCCCTGGGTGAGTGCTGATGTCTCAGCCCAGCAGCACAGCTCAGCACCTCCCGGGGGATTCTGGCTTTTCTCTGACGCGGTGCCAACACAGGCCTCGGTGGTCCCATGCTGTCACAGCCTGCCATTTCGTCCCACCAGCACCCTCCACCACTGCCCCTGCAAGTGCAGAGGCAGATTCCAGCTGCTTTCTGTGCTCTTCCTGCCATTTGGACTTTGTCCACCCCATTTTTTCACCTATATGGGCCACAGTCCAAAATAACCTTCCCTGGAGCATCCTCCCCGCCAGCTGTTGATTTTCGTTTCCAGTCTTCATCACCACGTTGCAGAAGGCTTTGTGCTGGGGGGTCAGCCTCATGATTTTTGTTTATAGAAGGGGAAATTGAGGCCTGGAGAGGTGTTGCAGCTGGATGTGAGCTGCTGAGGAGCACCCAGTTTGCACCAAGATGACCCCAGGGACCCAAACAGGCAAGCTGGCCTGTTTTATAGCAGGAAAGAATGAGTTTATGGCCTGGGATAGTTTCAAGGAGGATGCCAACACCTCTGGAGACAGGCAGCTCCCAGCAAATTTGGCATGTTCCAGCCCAAGGTCCTTTGCCCCTCCCTGGGAAGGTGCCTCCTGCTAATTCAGGTCATCTGCTCATTGCCTGGAGGTTTTAATGCCATGGCTTTGGGCCCCCTGCACCCAAATACACGTTATCTTAGACCTGCATAGTCCAGCTCTCTCATAGCCCTGTCTCAGCCCCATATCACGATGGGACCAGTTATTTTTAATCCCATGGGATATTGCAGTCAGGGATCATTGGTGGCTGGTGCATGAATGTGTGCCAAGCCAGGTGGGTGCACAGGGATGTCAGGCAACCACGGTCTCTGCTCCAAGCTCGCTGGGGCCTCTTGAAAAACCTCTCAATATTACTGAAGTTGAGATGCTGGCTTTAAGTTTTGAGTCACTCCCCATCACAGTCCCTTCGGGGCAGCAGTTAGCACTTGGTGGCATTATTGTGCAATAAAATATATTGAAAATTACAAGCATAAAGCTCATAATGGCTTTGAAGTGCAAACAAAACCTGCGCCTCAGTTTATATCTCAGGCTGAATGCACACAGTATTTCATTAAAATCACCTCTTCCCGGCTTTCTTGGGGTTCTTTCAGAACAAGGTAATAAGAAACCTCGCAAAGTTCGGATTTTTCTTTTCTGTTTTACTCCTTTGTTTGACATCTGCTTATGAAACTTGGCAGATAGTTTCCTCTTGCTGTTTTTTTTTCTTCTTTTCTTCTTTTTTTTGGGCAGTGTGGCTTAAGAGAGCATCCTGGCTCCTTGCAGAGGCTCCCCGTGCGCACCTGGGGATGCACCAGCAGGTTCACCCAGCTATGTCCTGCATGGGGGGGCCTCTTCATGGTCACCCGTGACAGATATTTAACCCACACCGGACAGGGAGAAAAGGCATAAAATGTCTTGATGCCTAATCTACGTGGTTGATCTAATCTGCTCAGGGTTTTGTCAAGGTGGGGTTCAGCGCACCTAAAACTCATTGAGTTTTCAACCAAAGCACTTGTAAACTCTTGGGCATTGCCAGCAAAGGGACACAACTATTCTTTTCTGGTGACTTAGCCAAAATTGCATGAAATATTGACCTTAGAGTTGGGTTTTTTACATCATTCACTCAGCACCATCCTCCTCTTGGTCCTGCCCCAGAGCAGAGTTGTGCTCCAGAGTCCCGAATCCCCACCACGCATCTCTGCGTGCCAGCCAGCACCCACCTCGCTTCCCTAGGACCTGACCCAATTGTGCACATTTTTAGCTTTCTCTTTTTTTTTTTCTTAATTCCTTTGCCCCGGTGGAAGTTTTTCAGCAAAACACTTTTCAGCCGTTCTGGGATTTCCCTTGAAAATACGTTTCTCAGCAGCAGCGGCTGCCGGGGAAATAATGTGGCTGTGAAGAGAAGCAGCACTCACATAGCTGACATTTTTCAATAAACCCCCAAATATATTGTAAAAATTGAGGGGGGGGGGGGGGGGGGGGTTTCCCCCATGTGACGAGTTCAGTTTAGACACGCGGGGCGGTGTTCTTGGAAAGATTGTCTCCTTCTCTGTCTCCTCTGGGGGGTGTCCTGCAAGCCCAGCGCAGCCCCCGGAGCTGCGGACCCAGCCCCGCTGGGTGAGGCTGCCCCGTGGTACCCCCAAGGCAGGGCAGATGCGCTTGCCTCTCCCTGCCCACCTTAACCCCACCTCCCTCTTTTCCAGCTGATCAAAGAGAAGTTACTAGACCTACTCGGAAAGGAGGAAGAGGAAGGGAGCCATGATGAAAACGTGGTAAGGAGCCCCATTGGGAGAGAGGAGGAAATTTCCCTGCGGTCGGCTCCGTAGGCAGGCGAAGTCGCTCGATACGGATGCAGCGTTCGGCCCCGGCTTATTTCCAACGGATCGAGGCTGTGGCTCGGCCAAAGAACGGAGATAGCAGTTGGGGAGGGACAGGGAGCATCCAGCGGCCCCGGGGTAACCCTGTCCCCCGCTCTCCGTCCGCAGAGCACTTGCGACCCCATGCCAAATCATTCGGAAACCATCAGCCACACTGTGAACGTGCCGCTGCAGGCCACCCTGGGAACGCTGGAGGAGATCGCCTGCTGACACCATCCGACCCTTCCACAGTGCCAACACCTAAGGAAGGAAAACTGCACAGGAAAGCAGGGACCGAGCTCAGGTTTGCAACGGGGGAAAAAAGTAAATTAAATTTTTAAAAATGTTAAAAAAAAGGAAGAAAATCGCTATGCATTAAAAAAAATAAATATATATATATTATATATATAGTCTGCCAAAACCAAGCGAGAGGCGCCTTGGACTTGACTTGTGTTGTCCTTTCCTGTGGGGGGGTTGTCTTCAAGCTGTGAAGGCAGCAGCTCATTTTTGAACTGTACAAAACAAAGAGACCACCACCACCAAAACCAAAACCGAAGCCCCGCCATTCCACATACTGCCAAATGTACAAAGCACTTGCATGCCAGTTCTTTTTATGGCAATATATTCCTATCTGTCTTTATAAGCTCTGTTCCTCTTTACAGTCTCTGATTTTCACTACAAGAAGGAACTCGCGGGCCCAGCCATCCCCTGAAATCACCATTACTAACGTCGTAGGCTGAATTAGAATAAAGAAACAAAAAGTCGCAGCTCTTGGATTCTTCTTACGTTCTTGTCCTTCGTGTCAGTCTGTGATGAATCTTAAGCTAAGCCGGGTGCCCCGAGGCCAGGCCACCGCCGGGGCTCTGCAGCGCTACCAGTCACCCCAAGGTGAGCATCCCTGGAGAGGGGCCGGACCGGGTGGCTCTCGGTGGATCATTCCCCCTCGGCTGCTGTGTCGTGCTCCTCCGTCTGCAGTGCCTGGATAGTCCGTCTGCGGCGGGTGGGCACAGGGCGGTGGGTTTCTGTTTTTTATGGTTATTTTTTAAATTTTTAATTTTTTTAAAATTTTTTTTTCCCATTAATGGATTCTGTGCTTTCTCCTCGTTCTCATGACTGATATTAAAGCTGGTCTTGTGGAAATGGCCGGGCTGTGTCATTTCTGCCTTGCCCCCCACCCCGCCCCAAGCTGGAGTCCCTGGCGCAGCCTCAGCACAGAGTGAGGGGCAGGACGAGCCCATCCCGGGGGCTGCCCGGGGCTGTTCCTCATCCCTCACCCGCCCCCTTCACCTCTTCCACCACATCCTCACACAACTCCTGATGAGGTGGGCACAATGCCCTGGCCATGCTCAGCCACATCCCTGTCTGCTCTGTGATGGTGGGGCCAGCTCTGATGTTGTACGCTGTGGTCAACCCTTGGAATCTCATTTATTAGCAGCCAGGAGTTTAAACAGAACTGGGTCAAAATGGTGCTTCTTTACCCCAGTAAAGAGAAGGCAAGTTTCCCGGACCTCAAACCCTGCTAGTTTTGTAGCCTGGAGGAACTGGAGCAGGGTGCAATATGTGTGTTTGCACCTCTGCTAGCTCATGGCTGGATACTGATGAATGGCCAGTGACCTTCACCAGCATGGTGGCCACAGCGGGGAGAATCGCAGCTGGACTGTGGAAAACTCTTTTGGGAGAGCTGCTGGTGTCCCAAACCCCAGGAGAGCATTAAACCAGCCACGGGGAGTGGAGGTAGCTCAGATTTGCCCACAGGGGATGCTGCAGAGGGGAGGTGTGTTGCGGCTGCAGTCAGCTGAAGGCATGCCTTTGCCATGGAGAAGGTGCAGATCTGTCCTCCAAGCCCGTCTCAAGTGCCCATGTTCATGCACAGAAACACTTTACTTTGGGACAAATCCTGCTCCTGCCCCAGGCATGGTGCAAAGGGCTTCCAGTCCATCACACATTCTGAATTAGACCATCCCCAAAGGGCAATGTCAAGCAAGCCAAGGGTGCTCAGGGTGGGTCAGTCCTGGACCACCTAAGTCTGCAAGACCTTCCCTCTGCTTGGACAGAAGAGAAGGCTCCGGGGTGACCTTAGAGCAGCCTGCCAGTACCTGAAGGGGCCTGCAAGAAAGCTGGAGAGGGACTTGACAAGGGCATGGAGTGACAGGACGAGGGGGAATGGCTTCAAGTTGAAACAGGGCGGATTTAGATATTAGGAAGAAATTCTTCACTATGTGGGTTGCATGGCCCTGGCCCAGGTTGTGCGGAGAAGCTGTGGCTGCCCCCTTCCTGGCAGTGCTCAAGGCCAGGTTGGATGGAGCTCTGAGCACCCTGGGCTGGGGGAATGGGTCCCTGCCCATGGCAGGGGGGGTTGGAACCAAATGATCTTCAAGGCCCCTTCCGACCCAAATCATTCTGTGATTCTAGGATTGTCTCCTGAGACCTGGACCCTGGCCATACAGTCATTATCCATGGTATGCCCAGCAGCCATCAGCTGGTAACAAGCGCTCATCAGCAGCCTGGCCACAAAGCTGTGGAGGTGCCAAGCTCTGTCTCCCATTGCCAAAGCCCTGTGCCAGGCTGGTCCCTGTAGTCCCTTCTGGACCAGTGGGTGGAAGTCATGCCAGGCCTGGCTCAAGGTGACTCACTGGAACACCTCTAGACTCTTAGCCATGGCCGTAACAGCTGGTTGGACCAGCTGTCAAAGCCCAGCCTGCTCTGGGCTCCTCGTGCAAACTGGTCTTTCTGTCCCATATGCTCATTAACGGCTGGGAAGGGAGTTGGCCCTATGTCCATGGTGGACCTTCGTACTGTATTTCTGCATGCTTGAAGGAGCAGGAGTGTCTCCACCTTTGTTTGGATTGGAGCCCAAGGGTGAACTTGGGATTTTTACATCACCCCCAAATGGAAAAGCAACTCTCTGACAGAGTGTAGGTATGACGAGGGGATCGGGGTGAGCGGTGAGACACTGCTGACAATGCCCGTACCTAGCAGATAGCTGGTACCATTGGACAGCTAAGCCTGGAGGAGATACCACCAGGGTGGGAAAATTTAGAAATCTCAGATCCTGGACTATTTTGCTTGATTGCTGGGGCAGCCCTCTACTGAAAGAGGTATTGAATATGGAGCACGTATCTCAATGCAAAAAAGCCCCACAGGCACCTTAGGGATCACCACCAAACTGCATTACGTCAACATGGCCTGGACGGCAGCAGCAGCGTGGTGGGTAGGTTGAAGAAGAGATGCTGCCCCATGCTGAAAGCAAGCCAACCAAGAAATCAGCCGTTCTGGAGACTTGCAAAGCTCCCGGTTGCCTCGTGTCCTTTTGCCCTGTGAATCCAACATCCCGCAGCCCCTGAGATGGAGAGCCATCCCACATCCAGTGTGGAGGTGTTACCATGCTTTAGGAGGTTGCTGTAACTGCAAACTCACTGCTCTGGCTTGGTGCTGGCCCTGAGTGCCCTGGAGCATCAGCTCTTTGAGCACGAGGGCAGCAGAAGGTGAACTTCTAGCCAGCACGTCTTCCATCCCTCTGTGTAAGGTGGGTCACACTGCAGCACTCACAGCGGGTTTGGCAGCTTCAACACTGATGGATTTCTGCTTGCCTAGAAGGTCTCCCCCATTCCCACCTCCTACCATGGGATCTACCCCTTAGGTTTCTGGAGCAGCGATGCTGACAGGCCATGCTGCCCGGCTCTCTGCAAGCCTGCAGCTCGAAGGTGTGCACGTTGAGCCCGGAGAGGTAGCGCTGACTGGAGCTGCCTCAGCTCTCAACAGGCTCTCAGCACTGTTGCTGATTCAAGAGCCCTCTTCCCTTTAGCTGCCTGCCCTCTCCTGCCTGAAGAGCCTGTATTTGGGGAGCAGAGGGGATGGGTGGTTGGGGAAGGAGGGGCTGGAGGAGTCAAAACACAGCATGTCTTGCCAGTGGTTGGTATAACGTACCCCAGATTTAACAGCCTCAGAAGCTGCCCTAGGTCAGGTCACATCCCTGCAGCCCGCAGATGTCCCACTGCCACCCTCCCTCCCATGCAACGCGGAGCCTCCCTCAAGCAGCAGCTCTTGGGAGGGACACTGGTGAGTCGCAAAGGGTTCAACCCAGAGATGCAAGGGCAGACATGAAGCTTGGCAAGCTGCCTGCCAGCGAGACAAAAGTTCAAGTCATTTAGTTTAACAAAGAGAAGGTGAAGAGGTGGCTCCATCAGTCTATAAATTCCTCTGTGGAGAGATTTCTAATAAAGGATTCTTTAATCTGTCAGACAAAGCCAGAACGGGGAGGAAGAGGGGGTCATGACATGTGGAAGCTAAACGCATTCAAATGAAAAAGCCTGCCTGGGACCATGGATGGTCCCACAGCCCCCGAAGTATTGAAATCAAGATAGAACATCCTTTTCCAGTAGATGTGCTCCTAGAGCAGGTCCCCATCCCCGCAGCACTGTCTGGGCTGGCTTATGGAGAAGACCTTGCAGGTGGTAGTAAAGGTTTTGGAAGTGAAGACCGCAAAACCCCATTTGAGCCTGTTGGTGTCTGAGCTCACCCAAACCCTCAGCAAGCTGGACTTGTACCGAATTTTCCCCCTTAGACATCCACAAGCCTTTTTCTTCCCAAGGAGTTCACAAGAGCTTGGACAGGTCTTTGCACTGGAGCCGCTCCTCCACTCCTGGCTATTTCTCTGGGTGATGTCTTTGACTTTCAGCCTTGGAGGGGTGGTTTAAAAAAATAAGTCCATATTTCAATTGCTTATCACACCAAGAGCGGTGTGATCTCCAAGACTGGCAGGGAACAAATAATTACCACTGGGTACAAAGTGTTTTTCCATCAAGGATCTAGCATGTCAACGATTAGAGGTGACATGCAGTGTGTTGACTCCGGCTGTCTTATCTATCAGCTGCAAAGCCAAATTCATACTGGAAGAAAGGGAACATTATATCACGTCCTGGGGTGGCCAAGGACATGCCTGCCTGCTCTCTGCACTAATATAAGCACTAATAAACAGCTCAGCTTTGAGGGGTTCGGTGGCATCTCAATGGCAGCAGGCAGGAAGGCAGCGCGGGGTGATGCTGGGCTGAGCCTGAAGGCTGGTGCTGCTGCAAGAGACCACGTGGAGTGGGACAAGCAATGCGCATTGACCCACCATTCTCCTCCTGGTTGTAAAACAGGGTCTGAAGCTGCCATGAAGCCTCCAGAAAGACAGCTGCCTTCAGATGGCATTGCAGGACCCACAGGGCTTGGGTATGGCCCTTGAAATGTCAACTCCTAAGCTGGTCAAAGGAAAAATTACCTTGATCACCTGCCTTAAGACCTCAGCCAGAGCACTGGTGTCATGCTGGAAGTACTCAGTGCCCTCACTTTGCTCTCCCCATCCTCCTCCTATCTGTTCAGATCAGTTTTTCCCATTTTAGTTTGCTTTTCTCCCGCTCAAATGCCCAGTCCACCGTGCACCCATGGGTGCTGGGAAGTGAAGGAGCTGGTTCAGTCCTCTGGATTCTCCTTAGCAGGGAGCAGAGATTCATGTCCTGATGCTTCCCTGCTTGTGCCCCTGGGTGACAAATCTTCCATCACCTCTCCCTGTGCCACCACACTCCTAGGAGCTGTAGAGCCCAGATCTGGCAGAAAAGTCACATACCTGGGCTTAAAAACCTCTTTGCAATTCTTGTCTGCTCTCATCCAGCACTGCGCTGTGTCTTACAGCTGGCCATAGTCACAAAACCCCCTTGCACAGAAACCTCATGGTGTTTCTCCCTTCAAGATGTCAAAAAATAAGTTCTGCAGGCTGCGAAATGTGTTTTGTTTCACAGTTGCTAAGGGGGCAAAAATAAAAAAAAACAGGAAAAAACCAACCAAACAAAAAACCCCACTTCAATCTCCTGATGCTCTCACCAATCTGCTGATGTTCTCACCTACCTCTTGATGCTCTCAGCCTCCTTCTGATGCTCTCACCCACACCCCGATGCTCTTTACCATCTCCTAATCCTCGCACCTGCATGCTGATCCTCTCGCCTGCCTCCTGATGCTCTTCTTCACCTCCTGAAGATATTCGAGACCCGCCTGGACAATGTCCTGTGTAGCTTGCTGTAGGTGACCCTGCTTCGGCAGGAGGGTTGGACTGGATGACCCACAGAGGTCCCTTCCAACCCCTACTATTCTGTGATTCTGTGATTCTGTGATGCTCTCACATCCCCTCTCCTGGCCTCCCAGTGATCAACCATTCAGATCTCGGAGCTCTGAATGGAGTAAGGTGGGAGAAACTTCATGAGAAGGTGCATCATCCCATGAGGGCCTAGACACTTTGGTGCTGTGGTCACCAGACCGGAGCTCTTCAACACCTTCTGGAAGCTACTGGACAGCTGGGTGTTCTTCCATGCTCGCCCCTGCTGTGTGTCCTCAGAGCAACACCCAGCAGCAAATCTTCCCAAAATCACGAGGTTGCCTTAAACAGTCACGAGAATTTTCTCTTAAAAAAAAAATCCAAATTGGGTGATGTTTTCGCTTCCTGCTCCTCCCACCTTCCGAGAGAGAAAGGTGACATTCGCTTCACAGTTTCGAAAGCTCAGGAGGAAGCCTGGAAATGTGCAAAGAAAACTGCGATTCTCACGCAAATCCTCTACTTCCACCCACCCGCATGGCGAGGAGCTGCTGAGACTCAGGGTATGCTCACACGGGTTGGCAGCATGGTCCCACCATTTGAAAAGCCCATGGCATGGCACGCTGGAGGAGTTTCCTCCACCCCGTAACCAGCCTCCTGGCTCTCCTCTAGCTCCTGTCCTCACCCCCACCCAAGCTCTGCAAGCAGCTTCGGCAGGCGCACATGTGCTGTGCCTGGATGGAGCCATGACGAAGCCAGGAATTGTAGCTGTGCTGTGGTTTTTTTTTTAAGTGTGCAATAAAAAATCATGACTTTGACCCCCGTCTCCAGAGGAAACGCCTTATGAGAGCTTGTTGTCAGCCCATTTGTCTGCTCATTCATCACCCCCGGCAGCTTTCAAACCCACAAGCCCGTTCCAAGAAAATTTGGCAGCGGGTTCTCAGAAATAATTCAGGTCCTGCGCATTACACGAGCGCTGCCAGTTGAGTAGAAGATGGGAAACCAAGTTGGCAGCTCTGCTGGGATAGACGGCCACAGCCCAAGCAGCGATGGGGCTGATGGACCATGCACATGGCTCCGAGCTGCTCCCAGCATCTGATGCCTTCTCCTGGAAGCGTTGTCCTTGGAGGTGGGGGATGCACACACATTGCTGGAGCCAAGGGGACAGGGGCGGGGGATAAAGGGCACAAAGCCATAAGACATCAGCTTGCTTTCATGCTGCTGCTCAAGGAGCAATTACTTTCCACCAAGCCATAGATTTTAGCAGCTAGGGAGAGCAAGCTCTGTGAAACTCCACGCAGCTGGGGCTGGGAGCTTTGGAGCATTGCTATCCTAGCAGCTGATTACAGCTTTTTCTTTACCGATCAACTTTAACTGGCTCAGAAGAGTAACAAGAAAATAAAGTGACATTCCAGTGCATCCACTCAAGCCCTCCCCTTTACCAAGTGTCTTGGCAGTGGCTTCATTCCTGGGTCCAGAAACCACATGGCAGCTCTGCCACTTCTTCAGCAGTGGGAGAGACCTTAAAACCTTCCTGAACACAACTCAGTGAGCCAGCCAAGGGCATGAGGATGTCCCTGGAAAAGGGATCTGTAGCCCCGGTGGAGAAGGTGGGATGGAGGGAGACTGCACTGCCAAAGCAAAACCCCATTGCCTATTGGGACCAATAGTCCCTCATTCAGGAAGAAAAAAAATGGTGTTGTGGTGATTAAAGATCAAGAAAAGCAGTGAGGATTATTGGGGCTTTCAGAAAAAAAAGAAACATCATAACCCAACCTGCTGAGCAAGCACAGAAAACAGCTATGCTGAGGTGCACGAGGATCTGCCAAGCAGAAAGGGCAGCTCTAAGTGCTTGATAAATTGTTTGCTGCAAATTAGCCCCATGCTGGCTTAGAGCACATTTCAGCAAAAGGAGAAAGGAATGCAAAAGACGCGGCACGGTACATTCCCGCCAGCCTCTTACTGTCTATTTATTGTTGTGATACATCTGCACAGTGCGAGATGCTTCGCATTCAGTCCGCTGAGCTGTCTGAAGAAGGACCAGAGGTGATGGTGGTACCACAGTGGCTTGTTTTCCCCAGCTGGAAAAGAAGGTCGTCCAGGTCTGCGCTGCCGGCGTATGATCCTTCTGCAGATTTCCATCTCAGGTGGCTGCATCTTTTTTGGCAATCATCACATCCTTTCCCTGAAAAAACAACTTTCCTGATTATTTATTAATATTTGCTACAGCATAGAAAGCCTCCGCTGGGAAAGTCCATGGGCACCAGCCTCCTGCTACCTGGACCCAGTAAAACTTTTCCTGAGTAAGTTTTTGGTTTTAAGAGCATGGGGACTTAGAAACATTTTCTGGCTCCACTTCTTCCTGAGCTGATTCCATCAGCATGATTTTTATTGGAGCATCTCATCTGTTGGATGTTTCGTTGGAGGGCAGAGACTTCAGCCAGCTGAAGGCTGGGCAGTCACAGGTCTCTGGAGCACACAAGGGTATGGAAATTTAGACCATACCCAACCTCCATAGGGACCACCTTACGATGCAGCAAAATGCTTTTTTTTTTTTGTTCTTCTCATGCATTAAAAAAAAAAAGGTTAGGAAGATGCAGTTTTGTGTGTTGTTAAAACTCTAGCAGCCTGCATCTTCTCAGCCTGCTAGATGCTAACAAGCTGTGATGGCCCCACGCTGTGCTACCAGCAGTCGCTAAAGAGCAAGCTGGGGTTACACGTCTCCTGCCTCCTTCCTGGAGACATCATCCTCTTTGCTCTTAGCCACTGGTGGATCCAGGTGCAGCGGCTGTGAGCACACAAAGCAGGAAGAGTCAGGATTGCTTTGGGTGAGGGCTCAGATGGCCTTGAAGTCTTGGGTGTACACTTTTTGCAAGATGCTCCATCAGCTATTGCAAAAGGCTCTGAAAACCATCTTGAAGGCATCTGGGGGGCTTACAACAACTCATCAAACTCCCATCTCCACCATGGGAGGAGATGCAGGTTGCTGTGCCTGCTGTTCCCTAGAGTTTTTTATGGGTTGCATCTTCTGGACCAAGCCTGGCTCCATGAACCAGGTACTGCAGTGCGAGCTGGGGCTGGTTTGGTCTTTGACCACCCTTCAGGTGGATTTCAGCTCAGAAGGATCTTCTGGTGTCTCCTGGAGGAAAGGTAAGGAGCAGGATTTTCAGTGCACAAATCAGACACTCAACACTAATAAATAACACACTCCCAAGGCCACCAAAATGAGATATCACAGGCTGAAGATGCCACGGGGTAAAACATACAAAGGCTGAAATGTCTGAGAAATCAGAGGAGATGAACACAAGAGCTCAAAATAGGAACTGTGAATGAACTTCAGCCAAAACACATGGGAGGGATGGGGATGGCCACACCAGAAATCCGGGAGCTGAAGATGCAGAAGAAGAGGACATTTTGCCAAGAAAAACATTAAAAGCTCATGAGGCTCTATCAGCAAACTCACGGAAGATAGATAGACACTCGAGGCCAAATCATCGGAGTCATTAGACCAATAAATCACTTTAAATGCCTGGGAACCAAAGGGTCCTGTATTTACAAGACAGAAGTGGCTGGAAATTGCTTGGTTCCAGCTGCATCTCACATGCTAGAGAAGTCCAGGGCATGGGAGCATCCTCCTGGCCCGTGGGCTGAGGGCAAATCCCTTCAGCTTCAGGAGAAGGTCATTGCAATTCCAAGCTCGGTCTATGCAAAGGCTTTTGCTTGAAAATTAAATTGCTTTGGGGAAAAAATGAGTGAAAGGAAAAGAGGGACCCATTTGCTGTTCTCGGCAGCTGAAAATGGACACTCTGCTGTGACACCTGGAAACAGCAAAACTGTTTTCCAGACCAAAATTCTGGATATGAACGATTCGACTTTTGAAGGACAATAAAGATGTTTCCACATGCAGAGTTAAAACACCAAATAAATAACACTTTTTAAAAAAAATCGATTTTGATGGGAGGAATTTTTCCAACCAGAAACTCAGCCTTTTAAGTGAGTGGCCAAAGCTCAGTAGGTATAAAACTTTAAAAAAATTATTCTGGCAGGTTTCTTGCTTCCTGCAGGGAGAGATTTCTGCCAAAAGCCCAGTCCCAGTTATCTCTGCAGTGCGGACGAGCCTTCTCTACATCTTACAGATACTCATGGCTTAATTTGCGGAGCAGCACATGCTTGGAGGTGGCACATTTCCTACGAAGCCTGAGACAGTTCAGCTTCTGGTGGTGTCCAGAGGCAGGGAAAAGGGAAATGTTCCCCAGAAGTGTGTGCCCAGCTCCTTCTGGACAGGGCTGAACAGTGAAAAGATAATTTAGGGCTTTGGGGAAACTTGTATGGTCACAGCACCATAGGTCAGGGTTTGGCGTGTGTCCATGGGTCCTAAGGGAGCTGATGTGAGAACGGTCCCTGTGCAATCCTTTACTGGGTGCCCTGGCTGCCGAATTATGAAATTAGGAACCACACAGAGATAAGATATCATCATTATTCTTCCATTATGTTGGGAGAAAGGATGCAGAGAGATGTCCATAAGCACAAAGTAAGATGGAGATGGCCCAAATGCCCCAGCTGGGGCAATCAGAGCTCTCACCCTGGGCAAACCAGAGGATCCAGCCCAGAAGAGCCAAGTTTCGCTCATCCAGCTGCTCGTAGGAGGGCTGGTTTCCACAAAGCAATGACCTTTATTCTTGGTTTACAAAGGCACAAAGCGGAGCCTGCAGGCAGCCTCAGTGCTTGCTGGGAGGAGTTTGTTAGCGAGGGATGCCCAGGGGCTGGAATGGATGGAAGAAGCATGCAGTGGGTATGAACTCAAAAGCAAAAACAGCTTTCTGCTTGGTCTCATCCCGTGGCTGGCTCGGCCCAGGTTATAAATATTTGACAAGTGCTGATGTTGGAGGCAGCAGAGGGGCACCAGGGTCCTGCCCACCCACGAGTCAGGCAGAGCTCAGCCCGCCAGCAAGGCAGGGCTGGGGGAGATAAAAGGGGGTTTGAAGAGCACAGACAGCGATGAACAAGGCTTGAGACAGCAGAGAGGATGGGCAAGAAATTTTGGAGCTGCAACAAGAGCTCCTGGGGAAACCAATTCTAAAAAAATAAAAATTCTCCACTACTGCTCTGATAACATTTCTCGGGGCTTTAGAGCGAGGCAGGGGGGTCTGGGACAGGGCCGGTGATTTGCCTTCTATCAGAGGACTTCTTACTTTTTGCATGATTCCTGCATGAATGCAAACAAGAACCTAACACCCTCCCTCCCCTCAGTTCTGGTGGCCCAGAACACATTTCTTTGTGATGGGGTTTTTTTTAACCCTCTCCCTCATCTTTTAAAAATCATCCAGTTGCAAACTGAATGAAAAAGAGTATTGACTTTGAAAATGCCAGAAGAAGTAATGATCTTTTGTTTGTGCGTTACCAAATACTTCCCTTTTCTTGGGCAATGCTGTCCATTCTGTTCAACCTGCATTCAGAAAGCTTCCTCCTCCCGCCTCTGCCTTTCAGCCACATGTATACACTTCTTACCCAGATGAAGATGCCTCCAAACCATATCTGGGAGAGTCCTTCGAGATATGTGATAGTACCTGGCCCTCTATGCAGGTTGTCTCCAGCAGCTTCTGGGTATGTGGCCACCTCTGCCTCTCATCCAGCATCTGTCCTCTCCCATTAGGATCCGGAGAAATATCTGCAGGTCTCCACATGCTCCATCCTCATATCCGAGAGCTGCACTCCGTGATGCTGTGTCCTGTCTCTGATGCCTGCAGCACCTTGGGAGCTGGCATTCCTGCTGTTTGCTGGCAGCAGGGATGCTGCTGCTGCTTCCCATGGCTCTGGAAGGAGTGGGAATAGCAGACAAAGAAATACTAAAAAAAACAGAGATTAGGACAGAAAATCAGCTAGGGAACAGTGTGGCAAAAATGGCTGCCCGTGGCTTCCCCACTTGGCACCCAGATGAGATCAACAAATAAGCAGAAAATACTGGGGAATGAGGACATTTCCCATTCCCGTTTATAAGTGTGGGAGGGGCTGATTCAATCCTGGTGCTGCAGCTCTCCTGTGAAAAGCCTGGACATCCCTTCCCTGCAGGGATTCCCCTCCAGTCCCTGACCTGTGTTCCCCATGCCGATGTTTTGGGAATTGCGTGACCCATTTACCACCACAAAGTCGGGGCAAAGATACTGAGCTGAGACAACATGCCCTGGATCCATCATAATCTTGAACGTGCAGATCAGTGGGCTCAGCACCGCTTCAGTGCATTAGCCCACAAGACTGTCTTGCCTTGGCATTGGGTCCAACTCCTTGGGCTATCAAGGGTGCAGGCTGGGCACTGCCTCCTGCCCAGCAGCCAGATGGGCATCTAGCAAACTTTGCCATAAACAGAGAAAGAGATGAGACTGCTGGAACTGAGTCGCTTCCGACTTGCAAGGCAGCATGAATAAAACATCAACGGGATGCCCTGGCTGCCTACTTCCCTCCACCCCAGGAGAGCAATGCCACTCACTCAAAAGCACTTAATGCAGCCAAAGGTGGTTGTGCATGGCTGTCAAGTGGCCGAATTACTGCACATGGCCTCTGGATTCCATTAGCGTGCCGAGATACTCCTCCAGATATGCAGCATCCCTGCAACACACAAGTAGCCCACCAGAAAGTCTCCAAAGCGCTTTGCTGGCAGGGACCTCCTGTAAGATGCTGGCATCCCAGCATGTCCGATGGGTCTCAACTTCGAGTCACGGCTTTGCCATCTTCCTGCCACCCCCAGCACTGCCTCTTGTACACAGGCGCTTCTGTTCTCATCACCAGTGCCTCTCCCAGGGGAACCGTCCCCTCCTCCTCCAGCCAGCTCATCTGCTAACTCTCAACCTTGCCAGCGACCTCCACAGCACGAAGGCAAAAGAAGTCCCTCTTGGGATGCAGCACATGATGGAGATGTGCTGTTCGGCTGATGTAATTGATATAAAAGCCAGAGAAGGTCACTGTTGTGGGTTTGATAAGGGAACACGACAAAGCTGTTACATCTCCCAATCTTCCCTTTCAAGCTGACAAGTCTTGAAAAATTAAAAAGCACATGCGCACACGCGTGTCTGTCACATCTTTCCCCCTGGCATTTGTGTGCAAGTGAGAGCTCAAAATAGTAAAGTGATGACACCCTGGTCTGGACCATTTTGCAGGATGTCCAAATGCCAGCTCCAAGTGCCAGCGCTGCTATCACGCCACGTCTGACTTGAAACACGTACGAGAACGGAGGGACAACGCTGGCAGCGTGCTCAGGCTGGTGCCTCCCTGTTGATTTTCCCTTCTCTGACTCACGGCAGCACCAGCAGGCTCTGCAGCCTTTTCTGGGTGCATCCAAGCAAAACGGGCTCAGTCTCGGAGTCTCCTTTCCAAAGCTGTAAAATTTGTGGTGTTTGTCACTCCGCAATGGAGGGGAAGGAGCATAAAGCACAGCTTTTCTTTCCTGCTATCTGCCATTGGGGCCATTCAAAAGAGTCAAGTTCAGCAAAACTAAACCATCCTGTTGGATTTTAGCCTGTTTCATGCACCAAATAACATAAACCTCAGCTCCAGACAGAATGCCTCTTCAAGATGAAACATTCCCCTGCAGTTTGGTAACACCAGCCATCCCAACTGCCCCCTTTATTTTTTTGGCAGTTTCTAAGCCAGCCTTTCTCAGGAGGAACCCTTCAAACTGAACGTCGTCTTTTCATCAGAGAAACTTTCCCCAGCAGCTACAACAAAGCCTTTGGAGATAGTTTTATCTAGCTCCTGCCAACAGCCAGCTTTCTGGATGCTCCAGTTGCTTCCCTCTGTCAGCACTGCTTTTTAAACACCCGCCAAAACTGTTAGAGAATTTCCCAGAGGCATAAATTCGCTCTGCACATCGTACAGCCAGCTTGTCTGCAGGAAGCTGAAGTTTTCCTCCTGTTAAATTTAGTTGCTGAAACTGATTTCTCGTATGGTTTTCCTTGTAAAAAATCTTAATTCATTTTGATCCTGATCGTACCCATCCAGTCAAATTCAGCTCTTCTCTCATCTTTTTAATATCCCCCTCTGTTGCCTTCTCTCCTGCTCTGATAACATCAAAGAGCCTCTTCCTTGTCACTGCCATGCTCACGCTTCCTCTTGGCATGTCACTTATATTAATTTGTGCTTTCAGAGGTCTTCTCGTCTCTGCGTCGGGAGGTATTAACTTCAAACACCGCAAGCAAGCTGCTCGGCGTGGGGCTGACAGGCGGCTGCCATCTCCTCAGGAGCCCACGATGCTAAATGTGCATCTTGCGTTTTCCCTGGCGAGGGTTTTTTTATGTGGTGTATTTGCTTCCTGAGGCACGAGGCACTCTGAAATTTTACTATCTGTATATTAGAAAGCTAACGAGACCAGTGGTGCAGCTGGCAGAGCAAGGGAGAGAAGTTGGTCTGAGCGCTCAGCACCCAAACCCCAAGGTCCAGATGAATGGAGATCCAGCTGGCTTTCCAGCACGTGGACAGGCTCGTGGGTAAAGGCATGGGTGAAGGGGCACAATGTCCCTTTGGTGAAACCCTGGCACAGCTTGCCCAGAGAGGTGGGAGATGCCCCAATCCCTGGAAACATTCAAGGCCAGGTTGGATGGGGCTCTGAGCACCCTGATCGGCGCTGAAGATGTCCCTGCTCACTGCAGGGGGTTGGACTAGATGGCCTCTAAAGGTCCCTTCCAACCCAAAGCATTCCATGATTCTATGATTCCATGACTCTACGCACAGCTGCACAACGGCTGCAGCCATGCACGCACTGGCCATGAGCAGAGCCGGCACACACAGCTCCGGTCCATGCCTGAGCACCCTGCTCAGTGAACAGACCCTACAAGTCCGGTGGGGAGGACCCCACGCAACCGACGTTTGGTGGTGACATCAGGCCAGCGAAGTGGGGGTGGGCAGCGCTTGGGCTCAGAGCAGCGTCTGGAGGTTGGTGCCGCACAGATGGCAGGATGCAGGCAGGAGGGTGGCATGTGCTCAGATCTGTCCGGGTCATCTCACCCACATCCAGACCAAGCCCTGACACTTTGTTGGCATGAGTATTGCTGCACATGAGCAGTTTACACCACCCAGCTCCTTCTGGGCTCAATTTACTAATGATATACAGCCATATACCCACCATAAAGAGTCATTATTGCCATGTTAATGTTGCAGGCAGCAGCTCCGACACATGCTATACTCCATAACTGCGGTGTTTACTCACATATTAAATAAACAGAGGGATACTGGGAGTTAGAAATGGCCACTTGTCCCATCAATGCATATCAATTTCCATATAATTCTTCCCTGAGGACAGTCTCTAATTGCTTCCTGAATGATCCTAGTTCTCTTCTTCACAGCTTTGCCTCCCAGGCCCTTGGAGGCAATTAATTACAGAGGTGAAAAGTGCATCCCTGTCTTCGTTCAGATCGTTTTAACTTGTGTTCAGATCTCTTAGTATTCCAGCAAAGCCTTTCCTAGCCTGTTTTCAGTTTGGGGGCAATGGGTGCTGACTGCAGCTGGCTGAAGCTGACCCTCTTCACCCAAGGTCTCAGCACTCTGAGTGGAGATGAGACCTTCGTATCATCTGACTCCTGTTGTCTGGAAGCACAGCCTCCAGTCTGAGAATTATTGAGGCATTTCCCACCAGTGGAAGGAAGGGCACCTCTAAAAGAAAGTTCATCCTCTGCCCTGCCTGCAATGGGAAGTACTTCACCATGCAAGTTTTTAATCTTTTTCCAAGATCTAGAAGTATCTCTATGAAGGTTAAGTCTTTGCTGGGCTCAAATTGGCCCATTTTGTGGCCACGTGCATATCGTAGTTGCTAGCAACAAGCGAGCAGCCAATTGACACTACTGACCATAAATGCACATAATGACTATATCCTTACCTTTTAGAGGGAGTCCAAGAAAGACATGCATGTTACACAGGAAGAGGTTGTAGATAAGTCTATGGCCAATAAAGATAAACAAGATCAAGCTGTAGTCAGATAAAGTCAGAGTGGTAATATTTTCTAACATTTTTCTAACAAGGCATTTAGCTATAGGATCAACTGACTGTCAGAAGTGCTGCATTCCCCACCACTGACTCTTCGTAAGCCAGGTGGGATGGCATCTCTGGAAGACCTGAGCTGAAAACAAAATTTTTGGCTTGTACCAGGTATAATTACTGCTGGAAATTTCTTGGCTTGCCCTGAAGATGAAAATTTTAAATGCTCTGTATTTCTGAGCCAGCAGACAGAACCAAATGGAGGACAGAGAGAGCACCACAGGGAGATTGACCATCTCATGCTTGACCTGCTCTGCCCTGTGTGGAGCTCAGTATGTGGCATTTATCCAGCTCTGTGTCTGCTCGCGGCTCAGCTGTGGCTGACACAACTGTCTCTGCCAAAGCTCACAAAACGCAGAGGTAATTGCACCTTCTGTAGCAACAATATTGAGGAGAAACCATCTTGCCAAGGAAGAGGTCCTGGCAGTTCACCCCAACATGAGTGCCCGGCAGAACCAACGTGCAGCGATGCCAGTCAAACTAGCAGGAGAGCCGAGTGCAAGCATTTCATCCAAGTGGCAACAAGTGCTGAGTGTTGCAGATGAACCTCTTCAACAAGACATTTCATCCTTGTCCCAGCTGAGCTCATTGTAAAGTTGTAACGCCTGGATTAGACCTATTGCAGAAGGATCCAGGTCTCTGGGAGGCTTCAGGGAAGGGCACAGATCAGATTTCCACTCCTCCATCAGCAGAAGGCACAAGGGAAATGTGCAGAGGGACTGCCAGAAGAGCTCCTCAGACACTTTTTGCATAGGTAAAATTTTGGTATAACAGGTTGGGTTTTTTCAGTGCAGGACATTTGAAGCTGAGGCTCCATAAATGCCCTTTCTGGAGTGCAGTGAAGAGCAAGACAGAGCCTGACTGTATAGCGGCACACTGTTGCAGGAGGAGACTAAGCCTGCATGTCTTCCCCTTCCAGACTTGGTGGAGAAAGATGGTCCCTCTCTCAGCCAAGGCTGGGGTGCTGCTCAACCACATCCAACTGAATTTTCAAAGACTACATTTGTGAGCATTTGTTGGTGCTGAATGAAGGCAAACTCAGAAATTAAACACTGATGAATGACCACTGAGTCCTCTTCTAGACTCCGATGGTGAGCTGGGAGTAGCTCAGGTGGAACCTCTGCTCCGGTAGCCCCATCACCAAAGGCCAAAGATATCCAGGGGTGGCCCAAAGGCTGATACCTCCAGCAGGGCTAGGGACAGCATGAGCAGGGGGCTGCAAGCATCATCCTGTGAGCCCCACATCTGCCAGTGTTGTGGCCGGTGTTGCTGCCTTCCACGCTGGGTCCTGAGCCTGGTTTCATCCCAACAACAGGGGACTCCTCAAGGCTGGGCACTGATAATGTTGTCTTCATCACCCATCACTGCTGGGTGATGAAGACAACATTCAGTGAAGAGCAGCAAGCCACTCCATCCGAAATGAGAGTCCATCAATCAAAATGAAGGATGGGGCATGGAGTCTTATCCTTCAACACAGCATTAATCACCGGTTTCTGCAGCCCCTTCAGCACAGGCTTGCACAACCCAGCCCTCACAGAGGTCTTTTCCAACAGATCAGGTAAGTCAGCATTAGGGCTTTTTGTTTTTCCCTCCAAACTGTATGGCTGAGAGGACAGGAGAAGCTGTGGGAGAGGAGGAGAACAGCAACAAGCGCTGTGGCTGCAGGGCTGTCATGGGTCTATCACTGCCCTTGATACACTACCCAAACTCTTATGCTCTGCTTTTCAAATGAGGAGCTGTTTCTCTGATTCTCACTCAAACAGAAGCTTTCAGAAGGTGACAGATTTTGCTCATAAACTCAACACTAAGCTTGCATCTGTAATTTTTCTTTTTTCTAGTTTGCAAGGCTACATCTGAGATGCTCCAGGGAGAAGAAAGCAGAGAGACACCAGCCATGCCCTGCCAAGCAGCTCTGCAAACTGTCAGCTTCTGAGACACCTGAGATCTTGATGTCAAAAATGACAGGCTTTTCGCATCAAAGAGTCATCATGGGAGATGAAACTCCCATGCAAGAGCTGGGGAAATTTGAAATTCAGTGGGACTGACAAGGGGGTTGGCCTAGCAGGAGCTCGGAAGAATCATCCTCAACACAGGCTCATAAAGTGAAGCCAGAATTGGCATCCAAGGGGAACAGCCCCCCTTGTAGCCATACAGGGCAGAGGCACAGGGCATTAGACCTTCTGTGCTGTGCGGCAAGGTCTCAGGCCTGGGACAGTGAGCAATATCCCATGGGAAGCCCAGAAATGCTTAAGAAGAAAAAGCAGGACCAGAAACAGCCCCAACAGGCAGCTTCTAAACAGCAGCTGCATTTTTTGCAAATAAGAGAGCTCAGCTTTGCAACGAGACACTTGGTCTCCAGGCCAGTGCACACCCCCTGTGTTTACAACCCAGCCAGCATTTCCCTGACCCACCATCAAGCTGTTTTGCCTCCTGAGCAGTTTCCGCAATGACCAGAAAAACATCCAGCAAATATTCTTGGCAACTCTTGCTATCTTCCAGCAGTATCACACGTCACCAATACAAGGCCAGTGTCCCCACTGGGACAAGGATCACTGTCACCTCCATTTCATGGCCACTTGGTCAAGGTCACCCAACAACATAGACCAGGGTGAAGAGAAGCCCACCTGTCCCCTACGCTAGCTTTGCTTCCAGCAGCTTCTCTATCCCATCGGATGCTCTGAGGACCAACGCTTTATCACTTCTGGTAACCACAAACTGTAAAGTACATTTCCATAGTCCATTCAACATGCACCTCCCTCCAGAGACTGCTAGCAAGAAGATCAATTAGAAGCAATTACACTGATATTTTTAGCAGAAAGATTGCCCTTGTTACGTGTTAGGTTGGACAGAAAGAGCCAAAGCCTAATCCCAGCCGTATGGGAATTGCTTCTTACAATGCTTCTCCCACAGTTTGGTGGTTTAAGAAGGTTTCGTTGCCTGCTCCACCCCACAGATGTTGATGGCAGTCCAAGAGATCAGAGCATTTCTGGAGAGCTGCAGGCGTTGGTTTTTTGGCTGTATCTAAGCACATGAATATTAATATGTTTCATGTTTGACTTGAGGTTTACACTATCAGAAGCTGCTATTTTCCCTCCTCTCCTCTGTGTGTTTCCCTGCCTCTGCATTGTTATTCCAGATACAGAAATATTTCTCAGCCTCCTTAAAAAAAAAATAATATTGACACTCTGCAGGGTTCCTGCTCTTCCTGGAGCCAAAAGGTAGCGAGTTGCCACCAACACACTCAGAGCACACACGCTGTGTTGGCCATGGACCAGAAAGAGCCAGAATCACTGCATTTCATCTGGGAAACGCTGCGGAGGGGTTTCAGCACAGGGAGGATGAGGCTAAGCCCACCTGCAGCCCCTCAAGGACCATAGCACTGAAGCCTTCAGCCACGTGTCCGTGTTTGCCTTGGTGGAGCTCTAGGGTGAGAGGCGGTGGTGGGTCCTGCAGTCAGTGGTGTAGGACAGGGAAGATGACCTCTCTCAGGACACTGATTTGAGGACTTCCTGATCACAGGTTGTGGTTTTCCCCTCTCTAGCCCTCCAAACGCTTTTATTTCCTTAATTTTATGTCACTCCTTCTGCAGTCTGTCCCTGATTTTGGCTTACCCAGGGCAGCAGGTCCCCAGGCTCACTCTCTGCCTGCTGCAAAACTGCTTTGCCATTTCAGTCACTTCAAATAATTTTTTCCATCTCTCCCTCCGGTCTTCTAGAGACCTCGGCAGCTGCGGCTTGACACCGTTTGGCCCGAATGTGCTGAAAATACTTGGTGCCTGCTGGGATCTCTGTGATACATCCAGGACGGCTGGGCTAGGGGCTTTCCCGGGCCCTGACAGTGCCATGTGTCCCAGCAAGGGAACAGCCAGCCATGGCCATTGCACGCCACAGTCCCTGCAGGGGGACAGGCTGCTCCTCCATTTTCCCCAACGCAAACACAAACGGGGACGGTTCAGCTCGTGCTCCTGCATGCAATTGTAGTGGAGTCCCCAAGGGAAGGGCAGGGATGGCTTTGTTGAGGGACAAGTTTGGCAGACATCTGAGATGGATGCGCAGCAGTTCATGTCTTTTTCTGCTGGGTGCTCTGTCTTCTCTTTTTCTCAGTCTGGTTGCAACCCTTGCTGTGTCCCCTCCAGGGTCCATGTCCTTGCTTGGAGACTCCCAGTGCCAGTGGCTACAGTCACCCCAGGGACTCAGCAAAGAGCAGGGAAAACCCAGCCAAAGTAGAGCAGCTTTGCAGGAGCAGAAATCCCCTTTTCCTACCAAGCTCCCCAAGGAAAATGTGGCAGGAAAAGAGCAAAGTGGAACACAACCAGTGTGCAAAGGCACGTGGGTGTCTGCCAACCCCAGCTGGCATTCCCGTTAAACTGTGACAGCAGCCCCCACACCCAGCAGCACACCATGGCACGGGACCCAGCACCCAGCCCTTGGCAGAGCCGGTCAATCTGTTGCAGCATCCTCCCTGGCTGGAAACTGTAAGTCCGTCTGTCAAGTGTGAGGTTTGATGCGCTCGGACGTGACGGTCTCAAACGGGGTGGCTGGCAGAGAGCCCGGTGCAAGGCACCAACCCGTGCCAATTAAAGCAAGGGACGTGGAGCATATTGCACCAGGGAGAGATTCCCTGCGAGATCTGAGCTGACCAAACAAATAAGCCAAACCCGAGAGATGGATGGAGGCAGGGTCTGGGCTGCAAGAGCAAAACAGCTTTCATGACACACGGGCTGCACAGCAGAGAAAAGCTGAACTGGCCACGAGGAAGGTTTGGATAAACACCAGGATGGGTAGATCTCACCTTTGGCTGCTCTTGGACACCATCTCTAGACCATTGTATGGCTGGGACTTCTCATATGCAGAGGTTTGCCCTGATGCTGCTACAGTCCATGCACCTGAATGCACAGCTGGGAGGTTCACCATCCAACCCTAAATCATTGCTCTTCTCAGACCCAGAAGTGTCCTGAGCTGTGTCCATCAACAGAGTCTGCTGTCCTACAGGAATACCCCCATCACACACATGCATGGTCACGGCTTGGGGGTTGGCATGTGCATGTCCAGAAGAGAGGGCAGCAGCTACAGGGGAAGACCACAGCAATCTGGCCTCAAAATAAAGGCAAAATGAAAGACAGAGTGGTGTGGTCCATGCAAGTGGCTTTGATTCTCCTAGGGAGAATCACAAAATGCTTTGGGTTGGAAGGGACCTTTAGAAGTCATCTAGCCCAACCCTCCTGCAGTGAGCAGGGACATCTTCAACTAGACCAGGTTACTCAGAGCCCCATCCAACTTGGCCTTGAAAGTTTCCAGGGATGGGGCCTCCACTACTTCTCTGGGCAACCTGTTCCAGGGTTTCACCACCCTCATTGTAAAAAATTTCCTCCTTATATCCAGTCTAAATCTACCCTCAAGCCAAGCTCAGGGTTGGCCCATAGGTTTCCACAACTTTCCAGACAAAAGTGAACGGAGCAAAGGCATGATGCAACCTAGGGTCCTGGCTAACACTGGGGCTGTTAACGAGTGCAGGTTGCTGAGAGACACCAGAGTCCTGTCAGTTTATTTCTCTGCCTCCCATGGCGTGTACTACTGGCTATTTCACAAAATGTTGCAATAAATCAGTATTGAAGTGATCTGTACAGGATGTTTCTTCTTAATCCTATTCAGTCATAGCTGACCTGTGACACCCATGACAGCACCTTCTGCTGGTTCACAGCTTGGAGCAGGGATGTAGTGCTCTCAAGCGTCCCTGGGCAAGAAGGAAGGCTAGCAAGAGGTGCCCAGTTTGCCCCCAGGGACCACCCACTTCATTGCATCACTCTGTTCTTAAGCTCTCCTCTAAACTGCACGCCTATGGTTTAGTCCCAAATCCCTGCATCTCCCAGGACCAGCCTCTGAGCACCCCGGGGCAGTGGGACCCCAGTCATAGTTGGATGTCCCCAGCTAAACATATTGCCCAGGAAGCTACTGAGGAGCGACTTTTAATCTAGACCCTGATAACCCATAAGTGTAACAAAAAGCGTTCCTTCTGACATACCTTATTTTCACTTGACAAGCATGAGTCACATTTTCCATCACCTTTCCCATCCACCTGTCTTGGCAAGGTGCTTCCCAAGCCCCACGGAGCCTTTTTCGGTCATGACTCATCTAAATAAGTGATAGGAGCTTGAAGTTTGCCACCTTCCTTCTCACCCACCTCTAGCTCATTAATAAACACGGCGCCGTGCTGCCAACAGACGAAGAGGGATCAAAGGTGATCACTGACCTCAGTGAGCACCAAGAGTGCCCAGGTCCTGTTTGCAGACTCGGTGGGAGGAGCGCTGGAGCCCAGTTCCATGGTACAGCAGCAGACAGGGGATGGGGCAGCGGCCTGATGCTCGATGTGCCATGGGTAGTGGGGTTGCCTTGGTTGCAAACTTAGCAGCAAAGCTATGAGCTGGCTCTGTTCTCAGTGCAGTCATGCTCATCTGCAAAAATAAAAGTACAAGAGCAGCCCCAGGCCCCCATGGGTAGGTGCTGGAGGCAGAAACCAGGAGGGGTGGGAACAGGACTTCGTGAGAAGGGCAGAGCCCAGGGGACACCTCCAGCCATCTCCAACAGCGACTTCGCCAGCTGCGGAGATGGAAAGATCTTCCCCAGCGGGGATCCCACCGCTATCCACTGCCAGCCCTGAGGGGGAGAGAAGCTGCTACAAGGACTGGAAGGACTGAGAGGAAAGCATCCTTGTAAACTATGTGTTTGTTTGCCGAGTGCAGGATCCAACCTTTCAATTATGTATGACAAAATAAGGCATAATGGTTGTATTTACAAGCAGCAGTTTGTCATATGGGTCACAGATGAAATATTTAGAAGCAAAATAAGCACCTTTTTGCCTGGATAGCATTCCTGGCCTTCCCTCTCACATGCAGGTTTACAAACGCTCTGCCAGTACCTGGGAAAAACATTAAAAACCCAGAATGGGCTCCCAGTTTGTAGCTAAACTGTACATAAAATACCTTTTCCCATTTGTTTTGATGGCTTGTGGTAGAGCGCTCCCACGTGGGACTGCAAAATGGTTATAAGGGCAGTGCTTGGGAGGGGGAAGTGTTTGCAGGGACCCAGAGGGGAAGGAGAGGAAGACCAGGCACCGTGGAAGGTGGCCCAGAGCCCACCACCAGTTCTGCCAAACAGATCCCCAAAGGCTGGAGAGGCAGAGTGCCGCAAAAGACAGAGATTAGGAAGAGGGAAGGGATCCTTTCCCCAGCGCTACCAATACCCTCCTGGGGTCTGATGCATCCGAAACCGAGCGGTGCAGTCGGCGCAGTCATCTGCGGGCGAGAGCATCCCAGGCTCCTCATCCTTCCCAGCAGGAAGGTGCTTTGCACATGGAGCTTTAAAATGCATAAATAGGAACAAGCAGCACATTAGAGGAGATGAATATTGTCCAGGCTGATACAATCCATCTCCCAGAGCGTGCTCCATGTGAAATTTCATTAGCTTCCAGAGGGGAGTTGCTCTGCATATAATAATTGATAATTATCCCAAGTGATGCATGGCTGAGCAGTGTTGAATGATTGTTTCCGTCCATGCCAGTGACTTCATCATTTCGCCTGGTTTAAGACTCACTTTTACACTCATGTCCTTTTAAAGGGAGACTCTGGGGAGAATAATTCAGACTTTCAGGGCCTCCATTCAGCACAGATTGCAGCAGTGCTCCACCCCAGCCTCCATCACCACTGAGATCTGCTCAGCAGGGTTTCCCTAACAATCCTACAAAAAGCTGAGGAGTCCATGGAGGAGTCAGTCATCAATCTACTGCAAAACTCCTTTGTCACCTTTTGTTTGCCCCAGAAGCCCTCCTCACTGTCCACAAGGCAGAGGAACACGGCAACGGCTCATAAGGCTGTGATTCCCGCTGTGCATTGAATTCCCAATGAAACAGTAGACCCAGTCCTTGTGTCCTATCCTGACCCATCTAGAGGGACAGGCTACAATGCAGAGCTGATGACAGCAAGACCACACAGCTGGGAAATTAGGTCCATGAAGAAGAGAAGACCAGATTTCCAGATGTGAAAATCTGCTGCAGGAGCCCCTGAGCCCTCTGCGAGGTGGCCCAGCCCTGGTTCTACCACCTCATCCCAGGGCCACACAATGCATACCTGCCCCAAATGGCAACTTGGGATCAGCGACTCGAGATCATTTGATAGAACCAGGGAAATCATTTATATTGCTGGGATCACCGGAGGGAGCTTCTCAGCTTTGATTTGTCTGCTGTTGTCACAGTCCTGCCATGGCAAAGTTAAATGCATAAATTAAATCCAACTCAGTCCCTCTTCTCCCAAGCCCCAGTACAAATGGAATAAATCAGTTTCATTTAGAAGATCAAACCAGGCATCACTCACAGACGGGTTTAAAAATAAACTCCTTCACTGTATGCATTAAAAAAAAAACAAGCAGCAATTTATCTTCCCCGTCACTCTTCAATCTGTTTATTGTGAGCTGGGCTAGCAGTTATGAAGGGCACCACGGTTCTCCCAGCACCTTGGCCATGCAGAACACCTTCTACCATGGTGGCCCAGGTTTGGGAACAGGCAGCCACACCTCCCTGGCAGGCAGACCTCCTCCTAGCATGCTCTGCCTGAGCTACAGGATTTATTTTGGTGGGGTGTGTGTTTGTACAGCCTGAGTGCTGTAAAGCCAAAGGCTGAGACGAAGCTCCCCCAGATGGTTCTCAGCAGCAGCTGAGAAATGGTCTGCTCTGCTCCGCCATGGGGTTGGACCTAGGGAAAGGGCTGGGAGCAGGGTGGTGACAGCAGGATGAGGAGCACATGGCACAGGGTGGACCAGCTGTATGGGAAGGAGCCTGGGGGTGAAAAGATGGCATTTTCCAAACTCGCAACACTTCACACTCACCATAGCCCCTTTAGTCCTGAAATCACCACAAAGCCCCCTAAAACACCAATGAGTGACATCCCACCACCTCCCAAGGTGAGCCCTGCTATTGCTCATTGTGGAAAGGGAGGAATGAGCCCTGAGGTGAGAGCCCAGATCCTCAAACTGCGGGGAGCTCAGCCCCTCTGCAAGGAGAAGGACAGGGCCAAAAGCCTCCAAAGACCCGGGTGACCTCCCCAAATCAGGAGCCACCTCCTGACCCCACAGCACCCCACATCCAGAGTGGAGGACTCGCCCCTGCAGCAGCGAGGATGGGAGTCAGAGACACGAATCTGGGCAAAAACCTGTGAATCCACAGGGGAGCAATTGTAGGACAACATCTGGATGTGCCTGGCCGTGAACCCATCCCCATGCCCTGGCCACCGCATCAGTGACAGGCGGGGACCTGAGCGCAGGGCGCTCTGCGGAGGTCGGCTCCGTGCAAAACAGAGACTTCTGATTTGTTTTTAATGACATTGTTTACTGCTAGCAAAATCTCCTGGAGCCAAAACTTGTCTTTCCTAATAATAAACAAGCAAATAACAATGAGAAGGAAGCACATTTTTAAGCCATCAGGGTTTGATTTGATTGATCCTGGTAATAAACCCCAGCAAAATGGAGTTGTTAAGCTGGAACGGAGGTTGTAGATCTCCGTCAATAATTTAAGTAGGGTAACAGGAATGAGAGCACTGCATTTGTGCACGCAAAAGCCCCACCAGACTCAATGCCGAGACAAGGCTGAAAAATGCAGAAAGGCCAAAGTGAAGGTGCTGGGGAGCTTACAAGCTGGGAAGAAGACTGGGGGTCGCAGGACTGGATGCCACGGCATCCCAGCCCCTGTTAAGAGGATGGCGCAGGACCAGAGGCCAAAGGCTTTTTCTGCACAAGAGGCTTCAGGTGCTGAAACCATCCTGGCAGCATCTGGTCATCCGGCTCTGTCAGGTTTCCTATTTTTCTTTCCCTGCTTTCCTCCAGAGCCAGGGATCAGAGCTCTTCCTCCCACCAGCCCCATCCCTTGCCTGTGCATCACCCAGCCCACGCACAACCGAGACGACAGAGGAGGGACTGAAGAGCAAACCCTGATGCAAGATCTCCAGGCATGGCACCAAGGCTGCACCATCCTCAGAACCTTCCTCACGCACACAAGAGGGGACAGGGGGAGGGAGGAAGCCTGGCCTTGCTCTCCCCGCTCACCTTTCTGCAGGGGGTCCTTCATGCCAACAGCGCTTTGTAAACAGGGGACGCGGGAGGCAGAGCTGCTCTTTACAAACTGCAGAGAAAGAGGCAAGATGAAAGCTTAATCCTTTAAAGGCTGGCTGGGTAATGGGGAAGCCAATAGACTGTGCTGGGAACACTCCATCAGGCTGATTCTTATTTAAAATACCAAATGGAAGATGCTTCTGCTACTGTAGGGTTTAAAGGCAATAAGGCGTGACTAATACCCCCTTGCTGAGCTCAAGCAACAGCACTTCACCAGCCATGCAGGCTGGAGATGCTGTAAGTGGCTCTCTAATATTTTCCCCCCAAAGACAGCAATGTTTCATGCATTTGGAGAAGAGACGCTCCTAGCCTTGCGTTGCTGGCGAGGAGAACTCACAGTCTGAGCCATGGACCAAGACAGACCCACACCTTCCTGTTCCCCCACAGCCATTCAAGCAACTCACCACCTCCAGAGCTTTCCAGCTCCTGTTGGCCCACCTCTGCTTCCCCCTGAAAGCACGACACTGCTCAAAAGGGCTGGTTGTTGCAGAGCACATGTGAACTTGCAGGACATCCTCCACAGAGTCCTTAGGAGGAGCCCCTGGGGCTGGCATCCCCCATCTGGATGCAGCCACCTTTGAGCACATCATAGCGTGTTTGAAGCAGATTTCGGTATGACAGAACCATGGAATCATGGACAACAGGGTCTACCAGCCCACCCTCTGCTCAAGCAAGCGGTTTGTAAAAGCGGAGGGTCCCACATGGCCTGCAGGTCCATCAGGGCACAGCCCAGGCTGTGCACACTCACACAGGTCCCTGCACTGCCAAGGACATGCGGGACACAATGGGCAGAGCATGGGCTGCCCAAGCCCACTCTCTTGTCTTAGTGTCCCTCTGCAAGACTTCAGCCATGGGTATCTGGCTCCTTCAGCTGCTGCAGGGCTAACCCCACTGGGAAAAAGTTGTTCTATACACTGTTTTAAAACACCCAACATCCTCTGAGGTCCAGCAAGAGCCCCTCCTTGCTGAGAGAGCCGACAGCAAGCAATGCTTGCACCAGTGAGAAAGGGAGATAAGAGAAGGAGAAATGTCCTGCATTAACTGCCACCTCCAATAAAGCACCACGGGCCTCCAGCAAGCATCCTTGCTCATGGGAGTATGCAATTCATGTGTATCCACAGAGCAGTGGGGAAATACAGGCTGCAAGGCTCAGACAGCCCCGTGTCTGCCTTACCTGCTCCCGCAGGCGCCGAGCCGGAGGGATGGTTTGAAAATCAGCGTCATTCCAAAACACATTGATGTCTTCAAGCCATCGAGCAAATCGAATGTACAACGTGGCAGCCGTCACTTGATGGATTTCCACTGCCTTCACTTCTTGCAAATTGCCTGGAAAAAAAAGGCGATATTTACCCAACTGATTCTTTATTTGGAATCAGTCAGTGCTGACGCGCAGGTGGTCACAAGCACTTCGCTGCAGACATCCAACATGCCGAGATCCCCGGGAGAGGTTTCCAAAAGCCAGGCTGACATCCAGGGCTGAGTTCACGGGTGCAGAGAGGAGAGGATACTTTCACTGAAAGATACCTTGAGGCTTTAGGAATTTGCTGATTATTCAGAGGGTGTATTGCCACTTCGTGGTGTACGCAAGTTCACACGCTCTCTCCTGCTGCCCACCCTTGCACACCTCCATCGCCCGTTTGTCTCGGTGCTCCAGACCGGTGAGGAATGAGCTCCCACATCGAGGTGCATTGCTCTCTAGGGCCCAGACTGGAGCTCAAATTTTTGCAAGCACCTTGGAGGAGGGGTCAAATGAGTGCAGGAAAAAACCCCCCAGATCCTCCCTGGTCTGCACCTACCTTAAGCGACCTCCTTAGGTCCCACCTGGGAGACAAGAACCAGGAATCTCCTCTCCTTCTGCCGGGGCAGGAAGCTGGGAGCACTCTGGCCACAGAAATGGAGATCAGCTTGGACCAATCCACCAGACCACAGCTTACATGCCTGCCCCATCGCACGCAGCCACCTTGCATGGTTCCCCTTCCCTAGTAATGAAAGTTCACCCATTAGTTGTAAGAGCCCCAGACCCCAGGCACTGTCCCCAGCATGGGAGGCTTCAGCCTCTCCTTTTCCTCTACAAGCACCCTGAGAACTGGCAAGTGGCCCAGGGCTTTCTCCATCCCCACAACTGATTAGCTGCTCTTCATCTGCGAGAAATATAGATTGTGGAAACTTCCCCTCCCCACTCCTATCACATTAGGGACCAGGGTGAACAGGGATAGACATTAAAGGAGAAAAAGGTTGTATTTGCTGCAACCACACTGCCAGGATTTGGGCACTGCCAGCAGAAGCAGCATGGGCTACTGGAGAAGTAGGAGACGTCCTCAACCAGAGCTTTTTGGCCCCATGTGGCTGCAGGCTGGATGCATCCAGGAATGTTCTGTTCCCTACCAGCTCAGCAGGAACTACTCAGTTTAATTGCATTACCAATCCCTGGACCTGGGAGAAGCACACGGTGTCCATCCTCACCCTCCTCCCAGCACAAACAGAGCTTGAACATCGTGCAAAGCCCTGGGACAGCAATCATCAGGGCAAGGGACGGTGTGACATCTGCATCGCTGCTCCGGAGCTGCAGCGGGAGCCTGGCCCGCGGAAATCTGAAATTCAAAGCCACTCTGCTTTCCAGGAACAGCTGTGTCTCTGTCACCAGCACGAATTATGGCTAATGATAAGTTATGCTTATTAAGTATGTCAATAATTTACCCATTTACAGACAGGAAGGACGTGTTTTATCTCTGGCTCAGAGGCTGCTGCAAGTCCAATAAAACAGAGCATACGTCAGCCAAAAGCAGCGCAATCCCTGAGCTGGGCTGGGGAGCAGAACCTCCCTGTGGTGCAAAGCAAGGTCCCTTGGAGAGACGCAGAACCTCCCCTCTGCCTCTGACCCAGCCCGGCCCCCATACCCCCATCAACCCACCAGTCCCCTGTGTGATACCGTTCCCCAAGAGCACACAAGGTGACAGGGACAGGTTGGGCATGCAGACATCCACATCCCCATCCCCAGCACTGGAAAGATGCAGCATGCACCTTCAAAAATACATTTTCTGGGTGGTTATGGGTCACATACTAACTCCCCGTGTCCCAAGGACGCGTTGCATGAGCCTTACCGTGGACAGCATGGCCTTGTGTAGCTGCTGGAGGAACAGGCAGCACACCATCACCAAGGTCTCAAGGGACCACGACCACAAATATGGGGTGCCCAGAGGAGGGGAACGTGCCCGGTGGGCAAATGCACCCCAAGGCCCAGCCTGGGAAGGTTAATGAGCCTGATGCAAGTTGGGGTGGGGAGACATGGCCAGGTCTCTCCCAGGCTCTCTTTTATCCACTTCCCTTATTGACAAGCTTTTTTTCTTCTTTGATTGCAGGGTGTTGGCTGGAAATTTGCCACTGCAAATTTTTCCAATCAAAAAACAGAGGGTTTGATTACATGCAAATGTCTGCCCAAAACATCTGCTTTTCTCTAACACTGTTGATCACTCAGTTCTGAGAAAAAAAACATTCCTATTTCCCCTGCTACTGCTCTGGGTAGAAAATGTCCTTCCCTTCCATTTTGTTGAAGGATTCAGCCTAAAATGGCAGCTCTGCTCTCGTCCTCATCTCCCTCTGTCTCTTCAGGGTCCACTTTCACACCAGTTTCCTTTTCCTCCCCATTGGAGGGGATGAAGGGTTTTTCTTCCAACACACATCCACAAAGATTTCTCACATCTTTCTGGACACTAAAATACATTTTCTACTAACTCAAGACCAAAGGGATGGACTTGGAGGGAAATAAAAGGAACTGTTTCTTCTCCACTTTCTTGTCTTTTAAAGCACATTCCTCCCAGAAAGGCATCATGACTATTTGCAGAGATGTTTGGTGACAGCAGCTATCTCCTTCTCCAGCCCTTCTCCATTCCGTAGCTGCAAGTTTTTGAACTATTTAGCTTTGTTTTTCTTGCATCAAACTTTTGATTTAAAAATGAAACAAACTTCCCTGTCCTAAAGCTTTGTTTTTGTGCTTTCCTGCACTCAGCTGGTTTTTCCAAAGCTAGAGCAGTCCTTTCTCACATGCAGCCTCCAGTTTTCCAAGTTCTCCACACCCAGATACACCACTATGGCCCCATTGCTGGGGGGAAGCCAGCTGGCCACTTGCTGACAGCCCCACACCTCTTGTGGCCTCCAAAACCAGCTGTTTTCAATTGCTACCTGGATTTTAATCAGGAGCTGTCTGGATGTAGTTAAAAGGCAGCAGCTCCCATTTCTCCTTGGCACTGGGATAGCCCTGGCAAGGCTGATTTAGAGACCTCAGGTTGCACAGTTGTTCCTTGCTCCTTGTAAGTCAATAAGAACAAGCTACTCGCAGCACCATTGCAGGTCATTAACACTGGATTGATCCTCCCAGGCTTTATGCTTTTTTAATTAAATACTTTTAAAGGTTTATTGAAGTCTCAGAGGACCCGACTTAATTTCAGAAAGAATCATGTCCTGCTGCAGTGAAAAATCTGTAGTCAACACAGCTCATGTGCAAACAGGGTTTGCCAGTCCTCTGGGTCACAGAGGTGTGCGGAAATCGGAGCTGTGGAGCATCCCTTACTCCAGGGATTGCTCCAGCCAAGCAACACAGGGTAGGGAGTGAGCCTTGCAAGATCCTGGAGCTCCCAGCCCAAGCCTGGCCCCAGGACCCACCTCCTGGCTGGGCTGCCTTCAAGCATCGCTGCCGCAGTTCACACCCGAGCTGTTGTGGAGGTTTTCTTGGCAAGTAGGGACAGCAGGAGACCTGGCAGATAACAACGGGTGGAATGTAATTGATTTTACAATGAAAACAGAGTTTCCAGAACATCCACTCAAAGAGATGCAAGGGTAGTAATTGGGAAGAAGGTACAGTCATGAGTCACAGTATTATTAAATCACAAGCAAACACATTCCCAGCACTCAAACACAGCCCATATGCTCAGCTCCGAAACCAGCTAGATCTGAACTCCTTTCCAAACACCAAAAACACAGGGTTTTATTTACTAGGGTCAGCTGGGTGAAGCTACTAAGAAAAGCTCTGTAACTGGGAAATTTCAATGCTTTGAATGCACAGACCTGCTGGATATGAGTGTAAATACTTGTCCTGGCCTCCAAGGGGAAAAATGGTCGGGAAACAACTCTGTTACTGCTACTATTAGTATTATTACTGGACTGGCTGGATGCTCCAGGTGCTGGAAAACACATCAGAAACGAAAGCTGGTGAGCCAGCTAGTCTTCCTTTTAGGTGCTAAGAAGAGAGAGGGAGACATCACGGTTTGCAAGGAGCGAGAGCATCCTCTGTGAGACCTGCTGATGGAGCTCAAGAAAACAAGCAGCTCGGAGTCCATTCACGATGCCCTTCCTGGCCACAGCAGGATCGCACTGAGAAATGAGAGAACTTGTGTCTGCAGGAATAAAATCTGTCTCCAAAATAGCTCCAATCACTGTATAAATCCACGTGCTTATTTTGGATGCTGAGTGTGGCTTAGGTCCCCCATCTTGGAGTACAGCAGGACTGGAAAAGGTTCAGCACATGGTAATGGGGGATGAAGGAGCGATCGAGTAGACAAAGCCAGTCCAAAATGAAAAGATTACCAAAAAGAAGGTACCGTACATCAAACCACAAATGGCATAGAAAAAGGGAACAGAAAATAGTTGTTCAGTCTGTTCTAAGGCAAAAATGTGGGAAACAAGGGAACAAGCAAAAGCCAGGCTTACTGCAGACAAGGTAGTTTTCATACCGTGCTTGTGGTGCCTGTTGCTGCAAGATGTGCAACTTCAAAAAGCGATAAAATAATTTAAGAGAAAAAACATTTTAAAAAAATCAAATGCAAAGCAAACAGGCCTGTCCTGGAAAGTACCTGCACTACATACTGGTGGGGCTAGGGAAGCATTTTGGGAGAGCATCACAGCTTGCTCTCCAATTCTTATACACTTCCTAAACCGTTGGGAAGATGCCCACGCTGGTCCAGTCATCTGTTTGGACTGAGCAGATCAGGCTGTCCCTAGGTGACATCCCAGCTCCTCATCCCACCCGCCTTCTCATGTACCTTCTTGTAGCACCTCTCAGTTAGCAGCACATCCCACCTGCCAAGGAACTGAAGAACCACTCCAGGTAATTCCCTGCCTTTTGTTTCTTTCAGCAGCTGAGATTAAAGAGGGCAGCTCTTTAAATGTGACATTTGTGTTAAAAGCAACTGGTGGAGCAGATTCTCCTGGGTGCTGGGGAAAGGGAGAGGATTTGGGGGTCCCAGAGGTCTGCACATCACCCAGCCATGACCATGAAGGTGGGAGTCTCCAGGGTGAGGAGCCTCAAGGGTATCTGGGGACCCTGGTCACAGGTAAGTCATTGAGGGGGATGCCTGAGTGGATCTGAAGTCCTGGATCTCAGCCCAAAATTTGTTTCAGCTTCTTTCCAACCTGAATAAGAGTGGGGCCGATGTCCTCCCTCCACCCAAGGGTGCAAGATGAATCACACAGAGAGCAGGGGAGTAGAGGCTGTGGAATTAGTAAGGGGTATGCTTTGGGATGTGAATGTGCGAAATGGTGATTTAGCTCTAAACTCATTAAGTTTTCTCACTGAACAGAGGCGACAATGGTTATTACCTGCATAAGATCATAGCAGAAGAGCAATTGTGAAGCTTGAAATAGATAAAATCCCAGGTTGTTATATTAGCAAATTATCTGTTTGGGTCTGTTTCCTACTGACAGTATTAAGCCTATTCTCATTAATATTTCACTCTTCAGGGAAATTAAACTTTAATGAAAGTAGGGCGCTTATAATGCCAGCCTGACAACTCAAAAGGGAAAAAACCAGCAAGGCCATGACTGTCTGAATTATCCCTTGCAAATAAGTCATCTAGGAAGTGGAGTCCTTATTTACCTGAAAATTACTCACGAGACCAAACCCAGCTTCCGGGAAGGGGCAGGTTATCTCCGAGGAATTACTGCACCAGGCTTCGTATGCCATGACGCGATGACATCAGACAGGGCGACACGGGGCAATAGATGGTGGCCGTGGTCCCCCTCAGGGTGATCTCCCACTAAGTTATGCTTTCTGGATCTATCTGGGCACAATTTCCTTCAGCTCTGTGCTTCACATCCTTCACCTGCTGAGTTTCCTACCCAAAAGAGAGCAAGGGTGTGCAGCAGATAGCCGTGACACCCCACCACTGCGCACGGCAGCGCACGCTGCGATGAAGCAGGTCCAGGAGCAAACAAGTGAGCTCCAAGCTGGATCTACTGCTGGGTGCGTGACAGTGATGTATGGTGCAGCACATCATGTATGAAGCCTCATTTGGAGTCCAAATTAATCTTGTGTGGTCCCAGCTGCCTCGGTCCCAGCTTTCCCCATTACCTCTAGAGCCCAGCACTTTGGAAACCCAGTTACTGCTCAGCATTAAAAGAATATTTTTCTCTGTCACCACTTGACGTTTCATTTTTGCTAAGACAAAGTAACTATCACTGTAACTTAGGGGGGAGCTGCTGCTGCAAAATGGCAATGCTCTCCTCCAGACTGTATTTGCTAGTGCTGTGGCTGCTGATGAGAGAAAATTAATTAACTTCTTGGAATGCTGCCTGGGCACCCAACAGCACCAGCAAGAGAAACCTTCTTGCAAAGACAGCTCTTGCAGAGCCCAGCTCTGCCCTTTACCTCTCCTCCCAGCACCCCTCTCCCAGCAGCAGGGACTTCCAAGCAGGCTGACCCACTGCCCAGATCTCCTCGATAGCTAGAGGAACTTTTTTCCCCTTTACTCTCGCACTTTGCAGTTCCAGGTCCCTGGTGACTGCCAGAGTGAGCCCAGCAGTCAGCCTTTGCTGTGCTGAAATGAAGGGAGCATCAGGACTGCTTGAACACAGCTTCGTGCTGGGCCATGCAAGCACCAAGAGGTCTCCACTTCCAGCACCATGTTGCCCCAAGCTGCACCTCTGAAAATACTCACAGCCATCAGACAACCCCCATGCTCCTTCACTTCTCGGCCAGCATTTGCTCCAGCCGTTGGCGAGTGCAGCACAGCCCCTGCAAGCACCTATCTTGCCCTTGGGAAGTGCCTGCATCCTTCCATCCAAGGGGACCTGGGGCAGGTTGGCTCCTCAGTTAACCATCATTATGTGCCTTCATTTAGTCCAGAGTTTAATCTGCACATATCTCTGCTCCCCTGGAGTTGAAGACAAATATATTAATCCATTTCCACCACGCCAAGCCTGGCTATAGTCTCCCTGACGCGCAGGGACCTGCTCCCAGCGCCAAGAACAGACCACTCTGTCTGGGAGCCACCGAGGTGCCAGCAGCCTGGCATTACTCACCCTCACCCTGGGCTGATGTCCTTCTTGTGGACCCCAGGGCTGCACTGAGGTCCCTGTGCACAGCAGAGGTACCCAGAGCTCCTGCATCAGGTAGGTGTCCCACAGAGCTGGATGGAGGAGACGGAGACAGCATGGTGGGCAATGCATGGCCCTGCAGTCCCCTGGCTTCAGGTCCCCAGTGGTTCTGCCAACAATGTCTGCTGAAGTCCAGGGGCTTCAAGGGAAAAGCTTTTTTGTCCAAAAATTTTACAGAAAAAGTCACTTCCTTGAAATCAAGCTTTTCACAAGGGTACAAAAATCTCAGTTCAGGAAAGAGACCTGGGAGCTGATGAGCTGCAAGTCAGAGCCAGAGAGGAAGCTCCCCAAAAGCTGCCAGCCCTGTGGTTACAGTCCACAGATGGAGAAGGGTCCAAAATCCTCTTCCAGTAGTTTTTCATTTCTATAAGGATAAAGCATGAAGAGACAGTGCCAAGTGAGTAAGCATGGACTGGTCACCAATGCCCAGGGGTGAGATTTCACCCCACGGATGCCTACCAGCTCCACATCCCCACATTATTCCTCTCCGTTATGAGAAAAGTCTAAAACAAAAAAAACCTTGAAGAAAAAAATAAAAAATCCCCATTTTCTCCAATGTGGAGCGGTGCATTTTCTGAGTGACCATAAGTCTGGCTTTTCCAGTCCTCCGTGCTCATCATCCGTTAGCAATTACACCGTTAAAGCTTTAAATAAAGTTTGGCTTGCTTTTAAAGTCAGCCAGAGTGCATTTTCACTTCTCTTATTTTGATTAGTAAATGAATACCTCAGGCCCCGGAGCTGTTAGTGATGATATTTGGAGTAATATTGAGTGATTTACCTGTCAAGAGCCACACAGCTTGTTTGTGCCTGGGCTTGGCCATCAGCGTGGCAGCGTGAATGGGGCTGTTTGCTTTCTGAAGGCGATTTTCATTGAGTAAATGGATGGCGGCTGCCTCGCCCCGTGCAATCTGAAATCTTTAACTGCAGATGTACACACTGCTATCAGGCTGACAGAGGAACACAAAGCAGCATCCCGGGTCAATGGAAAATTGGGGGGAAGTTGGCCAAATTGCAAAAATTGTGCTCCATTTCTAGAGGGAAAGTTGGGGGAAAATTCTCCCCATTTGCCTGTAATGACAAGGATTATGTGCTGCGCTGGCCATTTCGCAGCTCCCAGGACTTACCTCAGAGCAAACCTGAAGCACTCTCCTTCTCATCCTCACTCTTTTTCTGCCTCAAGTCCCCATCCTTTCCTGCTGGTACGGCCAAGCCTAGGAGGAGCAAACTCCTCCAAGCAGCAAAGCTACTTTCCTCTTCATCTTGCTGGTTTCTAGTTGCAAGGGAATAAAACCAGAATGATTTGGCAGATTTATGTGCTTTTGCTAAATCTGCAAGATCAGAAATTCTCATGTTTTTCAGACCTTTCTGGTGCCTGGGAGCTTGTTACTTTTCCTCTCAAGCTTTCAGACTCCCTTTCCTCACTAGACGGAGTCGGCGGTGCTTATAGATGCTGGGATGCAAACAGGTCACTGGTTAATGCAAAGGCAGCAGAGGAGGATCAAGAACATGCTGCAAAGATTTCAAGTTCAATAGAACTTCATGCAAACAGGAACTGACTGTCTGTGCAGTCCTGTTCTTGCAGGTCACAGAGTTTGTGTAAGGCACCAAACACAGATTTCTGTCCTGACTTACTGGTTAAACTGGACAGAGATGGAGGATAAAACCTGTAACTGGGCTGGACTCCAATCCTTAGAAGACCTCAGATGCCATCACTGCTATTCAGGTACCCAGCACAACCAGTTCAAGTGCTTAACACCTAATTACCAAGATCTGCTGCCCCACGAACCTGTGCTCATGTATGGTTTGGGGATGCAGAAGGCTTCTTGGGCATTTTGGCATGGGGAGTGTCACCAGTCCTTTATTTTTCAATGAGGCAAGAAACGCCGGCAGCCTTTGCCCTCTCACTCGGCGATATCTTGTTGAGCCCTAAATTAAAAACATATTCATGCATTTTCAGCTTTGCTGCTATTCTCCCAGAGACCAACCATCACACATAGGATGTGTTACTTGGGGGGAAAAATAAAGTTTTAAGCTTTGTTACAAAGAACGTGGAGCACATTATTGGTAAGTAGAAAAACGTACCCCCAGAATGCTGCCAGCTCTGCCTGGAAACCCAGCGGTGCATGCGGGCATCCCTCCCTCTAGTGACTAAAGCCTGGATGTACAATCCCCTCCTTTGGGTTGGAGACTCTCCTCCCAAAGCTGAAATTCAAGATCTGACATCCCCACCGTGCCCAGGGAGTCAGAGCACAGGGGATGGACACAGAGGGGCGAGCTGGGGCAGGTCTCATCTGTGCTGATATTGCACATGTACCACCTTACTTCTACTCTCAGATTTTTATCATTTTTTTTTTTTTAAAGAGGACATAGCCCTGCTGCAGAGCTACCCTAGATCTTTGCAGAGCAACAGATAGCCAGGACTGTGATGGGTCCTGGAGCATGTCCTGGCTGGTGGGGACCAGCTGCAGGGATATGGTGGATGGGTACTTGGAGAAGAGGGGTTGTAGGCTCTTGGTCCCAGTCCTCAGGTTGGGCCTCCAGACCCAGAGCACTGGCTCCTGGTCCCCAGCCCGATTCTTACCTGGAGATCAAAATACATGCCTTGACCATACATCCTCCATTTGAACAGCTTCACTCATACAGCAAAGACATTCAGGACAAGAAGCTGCAGCCTTCGCTTAATGTTTGTCTTCCCCATCTCCATAACCCTCCTGGAGCCCAAGCAGGGCTGAAGATTGGGTGGAAAACTGAACCCCACCGCTTCCCACTGCAAACAGCCCTGAACATCACAGCCAGGCTGCTCCATCTGAGCTACCAGCTTCCAAGGAAGGGGCCAGGGGGGAAAGCGTTGACATAACCAGCATCAGTGGCACAAAACTTGCTGCCATCACACCCTGACCTTTGAGAACTGCCAGCCGAGTCCTGGCAAAACTCAGCTTCCCTTCATCAGACTTAAGCCCAGCTGCAGACCCAGGCTTCCTCAGACAGCACTCCTGTGTGACAAAAATAAACAGGTTTAACACATCACACCCCATCTCTGCAGGCATCCAGCTCAAACTCCCAATGCAGTGCAGAGCTGCTCAGGCACTGCCGTGGGGCTCAGGGCAAACGTTGAGCAGAATGCAGATAGGCAGCTGGCTTTGTGGTAGAGGTTTGACAGAGCCCCTCGAAAGCCACCCTTGACAGAGCTCCGGGAAACACCAGGGGTGGTACAAAGTAAAACAGCCTTGTGTAGGAGGATCTATGCATGGGCAAACTCTAGAACTAAGTCTAATTTCTCACCTCCAGTTCTGGACTAATATTCCAAGTCGGGGAAGAGAAATGATTGCAGCATGGAAAGGGTGAAGATGGGCTGCGCATCCTCCTTGTTTGCTGCAACAGAGAGATTTGGTCTTGGAGAGAACATCTTGCTAAATCTTTTCATCAGCTTAGCTCTTCCCCACCCGTCCGTGGGTCAGGGGCTCCAAGCTCTGCAGCAGAGCAAAACAGAATTGCAAATCTCTCGCAGCAGCTCAGGAGCTCAGTCCCCGGGGTAGACCCTGTGTCTGAAAACTTTGATCCACCTCCTTCCCTCGGACAGTGGCAATGCTGCTCCAAGGACTGGAAGGGTTTTGGGGTGACTTACCCAAATTCCTGGGAGATGGGGGAGACTGGTTATCAACCAGGACATGTCCGACATCTCTGGAGCTGGTCACCCAGGTTAAAGCACCCAAGAGCTCGGTCTCCCTGTGCAGCAAAGCCACTTGCTGGCATCAGCCTTGGTCCCTTTGGGAAATTCCCAGTTAAATGCTTCACAGTCCACATTTCACAAAAACTCTGAACAAAAGTCACATGCTGAAAACTTTTCCCCGGGAAAAAAAAAATTGTTTTGATCCAGAGACATGTTTCACAGACAGAGGTTTCTGCTCCCCACGGGATGCATTGATTTTTACTGTAAAAGATATAACCACATGGTGAGCCCTCAGCACAAAGTTTTGTGTAGCATATGTCAGCAGCGGGTCTCGTGCAAGCTGAAGTCCTCCTTTGGGTCAGATGAGGCTGTATCTGCCACAGGGTCACAGATGCTGATGATACCACGGGAGGTGCAGCACGGGCAGAGCAACAGCTCAGCCACAGCACAGAACCTGCTCCTCAACTCCAGATGCAGCAGAGCTCCCCAGTTGCTTGTTTTACCTGAAACTTAAAAAATAACAAAAAAATAATCTATTTTTCCCATTACTGTTCACTGACCTAACTCAGGAAACTACAGAAGGGGAAGTAAAATTGACAGCTCCCAAGGAAATCTAAGTGCAAATAGGGACTGTCACAGGAGCTCTCATATGGGTGCCTCTACCCGAAGCGAATGAAATGAAGCTGTCATTCACACTTGAACTGCTGTTGGAGGTGCGTGGGTGTTAACTGTGCACACCCTGCTTCAATGTGTGCTGCTTTGGAGAGGCAAACCTCCCTCCACCCGTGCAAACAGATCAGTCTTGGTTATTTGCCTGGGATGCTGCGGCTGGTGGAGCAGCACTGGGCTCAGGATGGGCCTTTGAATCCTGCTGTGCATCTCTGGGGAGGGGAAGAGCAGCTGTGGACTCCTCCTGTGGGTGACCGTCAGGACAGAAAGAGCCAACGTCCCTCTCCACCATGGGGCATTAGTTTTATTAGGGTTAGGGACACATAAGCAGTGTGTTATTATTGTTAGGGTTAGGGACGCATAAGCAGATTTCCATATGGCACAAGTCTCAGATTCGTCTACCATATTTACCACGAGCAAAGCCATCCTGGATCTTTCTACAGAGACAAGCGATTTAGAAAATTGGGGCAAAACCATATTGAAACTGGGCATTTCAAGTACAAGGCTTCCAAAGAACACAATCATCATGTTATCAAGCGCTCAGCTCTGAGATGAATGAGTTGAGGACCCAAAATAGGGACATCCAGCCTTGAGTGGCTTTGCTAGCTCCTGGCTCTTCTACAGGAATTCTCACCGGGGAAGCAAATGTCTTTTCAGCAGCCAGATCAGATCTCACAGAACACGAGCCACCATCTATTGTCACACTCCGTGACAATAATTAGCTAATTAGTCACGTTTTCTGGGGAAGAAGAGATCAATATTTTAGTTTTCTATGGGCAACTTGACACCAGCAAGACAACTTTATGACTCTGACAAGATTTCCATCTGCCTTGGGAGGAATTTACTGTCAGAGAAGAGCTCTCCATTTGCCGTCTGCAGCAGGGGAGGAGGGAAGGGCTTTTATCCATTAAACATGAGGGCAGTCAGGAGAGGGCTGCAAAAACTAACACTGGTGCCAGCTAAGAGCATCATGGAGGAGAGAGAGACACCATGTAGACAATCAGCTTCCATCACTTGGTAGAGTTGATTTGTTGGACCATCTGGGACCAAAAAACCCTCCTGAGCTTTGCTTAGGAGCCCCATGAGCCCCAGAGCAGATGCATAGCTGGGGCACACTGCAATCATCCTCTCTGCCAGCTTCTGTCTGTTTGGGATCCCAGCCCTGCTCCTGTGGCCAGGGAGGCTGCTCTGTGCTGGCTGCATGCATCACAGATCTGCAATGGGGCACGAAAATGTCCCCCTGCAAATATCTAATAGAAAAAGAGCATCTCAGCCCTTGGTCTCTGCATCCAGATGTCATCATAGACACCGATGGCATGGGCACAGCTCTGCCAAGCCAGACACCAGTGGTCTCAGCTCCCCCATCACCACTTCATTCATCCCAGCACAGCATCTTCATGTGATCAGACCCCTACTACACAACCCAGCAATGCATAAACTTCACCCCTCCTAACCCTAAGGCAGCATCACAGCCTTTGCAATCACCTATACTAAACCAGTAACTTCTGTTAACTTCACCACTCCCAGTGGAGGTTTGTTACAGACCATAATCACCTCAAAGCAATGCCACACAGGCTTAAAGGATGTTATAACACGAATTATTTAAGAAGAAATTATTTAAGGACTGGCAAGCTTAAACATGAAGAAGTTATCCATGACTATTGCCGGCCATAAAAATGTTTATGCTGCTTCCTATCATATTAGTGGCTATATGGTAATTGGCTAAAAGAATATTAACATTTGGAAGTACCATTTCATTAGAAGATCAAACACCAAGGGGATGGGGGCTCTCACACGTAGCAGCTCAAGGGAGGCTGCTCTGATAAAGGGCACCCCAAATGAGGTTGTGCTCCCAAGGAGGGTCAGTGTGGGCAGCTGGGTCCAGGCAGGAAGAGAAAACAGAAGCAGAAAGAATAAGACATCCCAGTCTGATTTTTCAGCAGTAGGTGATGTTGGGGAGCCCACTGTGCTCCTTGGCCCCCATAGACCACACCAGGGCTTGCATGCAGCCTGAAGCAAAACCACCCAAAACCCCTGAACTTGACCCACTGAGACCTGAAAACGGCCCAAACACGGCCATAGCAGGGTGCTGAGCCTGACAACATGGGAAGTGCCACATGGACCCACATGCCCTCGTCTCTAAATCCTGCCTGCAAGGGGCTGCCAAGCCTGGGGTGAAATACCACACAAGCACAGCAGACCAGAGTTTTCGCAAACCAGTATTTCAGAGCACCTCGAGAGACAAGACATGCTCCCAAGCAACTGCCAAGAAATCCACTTACTCCAAGCAGCACACATGCACCGAGTTTTCCTGCTGCTACAGCAAAGTTGCAGACCGCCTCCTCCCCCAGAACTAATGACTGAGCACAATTTAAAAACAGGAAAGAGTCATCACTTCTCCCCAAGTGACTGGTGTATGATGCTCTAAGAGTTGTATAGGCTTGGATTTTTTTCTTTCCATAGCATAACTTATTATCTAGAATTTTTAGATAACTCATTTCTGAGCAGCACGTTGGATGTTTGTTTATTCCCCTCTACCTCCAAACAATCAGTTCTTATAATGATCTCGAATTTTTGGTACCATGTCACACTCAAGTGAGTCCCAAGGCACTTCACAAATCTGCACTCCATCCCACTTAGGACCCTCTGCCCAGCACTGAAACACAGCCAAAGGAACAAATAAGGGGAGGGGAAAACCCATGCACCCACTTCTCAAATGATGCAAAAAGCTGCTACTTGCTTCTATTTTCATCTGATTTGGGACAGAGCACTTTGTCTCCCACACAAACAGATCCGAATCTCCTGTCCCCAGATAGTCCAACAACATGAGCTGCAAATCGACTCCACGTTCGAAGAGGCTAACACAAAACCAGCCAATAATGGACAAACTTTACCCCCCAGCGACGATGGCAGGTTGCACTAACATACACAGCACCTGCTCGCCATGACCCCCATGTGATGGAGAAAGCTCAAAGCAGCTCAGGAGCTAATGGATTAGCGTAATTCTGCCAGCAGAGTTGTTGTACATCACACTTTAAACACAATCTGCCTCCATCGCTGGCAGTTCAGCAGCAAGGAAGCACGGGCAAGCAGCATTTGCCCCCTGGCCACGTCCCCTCCCTCCACAGAGCCTCCTCGTGTCACACCAATTCCACGCGTTGTGTGAGTTCAAAAACTGGTGTTCCCACAGGGATGGAAATCAATGGCTCTTGTTTATAAACCTCATTAGCTCAGCATTTTAACAAAGTTCTCTCTGCTGTGGACTCCCAGGCAGAAAAGGTGATGCTGCAAAGAGCTAGGGAGCACCAAGAGGTTCCCCTGTGCCCCAAAGGGAAGAGAATATGCTCTCCCCAGGGCTAAAACCCACCACTTCACCTGGAGTTATAACACCCTGCAGGCTTCCCCACTTCTGCCCGACACATTGACAGTCAGCACAATTTACAGGCGAAGCAGTAAATGAAACAAGATGACCTGCAGAGTTTATTCGCTACTACTTTTCCCATAAAACACAGCTTAAATTTCATTTCACCTGGGTTCTTGCTTAAATGAAACCTCATTTTCAGTTCCAATCTGCCTAACAACCCTTTTCCCACATATTTTTTACTGCTTTAAACATTTCTCTCACCTTCATTTATATGACACCAATAAAAACGCTGGAGAAGCATCTCCAGGGAAAGCCTTTCTCCACTGAAAGAGGTTGATACGAATCAGCCAGAAGCTGCAGGCTCTCACTTGCACCCCACCTCTGCTGGAGTCCCATCAGGGGAAGGTTTAATCAGAAACTCACTAAAAAACACTCCAGTTTGACGGATGATGTCTCAAACACTTGAGCCATGCATGGTCATAAGCAAAGCTGGGTTGCACGAAGCAGAGGATGGGTAGGAAGCAAACCCTATGTCCCAGGAGCCACAACTCCAGCATTTTCATGCTCAAAACACCCAGGTGAAATGGGGTTTTGCTCCCCATGGCCACGACCCCATTCCCAGGTTGCAACATGCACTATGCAAATCCACTTCTGACCCAGCAGACCCCACAACCCTTCCCTTAGGCTCCCCCTCTGTGCCTTCATGGCCACTGACACCAGTACAGGTTGGCTTATCCTCATCCCTCTGGTGCGACCATCTTTCTCACACCACATGTCTGCTAATGATCTTACAGGTATACTGCTGTCTGCAGAGAGCCATTAGCAAACAGCCCTAATTACTGCACAGATGCCAGTTGCCACCTGGGGCTAGCTACAAAAGAACCCCAGCAGCAGCCAAAGCAAGGCAGGCAGGGCACAAGGTCAGGCCAGATTCTGCGAGCAGGAGGCCACAACCAGCATTGTGCTTATTCCCAAACATCAGGCCAGCAGCATGCAGCACTCTGGGAAAAACTGCTCTTTTCCAGGAAAGGAAGAAAAGAAAGAAAAATAGAGAATTGTTTCTGCAGAGGAAGAGCTCCCTGGGGGTTTGAAGGCTCAAGTCTGGAAACACCTTCCTTTGCTTGCATGAGTGGTAGAAGCAGCTGCTCCCATCACCAAAAATCCTTCCCCCATCAAAAAATCCCATCCTTTCCTCAAGTCACCACCCCAATTCATCTTCAATTCCCCATGGGGACCCTGCCCCCTTCATTCAGGCCACCTCCACTCCCCCACCCAAGCAGTGATGGTCACCCACCTATCACCCCTCTCCACACAACCATCCCCCCTTCATACCCCACTTTTCTCCAAGCCTCACCTGCACCACAGCAATATTTATAGTTTTATTGTGGTTTTCACCTCCTGCTTGCAAACTTCAGCTCAAACTTTAAGCCCACCCAAGCAAGGCCCTAAGGCAACAGTGCTGTGCCTTGTTCTTGTTATCTGGAGCATTTCTTCAATTTATGGCAGCACAAATAAAGCCTCTTATTTGCAGCTACGCTGGTACCCTGATGCAGAGCCAGCCCTGCCTTGGATTAATCTTCATCTGTTTATTGACAAATAAACATATTTCATTTGCTCTGTATCACTCCCCCATCTGGTGTTTGATGGGAGCCCATGGGTTCAGTGCTTAGAGCTCTGCACTTGCAGATGTCCCTTCCATGCAAGCAAGAAACAGCAGAATGCTGTGCAAGCACACTGAGGTCCATGTCCTTCACAGCAGTGCTCAGAAACCCTCCTCCAGCCCTTGAGGAACTGCTTTGGGAGAGCATCACAACTGCTGTCCCCTGCCCAGGTGGGGCACCAAGTCTGAGCTACAAATTAGCATTAAATATCTCCTGGGAGACTTGTCAGGAGCTTGGAGCAGCACCTAAACCCCTTGGGAAATGCTTCCTCCTGAGAAAGCCCACCAGCCTTGGATGGCTGCAGGATGGTATCCACTCCTGGGATGTTGCAATGTTTTTGCACCTTTTTATTACCTTTTAAGAGAACCAGGAAAGTTCACATAGTAGGTTTTTGCTTCTTAGGGTTTTTTTGTTTTTCTAATACGTGCCTTTTTTTTTTACCCAAAAAAATCAAGATCTGCAGAAAGCCAGTTTTTCCTGGATAAAAAAAGGGCACCAGGAGCTCTACACAGCCCTGACACCAAGCTCTTGTTGGTTTTCTCTACTGCAAGTGCCAGATAAATCCAGTCTTGCCTGAGCCAGATGATACACTGGAAATCATCTTGCCTAACCTGTCATTGCCAGGACCAATAATCAATAGTTGCATAAAACATCGACCTTTTTCAGAAAGGTCTCACCATCCCTTTGTGCTAGAAAAAACTGAATTTTCTGGTCCATCTTTCATCATCTGCTGCACAAATAACAAATATTGGATTTTCATAAAGTCAACACCCTGCAGCAAAAGAACGTCCTAAATTCCAAGGTTTATCCTCAAAGGCCTAGAAACAAAATGCATCAGTGAGCTGGCCTTGCTGGAAATATCTGCAGTATTCAGAAAGCCTTGGAAAAAAGTTAGTGAGACACTAAAGCTGAATCCACAACCCTGGGTGAACTTGCTGCCCCTCAATCTCAATACTGAGAGAAGCACCTGGATTTACACTTCCAGTTATGGCAAGTCATCTAAGAACCAGCTTCTGACATTTTAGTGGTCTGGGACTTTTCAATTTTCCAGCAAAACATCAAACATCCTTCCTAGGTGAAAAAAATGTAATGGACAACTGGGGCTTTTCATGAAATGTTCAGTGGAAGGTCTGCCCGCCTTAACTGGCAAAATGAGCTCCAACTGAAACCCCACACCCAAGCAAATTTTTCCTTTTGAAGAGATGCACTGTGAGGCTCCTAGCTGTAACACCACACCAGCACACCCTTCCTCACTGCCTCCTCCACAAAGCAGGTTACTGCAGCCATGAGGTGAAAGCACTGTAAACACCTGATTAATTTTTATTTACCTCCAGGAACTCAGAATAGATTCCTTTCACAATATTTCTATCCCTTTAATTTCCTTCTTTTTATTTGCACGGTAGGAGAAAATACACAGCTGATTTGTATTATTTCTTATTACCAAACAAGACAGTCTATACATCTGTATCACTGCTTTTATAATCAAGCTAACCCCAAGAGCGAGAACCCGCTGGCAGCCTGCCTTGGGTTCAGTCAGGATAAACTTGTCCAAGACAAAAGGAATATTAACATGACAAAAGTAGTGGTTTTTTAAAAAAAATCATAGGTTGAGCAAGAAGCACAGAGATTGGAGTGATGCATGCAGAGTCCTTGAACAGAAAACCTCAAACAGAACAGTGTTGTTTTACACAGTCTGCTCCATTTTGTCTTTTTCTATGAGGAAGAACAAAGCACCTGCTTCGTTCAAAGCTCCTACCACACAGGGCAAGCAACATTTGCACCTCCACTGCTGGTCCCATGCTCAGACTGTCACAGTGCTTCCAGACCAAAGTCATGCCTCCAAAGCATGCTACAAAGCAAACTATTCCAGCAGATTCAGCTGCTTCCTGCTCCCTATTTACTCCTCAGTGTAGGCTCTGCTTGAGGCCACTGCATGTTTTCAGTGCAGAGGAATAAAAGCAAGGAGCAAAGGGCAGCCTGTGTCCAGGGGATGGAGCTGAACCTTCCTTCGGTAATGTTTTACCTGACTTTCACCCACCAATTCAGCTTTTAATAACAGGCTTCTCTTGCAATCAGTCTTGCTTAACAGAGTTGCTGAAGTCAGAGGTACAGAGCACTGGGGAACTTACTGGGAGCTGCAACATTAAATGGCTGCAGGAGAACCAGTGCAGCTGCAGATCAATCCCCCACCAGCCTGGAGAAAGGGTTTGCATGGCAATCCATGATGGATGAACCCTAGAGGCACAGGATGGACTGCTCTGCTCTTTGCAGGGGCAGGCACAGGAGCAACGGGTACACCCAAATCTTCTGGGAAGAAAGGTTGGGAGAAATAATGAAGGAATTTGAGGATGGTTCCCTAAGCTTTACTTGTGATGAAGGAGAACAGAGTGAGGGAGAAATGGAAAAGGAGTTTGTAAAAGATTTAAAAGAGAGCCTGTCCTGTGAATACAGATTTTACAAGACTCCTTATGGAAGACCAGAATGCCTTGAGATGTAGCAGTAAAAAAACCCACACAACCTTCAAGCAGTTTCTTGGGGAAATGACTTTGGTGCCAGAAAAAGCAAAGCATATATGCCAAGGGCTAAAAATCCCAGAAAGACAAATAAAAGCCTCAGGGAAAGACCCAGGGACAGTTTATGAGCTGAAAAGAAGCAGAGCTTCGGTTCATCCATGCCCAGCTGTGAATTCAGACACCGGGCACTTACAGTTGCCTACACCCTGAAGTGGAAACCCAGATTTGGGGCACCCACAGACACCCCCACACCACAGCCTGTTTCAGCACCCAGGCACCTACCTCCAGCCTTGGCATGGGACCTCTTCCTCCACCAAGCAGGGGTCAAGCCCACACAGCTCTTCTCTGGAGAGAGCATTTCAGGGGCCACAAGAGATGTGTTCTGCTGCTGCTCCACTTTGCAAAAAACATTTATGCATCCACTTGAACACAGAGCAATCCTGGCCCTGACTCCCCGAGGAGCTGCCTCACCACCACAAGCACATTTTCTCAGCCCTCTTGTCCACATTAGACCAAGGAGAGCCAGTTAAACAAAAAAAATCACCATCCAGCAAAAGCCCAAAACCCAATCCCACCAAGCAGAGCCCACCCAGCCCCAGGCCTATATACCCTTTGGGGAGCAACCAGAAAGGACTGGGCTCATTGGAAACACATGGGACTGATCAGTGCTGGTCCTTACCCAGCTGGAGAGCATCTCCCCACCTGAGGTCACGTAGCCCAAAGGCAGTGGGAAAGTTTCATGCAAAGCCATTACTCTGGCTGTGCCACGACTGTGCTTGAACTCCGACCTCCTGGAGGACCTTGCATCTCCTGGCTCCCAAATGGAAACTGAGAAGTTTCTCTTCTGTTCAAAATAATTAAATCATTTCAGCAAGGGAAAAATAAACTAATGCATCCTCATTCTGATTCAACCAGAGTTTTTTCCCAGATATTTTAGTTAGAAAAGCAATTGTTCTTGCAGAACAATATAATTGGTTATGGCTTCCAGCCCTGCCGAGCCGGTAAGGGGGAATGGCAGCGCTAAAGGAGCAAGGGAGGAGGGGCTACAGAAATAAAAGCATTGCAGGATGGCAGCAGACAGCATGCAGTCAGCAGGCACCCGGCTTTCAGACAAATATTCAGAAGCTCTCATAACAACAAGCAATGTGAGGTAAAGCCAAGAGTGCTTATATTAAGAGCATGAAAGCTTTCTTTGAATAGCGTGGAAGAGCTGTTTCTCAATTCAGGAATGGCCTTACAGAAGCTGCAGAGATTGTGTCACCAAAATCCACCCTGATGGCTTAGACGTGGTCTGTCTGGTACCACTGAGCCTCAGGCAGAGACACAGACTGCCAGGGAGCAAAGAGAAGCATGCGGAAAAGGGGTAGGAGGATGGGGCATGGGTACTAAGGTGCAAGGCAAGTGGGAACACAAGAGCTTGTGGCCACACAAAGAAGTGAAAATTCCATTTTAGCCACACACCCAAGACAGGTTTCCTCTTGGAGAAGTTCAGCCTTGTCAATCAAACAGCCACAGCTGGATGGGACATTGTCCCCAGAGAGCAGGCAGAGGAGTTGGGCACCCCTCTGTGCTCAAGAAGCTTAAACTCTCTCTGAACGCACAGGAGAGAGATGGGGACCTTCTAGGGGAACAGGACTTTGCCCCGAGGAGCATACAAAGGGAGACCGAGTCACTTGAAGACACTAGAAGGTCCAAGGGATTAGAAAGTCCAAGGTTTTGGTTTCATCATCAATGACACAAGTCAGCTCTGCCAGAATTGGGATGCGCAAACACATCTCAGGGCACAGCTGGGAGAAAAATGTGGTGAACGGAGCGTCAAACTCCCTTC